>NC_069504.1:347373508-347701842 GCF_027579735.1 Bombina bombina | reverse complement strand
AAACCTCACGACTCCTAAGGGACAGAATCCGTGAGCATATACTCCTTATCGAAAAATTGAGTATGGACACGTCTCTATATAAACATTTTTCCATGAAACATCAAGGAAATATACAAGACTTAAAATTCATTGGTATACAGAAGGTCAAGAAAAATTAAAGGGGAGGAGATTTTGAAAGGAAGCTTTTAACATCTGAGTCAAGGTGGATTTTCCAATTAGATTGTCTCTTCGCTAAAGGTCTGAATAATAAAGAAGACCTTACACATCTATTACATTTTCGATAACATCACCCCCTCCAAAAATCCTTCCAATAACAGAAGGCTGACCCACCTCTACAAAATTTAAAGTAAAAGATAACAAGAAAAAGCCCTTAAATATGGACTATCTACATGTTTTACCCTACTAGTAACTAGCCATACATAAAAAGGGCATACTATCACTAAGAAAAAACTCTGAAATAAAATCCCCATTTCTCTTGTAAGATGTATCGAGTCCACGGATTCATCCATACTTGTGGGATATTCTCCTTCCTAACAGGAAGTGGCAAAGAGAGCACCCACAGCAGAGCTGTCTATATAGCTCCTCACTTAGCCCCGCCCCTCCAGTCATTCTGTTTGCCGGTTTAACTGCTAGGAAGGGTAAAGTGAATGTGGTGACAAAAATGTTAGTTTTTATTTTCTCAAGCAAAAGTTTGTTATTTTAAATGGTACCGGTGTGTACTATTTACTCTCTAGCAGAAAAGGGATGAAGATTTCTGCTAGGAGGATGATGATGTAACTAAGATCCACTGCTGTTCTCACAAGGGCTGAAGAGTACAGGAAAACTTCATTTGGGGGAACAGTTTGCAGGCTAAACTGCATTGGGGTATGTTCAGTCTATTTTTTTCTAGACAGACTGTGATAATTCTAGATAAAGGCTGGCAATATCCCCATGAGGGAAGGGTAAGCTGTATTCAGTAAAAGAGGAATCCAAGCTTGCATAAAGGGCTCATTAGTTACTGGTGACACTAATAGGAAAAAACGTTTTGATTCTATTGAAGCATGTAACGTTTTTTGAGGGACTTTAAGGGGTCTTGGTGGCTTGTTTAAGGGTTATTAACCCACATGGCTAGTTTAAGAAACACTCTGTGGTGTTTCTTTTAGGCCCCATAACATCGAGTGAGGTGGGAGGGGCCTATTTTCGCGTCTCAGTTGCGCATTTTATTTACTTCAGAAGTATCCAACTACTTCTCCAGAGGTTCCTACTGTATTTGAGGGCTGTAAAAGAGGTTTTCCCCCCCACAAATTGTTCCTAAAGGGCAGGTAGGAGCCACAGCAGAGCTGTGGCAAGGTGCTGAATGTTATTTTACCGGTTTTGAAGTTTTTTCAATCCGGTTTTTACATTAAGGGTTAATTGTTTATTTGCATAGTTCTGCAAAGTTACTAAGGCTTTATGATGCTACTGTAAAAGTTTCATTTTATTTACTGCTTTTTTACACTGTTTTGCAGAGTTTGTGCAGCTTTTTTTCTCTTAAAGGCACAGTACCATTTTTGTCTAAAGTGTTATTTACTTTGATTAAAGTGTTTTCCAAGCTTGCTTGTTACATTATTAGCCAGTTTAACATGTCTGACACCAAGGAAAATCCTTGTTCAATGTGTTTGGAAGCCATTGTGGAACCCCCTCTTAGAATGTGTCCCACTTGCACTGATATGTCTATAAATTACAAAAAGCATATTTTAGCACTTAAAAATATTTCAATAGATGATTCTCAGACTGAAGGAAATGAGGGTTTAGCATCTAGCTCTCCCCAAGTGTCACAACCAGTAACGCCCGCACAAGTGACGCCAAGTACCTCTAGTGCGTCGAATACATTTACTTTACAAGACATGGCCACAGTAATGAATAAAACCCTCACAGAGGTTTTCTCTAAACTGCCTGGTTTACAAGGAAAGCGTGACAGCTCTGGGTTAAGAACAAATGCTGAGCCGTCTGACGCTTTAATAGCCGTATCTGATATACCCTCACAATGTTCTGAAGTAGGGGTAAGGGATTTGTTATCTGAGGGAGAAATTTCTGATTCAGGAAAGACGCTCCCTCAGACAGATTCTAATATGACGGCCTTTAAATTTAAGCTTGAACACCTCCGCTTATTGCTCAGTGAGGTATTAGCGACTCTAGATGATTGCGACCCTATAGTGGTTCCAGAGAAATTGTGTAAAATGGACAAATACTTAGAGGTTCCTGTTACACTGATGTTTTCCAGTCCCTAAGAGGATTGTGAATATTGTTACTAAGGAGTGGGATAGACCAGGTATTCCGTTCGCTCCCCCTCCTGTTTTTAAGAAAATGTTTCCCATATCTGACACCATGCGGGACTCGTGGCAGACGGTTCCTAAGGTGGAGGGAGCTATTTCTACTCTCGCTAAGCATACAACTATACCTATCGAAGACAGTTGTGCTTTCAAAGATCCTATGGATAAAAAATTGGAGGGTCTCCTGAAGAAAATTTTTGTTCATCAAGGTTTTCTTCTCCAACCTATTGCGTGCATTGTTCCTGTAACTACTGCAGCTGCTTTCTGGTTCGAGGCTCTAGAAGAGACTTTTCAGATGGAGACTCCATTAGAGGATATTATGGATAGAATTAAGGCCCTTAAGTTGGCTAATTCTTTCATTACAGATGCCGCTTTCCAACTGGCTAAATTAGCGGAAAAGAATTCAGGTTTTGACATTTTAGCACGCAGGGCGTTATGGCTTAAGTCCTTGTCTGCTGATGTATCATCAAAATCTAAACTTTTGAAAATCCCTTTCAAAGGAAAGACCCTATTCAGGCCTGAACTGAAAGAGATTATTTCAGACATCACTGGAGGGAAAGGCCATGCCCTCCCTCAGGATAAAACAAATAAAATAAGGACCAAACAAAATAATTTTCCTTCCTTTCGGAACTTCAAGGGTGGTCCCGCTTCAGCTTCCCCTGCTGCAAAGCAAGAGGGGAATTTTGTCCAATCCAAGCCAGTCTGGAGACCTAACCAGGCTTACAACAAGGGTAAACAGTACAAGAAGCCTGCAGCTGCTTCAAAGACAGCATGAAGGGGTAGCCCCCGATCCTGGACCGGATCTAGTAGGGGGCAGACTCTCTCTCTTCGCTCAGGCTTGGGCAAGAGATGTTCACGATTCCTAGGCTTTAGAAATTGTGTCCCAGGGATATCTTCTGGACTTCAAAGACTCCCCCCCAAAGGGGAGATTTCACATTTCTCAATTGTCTGCAAACCAGACAAAGAGAGAGGCGTTCTTACGCTGTGTAGAAGACCTACATACCATGGGAGTGATCCGCCCAGTTCCAAAGGCGGAACAAGGGCTAGGGTTTTACTCAAACCTGTTTGTTGTTCCCAAAAAAAGGGAACCTCCAGACCAATCTTGGATCTCAAAATTCTAAATAAGTGGTTGGCCACGGCTCCCAGAATTTTCACAAAGGTGCTAGGGTTCCTGTTGGCGGTTCTAAGACCGCGGGACATAGCAGTAGCGCCTTATCTAGACGACATCTTAATTCAGGCGTCGACTTTCCAACTAACCAAGTCCCACATGGACATCGTGTTAGCTTTTCTGAGATCTCACGGGTGGAAGGTGAACATAAAGAGTTCTCTCTTCCCTCTCACAAGAGTTTCCTTCCACGAGGTCAGAAAATCAAAACTCTTAACCTCTTGCCGAGCTCTTCATTCCATTCCTTGGCCATCAGTGGCTCAGTGTATGGAGGTAATCGGACTCATGGTAGCGGCAATGGACATAGTTCCTTTTGCCCGCCTACACCTCAGACCACTGCAACTATGCATGCTCAAACAGTGGAATGGGGATTATGCAGATTTGTCTCCTCTAAAACATCTGGATCAGGAGACCAGAGATTCTCTTCTCTGGTAGTTGTCTCAGGACCACCTGTCTCAGGGAATTTATTTCCGCAGACCAGAGTGGGTCATAGTAACAACAGATGCCAGCCTGCTGGGCTGGGGTGCAGTCTGGAATTCCCTGAAAGCACAGGGCTTATGGTCTCAGGAGGAAACTCTCCTCCCGATAAACATTCTAGAACTGAGAGCGATATTCAATGCGCTTCAGGCATGGCCTCAGCTTGCTGCGGCCAAATTCATCAGATTTCAGTCGGACAACATCACGACTGTAGCTTATATCAATCATCAAGGAGGAACACAGAGTTCTTTAGCGTTGATGGAAGTAACCAAAATAATCAGATGGGCAGAGACTCACTCTTGCCATCTTTCAGCAATCCATATCCCAGGGGTAGAGAACTGGGAGGCGGATTTCCTAAGTCGTCAGACTTTTCATCCGGGGGAGTGGGAACTCCATCCGGAGGTATTTGCCCAGCTGACTCAGCTATGGGGCACACCAGAATTGGATCTGATGGCGTCCTGTCAGAACGCCATACTTCCTCGTTACGGGTCCAGGTCCCTGGATCCCCAGGCGGTACTGATAGATGCTCTAGCAGTGCCCTGGTCCTTCAATCTGGCCTATGTATTTCCACTGTTTCCTCTCCTCCCACGTCTGGTTGCCAGAATCAAGCAGGAGAGAGCTTCGGTGATTCTGATTGCACCTGCGTGGCCACGCAGGACTTGGTATGCAGACCTAGTGGACATGTCATCTGTTCCACCGTGGACTCTGCCAATGAGGCAGGACCTTCTAATCCAAGGTCCATTCCAGCATCCAAATCTAATTTCTCTGCCTCTGACTGCTTGGAGATTGAACGCCTGATTCTATCATTGCGGTGTTTTCTCTGAGTCGGTCATTGATACCCTGATTCAGGCTAGAAAGCCTGTCACCAGGAAAATCTATCATAAGATTTGGCGCAAATATCTTTGTTGGTGTGAATCCAATGGTTACTCATGGAGTAAGATTAGGATTCCTAGAATTTTGTCCTTTCTCCAAAAAGGATTGGAGAAGGGATTATCAGCTAGTTCCTTAAAAGGACAGATATCTGCTTTGTCTATTCTTTTACACAAACGTCTGGCAGATGTCCCAGACATTCAAGCATTTAGTCAAGCCTTGGTTAGGATCAAGCCTGTATTTAAACCTGTTGCTCCGCCATGGAGCCTAAACTTGGTTCTTACAGTTCTTCAAGGGGTTCCGTTTGAACCTATGCATTCCATAGATATTAAGCTTCTATCTTGGAAAGTTTTGTTTTTAGTAGCTATTTCTTCGGCTCGAAGAGTTTGAGTTATCTGCTTTACAGTGTGACTCACCTTACCTTGTTTTCCATGCAGATAAGCTGGTTTTACGTACCAAACCTGGGTTTCTTCCTAAGGTTGTTTCTAATAGGAATATCAATCAGGAGATTGTTGTTCCTTCTCTGTGTCCTAATCCTTCATCAAAGATGAAACGTCTGTTGCACAATCTTGATGTGGTTCGTGCTTTAAAGTTCTACTTACAAGCAACTAAAGATTTCCGTCAAACATCTTCATTGTTTGTTGTGTATTCTGGTAAACGGAGAGGTCAAAAGGCTACGGCTACCTCTCTTTCCTTTTGGCTGAAGAGCATCATCCGTTTGGCTTATGAGACTGCTGGCCAGCAGCCTCCTGAAAGAATTACTGCTCATTCTACTAGATCAGTGGCTTCTACATGGGCTTTTAAAAATGAGGCTTCTGTTGAACAGATTTGTAAGGCGGCGACTTGGTCTTCGCTTCATACTTTTTCCAAATTTTCCAAATTCGATACTTTTGCTTCTTCGGAGGCTATTTTTGGGAGAAAGGTTTTACAAGCAGTGGTGCCTTCTGTTTAGGGTACCTGTCTTGTCCCTCCCTTCATCCGTGTCCTAAAGTTTTGGAATTGGTATCTCACAAGTATGGATGAATCCGTGGACTCGATACATCTTACAAGAGAAAACAGAATTTATGCTTACCTGATAAATTTCTTTCTCTTGTGATTTACCGAGTCCACGGCCCACCCTGTCTGTTTAAGACAGGTAGTATATTTTTATTTTAAAAAACTTCAGTCACCACTGCACCCTATAGTTTCTCCTTTTTCTTCCTAGCCTTCGGTCGAATTACTGGAGGGGCGGGGCTAAGAAAGGAGCTATATAGACAGCTCTTCTGTGGGTGCTCTCTTTGCCACTTCCTGTTAGGAAGGAGAATATCCCACAAGTATGGATGAATCCGTGGAATCGATACTTTACAAGAGAGAGAAATTTATCAGGTAAGCATAAATTCTGTTTTCTCTAATGACGAAACCACAAAAGAAGAAGACAGGGACCTAACAGAACCTTGGAGAATCTCGAAGTACCCCTGGACAACGTATATAACCTATTATAATGCTAGGACAATGTTCTTCCAGCTAAGTTTAAATCAATGTAATCATAAATAAATTATGATGATACTACAATCCTAATCTCCTATCTGGACAAATTAATACACAATTTTTAGAACTCAGATTCCACTAATAAGCTAGGTCTAATTATATATTCTGTTCACCCTAATCCAATCTACTCACTTCAACTGTATATAATAAGTTAAGTCATCTAGACTTTATAATACTTTAATAGCAATGGTTGTGAATTAAACTGTTACCTCCTTTGTCATAACGTTTTTATAACGTTTTGTATAATACCAACTTATCATGACAGAACCATAACATATGTAACGATTCCAATATAATGAAATTATTTAACAGAACTAAACCACCCATTAGTATGGAATATTTCAATAATAATATCTGTACTCAATTGACCTACATAACAACTCATTGTGACAGTGCCACAATATACACATTGATCTCAATAAGTATATATAGTAATCTCACGCTATTTGCCACCCGCCACCTTTTACCGATTACTATATCAGGTTTTTGCATCAATACATTCAATATACAACTATGGATACGAATATGGTCAGTGCTCCTTAAAATAACCTTATGAATTGATAATGATTCATGCTTTTCTTATATAAGAAATTGGGATATATAGCAAAAGCCAAAATAACTTATCTATCTTTGTTTTTAAAAAAACATTTTCTCAAATATTCTAGATCAACCAGCAATAGATTAATAATAAGGTACATTATGCTATCAGTCAGAAAAACTTGCATCTGATAAACTTCAAAATCTAGCGAACACAGCACTAGAGGAGAATATTCCCTAGTTTGCATGATAACTCGTGATAAGTTGTTTGATTTCATTACCACCCAACATTATATATACAAACATTATATTAGGTTCAATAAATTATCTGTAGTTAGTAGACAAGCCACCGTAGTTTATTAATGTCGATCTAAACACTTCTAGACCTATCAGCAAAGGAATCCTGATAAGGTATACTACATTACAGTTTGAAAAAACTTTACCCCAAATTTTTTTACATCTGATAAATGTCATATTATAGTGAACATAAAAGAATAACATGTTTTTTTCCAGCTTGTGCATAAAACATTTGAAAAGTCACTCGATCTCACTATTATTTAAATATTATATGCTCAATCTACACATGATGAAAAACCTACATTAACGAGACAAGCTATTCAGTATCAAAAAAACCAAAACTTAACTATTACATACCCTACATTCCCTTTCGGGTTTTAGCCACGCCCCCAAACACACTTTTTTGGCGCAAGACTTTTCACTACAAAAGGGACACTTTTGACAACCAGCTGGCAGTCTTGAGAAAGGCCTAGAGGAGGCCAAAATGCGTTGACCACAGCTGGTAAGCACTATTCTGATTTTAAATAAGTTTTTAGTACCATCTACACTATTGTTGTTTTTATTTGCTTGTAGGTTTAATTTATGATTTAAAAATAATTTTTTTTTTTGGATTGGAGTTTCTCCCAACCACCAAAGGTTCTCAACATCAGGAACAGGAACACTAGCCCACTAATTGGGTTTGCCCTAAAAGACCGTTGACTTTATTCTCACCATCAGGAACCTCAGACGGACTCTCACCACTAGGAAAATAAGGTTTCCTTTTCCACAAATTATTAACTTTTGACTTTTATTTGGATCTTCACATTTAGCCTTTTTTAGGGTTCTTGTTTGTTGGATTACAATCACTGACTTTGTTCTCTTTTTTTCCTTTTTTTTTTTTTTTTTTGGATCACTGACTTTGTTCTCTTTTTTTTTTCCATTTTTTGAGCAGCATTTTTTCCTTTGTAATTTTTTCAATTTTTCACATCATTTTTTTTTTCACTTTTGAATAAGCAAGTTGACACTGTCTGTTTCCTTTATATTTGCAATCACTAAGGATAATTTCTCTTACTTGGTGTATTCAGTCCACGGATTCATCCTTACTTGTGGGATATTCTCAATCCCTACAGGAAGTGGCAAAGAGAGCACACAGCAAAGCTGTCCATATAGCTCCCCTCAGGCTCCGCCCCCCCCCCCCCCCCCAGTCATTCTCTTTGCCGCTCTAACAAGTAGCATCTCCACGGGAGGGTAAAGAGTATGTGGTGTTAGATTTGTAGTTTTTATTTCTTCAATCAAGAGTTTGTTATTTTAAAATAGTGCCGGTTTGTACTATTTACTCTGAGGCAGAAAGTGATGAAGATTTCTGCTGAGAGGAAAAAGATTTTAGCATGTTGTAACTAAAATCCATTGCTGTTCCCACACAGGACTGTTGAGTACAGGAGAACTTCAGTTGGGGGGAACAGTTTGCAGGCTTATACTGCTTAAGGTATGTTCAGTCATTTTTTTCTAACAAGACCTGGTAGTGCTAGAAGACTGACAGAAATCCCATGAGGGAAGATAAGCCATTTTCTGAGACACTGTATAGAATGATGGCTTCAGTTAAGGGCTTTAATACTGACAGACACTGTGATGGGCTAAATAGATTACTTTAATAGGGTAATCTTATGTTTATTAAGCATTTTAGACGTTGAAAACACTTTTTGGGGACTTTTTTATGCCTGGCATTTTGTAAGACAGCTAATCTGACTCAGAAAGGCCCCATAACTCTGGAGTGATGGAGGGGGCCTCATTTTCGCGCCTCAATTGCGCAGTTAATTTGCAACACAGCTCCATGCAGCTTCATGTGCAGAGCCTTTAGAGTACAGGAGGACTTCAGGGAGGCTTAATTTACACCTGCAATTAACCCTAAAGTAAAGCCACAGCAAAGACTGTGGCATCGTACTGTAGTGGGTTAAACCGGGTGTTTACTTCATTTTGCTCCGGTTTGGGCATTAAGGGGTTAAACGATTTGAAAATTTGTGTGCAATCATTTCAAGGCATTAGGATCATGTGGTGAAAATTTCATTAAGATCGGATGTTTTTTGATGATTTGGTAAAAAAGTGTGTGCATTTTTATTAATTAAAGAGACAGTAACGTTTTTTCAAAAAGTATTTTGTTCAACATTTTAGTGTTGTCTGAGTCTGTCAAACATGTCTGAGCCTTCAGATAGACCTTGTTCTATATGTTCAAAAGCCATGGCAGTACCCCCATTGCATTTATGTTTAAAGTGTGCAAAAACATCTAAGCATTTTAAAGATCATCCAGTGACAATTAAAAATGCTGCCCAAGATGATTCCTTAACGGAGGGTAATGAAGATAGTCCTTCTTCCTCACCCCACGTGTCTACACCAGTTACGCCCGCGCAAGCGATGCCTAGTACCTCTAGCGCATTGGCCCCTATCACTTTACAACAATTAGCAGCAGTAATGGATAATTCCCTTGCAGCATTTTTATCCCAACTGCCAATTTTTCCAAGAAAGCGCGATAGCTCAGTTTTAAATACAGAGGATGAGCAATCTGAAGCTTTGGATAATTTATCTGTAGTACCCTCACAAAACTCAGAGGTAGCAGTGAGGGAAGGGCTGTCTGAGGGAGAAATTTCTGACACACGAAAAGTTTCTCAGCAGGCAAGTCAGATTCCTTAGCGTTTAAATTTAAGCTGGAACACCTCCGTGTCCTGCTTAAGGAGGTTTTAGCTACGCTGGATGATTGTGACCCCATGGTGGTCCCTGAAAAATTGTGTAAGATGGACAGATTTCTAGAGGTCCCTGTATACACTGAGGCATTTCCGATCCCAAAGAGGGTGGCGGATATTGTGACTAAGGAGTGGGAGAGACCAGGTGTACCCTTTGTTCCCCCACCTATCTTTAAGAAAATGTTCCCCATAAACTTCCCCTTTACAGATCCAGGGATCCCAAGGCGGCATTGATAGATGCTTTAGTAGCGCCTTGGTCATTCAGTCTAGCTTATGTCTTTCCACCGTTTCCTCTTCTCCCTCGGCTAGTAGCCAGAATCAAACAGGAGAAGGCTTTGGTAATTCTGATAGCGCCTGCGTGGCCACGCAGGACTTGGTATGCAGACCTAGTGGACATGTCATCGGAAACTGCCATCGAGGCAGGATCTTCTAATCCAAGGTCCTTTCAAGCATCCAAATCTAGTTTCTCTGCAACTGACTGCTTGGAGATTGAACGCTTAATCCTAGCTAAGCGGGGTTTCTCTGATTCAGTTATAGATACTCTGATACAGGCCAGAAAGCCTGTCACCAGGAAAATTTACTATAAGATATGGCGGAAATATCTTTGGTGGTGTGAATCCAAGGGTTACTCGTGGAGTAAAGTTAGGATTCCAAGGATATTGTCTTTTCTCCAAGAAGGTTTGGAGAAAGGTCTGTCAGCTAGTTCCTTAAAAGGACAGATATCTGCTCTGTCTATTCTGTTACAGCTGTACCAGACATTCAGGCGTTTGCACAGGCCCTAGTTAGAATCAAGCCTGTCTACAGACCTGTGGCTCCTCCATGGAGTCTAAATTTAGTTCTTTCAGTTCTTCAAGGGGTTCCGTTTGAACCTTTGCATTCCATAGATATCAAGTTATTATCTTG
Organism: Bombina bombina; assembly: GCF_027579735.1. NCBI lineage: Eukaryota > Metazoa > Chordata > Amphibia > Anura > Bombinatoridae > Bombina > Bombina bombina. Next base: position 347,691,061 of record NC_069504.1, on the reverse strand, counting down.
GAAAGTTTTGTTTTTAGTAGCTATTTCTTCTGCTTGAAGAGTTTCAGAATTATCTGCTTTGCAGTGTGATTCACCCTATCTGGTGTTCCATGCAGATAAGGTTGTTTTACACACTAAACCTGGTTTTCTTCCAAAGGTGGTTTCTAATAGGAATATTAACAAGGAAATCATTGTTCCTTCTCTGTGCCCTAATCCAGTTTCTAAGACGGAACGACTGTTGCACAATCTCGATGTGGTTCGTGCTTTAAAGTTCTATCTAAAAGCAACCAAAGATTTCAGACAAACATCATCCTTGTTTGTTGTGTATTCTGGTAAGAGGAGAGGTCAGAAAGCGACTGCTACCTCTCTGTCATTTTGGCTGAAAAGCATCATCCGATTGGCTTATGAGACTGCTGGTAAGCAGCCTCCTGAACGAATTACAGCTCATTCCACCAGAGCTGTGGCTTCCATATGGGCTTTCAAGAATGAGGCTTCTGTTGAACAGATTTGTAAGGCAGCGACTTGGTCTTCACTGCATACATTCGCCAAATTTTATAAATTCGATACTTTTGCTTCTGCGGAGGCTATTTTTGGGAGAGAGGTTTTGCAAGCAGTGGTGCCTTCCGTTTAGGTTACCTGACTTGTTCCCTCCCACAAGTAAGGATGAATCCGTGGACTGAATACACCAAGTAAGAGAAAACAGAATTTATGCTTACCTGATAAATTACTTTCTCTTACAGGTGTATTCAGTCCACGGCCCGCCCTGATATTTAAGTCAGGTTCAAATTTAATTTACAATAACTACAGTCACCACTGCACCCTATGGTTCTCCTTTTTCTCCTAACCGTCGGTCGAATGACTGGGGGGGCGGAGCCTGAGGGGAGCTATATGGACAGCTTTGCTGTGTGCTCTCTTTGCCACTTCCTGTAGGGATTGAGAATATCCCACAAGTAAGGATGAATCCATGGACTGAATACACCTGTAAGAGAAAGTAATTTATCAGGTAAGCATAAATTCTGTTTTTTCACTCCCTTTTTTATACACATTATCACCACCAACACTGGTACGCAATATCTCTTACGGTATCCTCCTCCTAGTCGATATCAGCAACCCATACATTTGATTTACTGTATTTTTTAATCCACACATTGGATTGATTTCTCTCAGACATTGTTTGGAATTTTAACTTTCTCATATTTTTATTGGGGCTACTATTATTTTTGCCTCTGCATCATTTTATTATTCAATGTTTTTATATAGATATATTCAATATTCAATTTGTACAAGAGTGGATCCACATCTTATTGTTTTATTGTCATTTATTACCACTGTACCCACCGTGGCATGTTTTATTCTTGTGTAAAGTACTAGATTTACAATTAAAATATTTCCAAATACACACTCTACACATTGTACAACACCTAGCCCATTTGAGGCGCTCTGAACACATTTATTTTCCAATTGCTTGGTAACACAAATTGCTAATCGGCCAATCACATGGCAGCAACTCATTGCATTTAGGCATCTAGATGTGGTGAAGACGACTTGCTGAAGTTCAAACCCAGCATCAGAATGAGGAAGAAAGGAGATTTAAGTGACTTTGAACGTGGTATGGTTGTTGGTGCCAGACGGACTGGTCTAAGTATTTAAAAAAAACTGCTGCTCTACTGGGATCTTCACGCACAACCATCTCTAGGGTTTACAGAGAACGGTCAGAAAAAGAGAAATTATCCAGCAGTTGTGTGGACGACAATGCCTTGTTGATGTCAGAGGAGAATGGGCAGACTGGTTCTAGATGATAGAAAGGCAACAGTAACTCAAATAAACACTTGTTACAACCAAGGTGTGCAGAATACCATCTCTGACCGCACAACATGTCGAACCTTGAAGCAGATGGGCTACAGCAGCAGCAGACCACTCCGGGTGCCACTCTTGTCAGCTAAGAACAGGAAACTGAGGCTACAATTAGCACAGGCTCACCAAACTTACTTGGACAATAGAAGATTAGAAAAATGTTGCCTGGTCTGATGAGTCTCTATTTCAGCTTTGACATTCAGATGGGTCAGAATTTGGTGTAAACAACATGAAAGCATGGATCATCCTGTCTTGTATCAACAGTTCAGGCTGCTGCTGGTGGTGGTGGTGTAATGGTGGGGGATATTTTCTTGGCACACTTTGGGCCCCTTAGTACCAATTGAGCATTGTTTAAATGTCATGGCCTACCTGAGTATTCTTGCTGACCATGTCCATCCCTTTATGACTACAGTGTACCTATCTTCTGATGGCTACTTCCAGCAGGATAATGCACCATGTCACGAAGCTCAAACATCTCAAACTGTTTTCTTGAACATGAGCATGAATTCACTGTACTCCAATGGCCTCAACAGTCACCAGATCTCAATCCAAAAGAGCACCTTTGGGATGTGGTGGAAGGGGAGATTCACATCATGGATGTACAGCCGAAAAACCTGCAGCAACTGCGTGATGCTATCATGTCAATATGGACCAAAATCTCTGAGGAATGTTTCCTTGTTGAATCTATGCCACAAAGAATTAAGGCTTTTCTGAAGGCAAAAGGGGGTCCAACCCAGTACTAGCAAGGTTTACCTAATAAAGTGGCCGGTGAGTGTATATATGTAGATAGATAGATAGTTTATTTAGTCTGCTATGTGAGAAACATTGGAATGTGAAATATTCATATTTCATGTAAGGTTAGCACACTCAAGTAAACGCGATTGGGTTTGCTCGTGAGTAAGGGTGTTAGGTTTTTTGTTCCACTTTTCGTGCTCCACCGAAGTCTATAGGGGAATACGTTAATGGGTTTGCGATATTCGAAGGTTGGCTTTTTGCGCACGTCCGGTTAACGCTTGTGTTCAAACATATTACTTCAACTTGTAATACGCGTGTGCAAAAATCTTACTTCTAGCTAGTTAAATCCTTGAGCGGGAGCGCTAATTTGTGCTTCACTCATAATATAGCCCTATATGTGTACCCGTTCTATTTACCCCATATGCGTACCTGTGCTGTTTACCTCTGCATGTGTACCTGTGCTGTTTACCTCTGTATGTGTACCTGTGCTGTTTACCTCTGCATGCGTACCTGTGCTGTTTACCTCTGCATGCGTACCTGTGCTGTTTATCTCTGCATGCGTACCTGTGCTGTTTATCTCTGCATGCGTACCTGTGCTGTTTACCTCTGCATGCGTACCTGTGCTGTTTACTATAACATGTGTAACTATTGCAATTTTTTTTTTTTACTTTTTTGTTTTCTTTAGATATGGAGTGGAACCTCCTGTTCTTATAAAGCTGGAGAAAGAAATTGAACTAGAAGAAACACTTTTAATTCAGTCTGGACCATTAACCCCTATAAACACTGAAAAATCCTGCTGTCATCATGAGGGGCTACATGAGGCTGTAAGATCCTTTTGCAAGTCTGTTAATGCCAATTGTCTCTTTACCAGGCTCTCTACAGTATATACACAGCAACAAAGAATATCGGTCCAGCACCAGTGTGCGAGTGCACACTACTAAGGGCCACTGCCTCGATACCTCCCCCATAAATGCATAAGAAACAAACAAAAACGTAGCAGCACAGAACTCCAATCTGAATATTTATTTTAGGGAAAAATTCACAGATAGCTGTGTATGTCAGTATATAGTCACATGATCATCTGTTATCAGCTGTGAGAAAAAGGGGCATACAACAAATTCCATTCTTTTCTGTTAGGAAATTCAATGCCTGGCCACCAGGAGGAGGCAAAGAAGCCCCAGCCAAAGCTTAAGATCCCTCCCACTTCCCATACTCCCCCATTCATTCTTTGCCTCTGTGACGTGGAGGGTAGCGAAGATGGTGCTCTGAAGAAAGATGGATTAGTCCTTTAATAGGTAGTTTCCCTTCAAGATAGGACTGGGGTTAATGCTGTGTCCATGTAAACCGCTTAGTAAGAATATTGTAAGAATATTAGTAGCTGTTAGCTGCTGGATGTCGCAGGGATTTTCTCTGTCCTCCTTCTAGCAATCTGTGCTAACACCCCCACCTGGCAACCAGTGTTATCTTACACTGTTTTCCTTCTACTTCAGGTTCCTGTCAGAAGTCTGGATGAAGCTGTCAGACCTGGAAGTGCTGTTTCTGCCCCACAGCAGAGGCTCCTGAAGGTAAATGTCCTTCACAGGGTGGGTGGTATAAAGCACCATGAGGGTTACACTTTGCTGATGATCCAGTCAGGGATTATTACACTAATGAGACTGAGGCTGTCTGGGCTTGATTGCAAGATAATCCTGATTTTTTTGTTTTTTTTTTTGTTTTTGTTTATGCACTTTATTATGAGCCAGTCTTGTCACTTTTTATTTTTTACTCATGCTCCATACATAGCGTTATTTTTCTCTCAGAGAAGGCGCCGCAGGTTTCTTCTATAAAGGTAAGACGAGTCCACAGATTCATCCTTTACTTGTGGGATATTATCCTTCCTAACAGGAAGTGGCAAAGAGCACCACAGCAGAGCTGTCTATATAGCTCCTCCCTTAGCTCCACCCCCCAGTCATTCTCTTTGCCCACTCTAAGTACTAGGAAGGGTAAAGTGAAAGAGGTGATAAAGTATTAGTTTTTAATTTCTTCAAGCAAGAGTTTGTTATTTTTAATGGTACCGGTGTGTACTATTTACTCTCAAGCAGCAGATGGATGAAGACTGCTGCCTGGAGGATGATGATCTTAGCATTTGTAACTAAGATCCATTACTGTTCCCACAGAGGCTGAGGAGTGCAGGAAACTTCAGTGTGAGGAACGGTTTCATGCTATGCAGCAATGAGGTATGTTCAGTCATATATTTCTGGAGAGACATTGAACCCAGGAGGGTAAGGGTAAGCAATAATCCTAGAGCTAAAAGAAAGGCATTACTTCGCTTGCATATGGGGCCAATTACAATTATGGTTGACACTGAATTGCTAATGTTTGTGGGCAAACGTTTTTATTTTTACTTGGGAGTGCTTTAACGTTTATTTGGGCAATAACATTTTGGGCAAACTTTATTAGGACACACATGGCTTATTTTTTGGGTCTCAGGACACACATGGCTAGTTATAACCGCTCTGGTGCGGTTCCCTTAGGCTGGAGACATTGAGTGAGATGGGCGGGGCCTATTTTCGCGCCTCAGATGCGCAGTTAGTTTGATCAGCAAACTCTAACTCTGGAGGGCCCTGGTGTATGTTTTGGGCCAAATCACAGATTTTACCCCACATTTCCGATCCCTGAGGGCAGATAGGGCCACAGCAGGGCTGTGGCAAGGTGCTGAGTGTGTTTTTACCAGATCTGGGTATTTTCGATCTGGTTCGCAAATTAAGGGGTTAATTGTTAAAAAAAAAATTTGTGGTGCAATCCTAGCTACCAATATTGTGTCTACATACAAAATTTTGGAAAATTTGGTGCATGTTTAGACTGTTTTGCAGAACGTGTATGCTTTTTTTTTCTCTTAAAGGCACAGTACCGTTTTTTAAGATTGTTATTTTTTTCACTAAATAAAGTGTTTTCATGCTTGCTTGTGTTCATTACTAGCCGGTACAACATGTCTGACATTGTGTTTAGAAGCCATTGTGGAACCTCCACTTAAAATGTGTCCCTCATGCACTGAAAGGGCAATAAATTGCAAAGTACATATTTTAGCTGATAAAAGTATGTTGCAGGATGATTCTCAGTCAGAAGGGAATCAGGGTATGCCATCTAATTCTCCCCAAGTGTCACAACCATTAACGCCCGCACAAGTGACGCCAAGTACTTCTAGTGCGTCTAATTCGTTCACCCTGCAAGATATGGCCGCAGTTATGAATACCACCCTCACAGAGGTTTTATCTAAGCTGCCTGGGTTGCAGGGGAAGCGCAGTAGGTCTGGGTTGAGAACCAACGCTGAGCCCTCTGACACTTTATTAGCCATATCCGATGTACCTTCACAATGTTCTGAAGTGAGGGATTTGCTGGCTGAGTGGGAGATTTCTGATTCAGGAAATGTGTTCCCTCAGACGGATTCAGATATGACGGCTTTTAAATTTAAACTAGACCACCTCCGCTTATTGCTTAGGGAGGTTTTAGCGACTCTGGATGATTGGGACCCTATTGTAGTTCCAGAGAAATTGTTTAAAATGGACAGATTCCTAGAAGTTCCTGCCTACACTGATGTTTTTCCGGTCCCTAAGAGGATTTCGGAAATTGTTACTAAGGAGTGAGACAGACCAGGTATTCCGTTCGCTCTCCCTCCTACTTTTTAAGAAAATGTTTACCATATCTGACGCCGTGCGGGACTCGTGGCAGACGGTCCCTAAGATGGAGGGAGCTATTTCTACCCTGGCTAAGCGTACAACTATACCTATCGAGGACAGTTGTGCTTTCAAAGACCCTATGGATAAAAAATTGGAGGGTCTTCTGAAGAAAATATTTGTTCACCAAGGTTTTCTTCTCCAACCTATAGCGTGCATTGTTCCTGTAACTACTGCAACGTCCTTTTGGTTCGAGGCTCTGGAAGAGGCTCTTCAGGTTGAGACCCCATTAGATGATATTCTGGACAGAATTAGGGCTCTCAAGCTAGCTAATTCTTTCATTACAGATGCCGCTTTTCAATTGGCTAAATTAGCAGCGAAGAATTCAGGTTTTGCCATTTTATCGCGTAGAGCGTTATGGCTTAAATCCTGGTCCGCGGATTTGTCATCAAAATCGAAGCTTTTAGCTATCCCTTTCAAGGGTACGACCCTATTCGGGCCTGATCTGAAAGTGATAATTTCAGACATCACTGGAGGGAAAGGCCATGCCCTTCCTCAGGATAAAACAAATAAGATGAGGACCAAACAAAATAATTTTCGTTCCTTTTGGAACTTCAAAGGTGGTTTCTCTTCCCCCGCTGCAAAACAAGAGGGGAATTTTACTCCATCCAAGTCAGTCTGGAGACCTACTCAGGCTTGGAACAAGAGTAAACAGACCAAGAAGCTCGTTGCTGCCATCAAGTCAGCATGAAGGGGTAGCCCCCGATCCGGGACCGGATCTAGTAGGGGGCAGACTTTCTCTCTTTGCTCAGGCTTGGGCAAGAGACGTTCAGGACTCCTGGGCCTTAGAAATTTTATCCCAGGGGTATCTTCTAGATTTCAAAGATTCTCCTCCAAGGGGGAGATTCCATCTTTCTCAATTGTCTGTAAACCAGACAAAAAGAGAGGCGTTCTTACGCTGTGTACAATACCTGTATACCATGGGCGTGATCTACCCAGTCCCGAAAACAGAACAGGGGCAGGGGTTTTACTCCAGTCTGTTTGTGGTTCCAAAGAAAGAGGGAACCTTCAGACCAATTTTAGATCTCAAGATCATAAACAAATTCCTCAGAGTCCCATCCTTCAAGATGGAGACCATTCGGACTATTTTGCCAATGATCCAGGAGGGTCAATATATGACCACCGTGGACTTAAAGGATGCGTATCTACACATTCCTTTCCACAAAGATCATCACCAGTTCCTCAGGTTCGCCTTTCTGGACCAACATTACCAGTTTGTAGCTCTTCCCTTCGGGTTGGCCACAGCTCCCAGAATTTTCACAAAGGTGCTAGGGTCCCTTCTGGCGGTTCTAAGGCCACGAGGCATAGCAGTGGCGCCTTATCTGGACGATATCTTAATTCATGCGTCAATTTACCAACTACCCAAGTCTCACACTGACATTGTGTTGGCTTTTCTAAGGTCTCACGGGTGGAAGGTGAACGTAAAAAAGAGTTCACTTGTCCCTCTCACGAGAGTTCCATTCCTGGGAACTCTGATAGATTCGGTGGATATGAAAAAATTTCTGATGGAGGTCAGGATATCAAGGATTTTGACCACCTGCTGAGCTCTTCATTCCATTCCTTGGCCGTCAGTGGCTCAGTGTATGGAGGTGATCGGACTAATGGTAGCGGCAGTGGACATATTTCCGTTTGCTCGCTTGCATCTCAGACCACTGCAACTATGCATGCTCAAACAGTGGAATGGGGATTATACACAAAAGAAAGCAGGAGCGCTGCAGCTAAAGGTGGATTAAACTGAAAATTAATAAATGCACAAGGTGAACCAAACTAAAATAATAAATGTGGATCAAACTAAAATATATTAATAAATGCAAAAGTACAAAGGTGTAAAATAAATGGCTATGCCACGATTTAATAATAGTGCATTATAAGTAAAACAAACAGTGATGTAGAACTAATAATATAAACTAAAATTATATAAACTAAAAACGGACGTCTCCGTTTATAAAAAAGGGGGTATGAGGTTGCCACCACATAAGATTAAAACAGTCAGAAACTTGAGTATGTGCAAATAAGCAAAACCGGATAGGTACTGGTATTACCTCGTCAACTTCTGTTAAGTCTTACCCGCGGGCAGTGTGTAGCTCAGGTGCCTCCCTCAAAGCTTACAGACGTGGCCGGATGACGTCACCTTTATGGGCGCTGTCCCAAAGAGGCAATCTGATTGGTCTCTTTACGATCTTCTGGAAAAAGGAGCAATGTAGCCGCCAAACTCCACACAACAAAGTAACCGCTCATCAATGCCTTATAGCACGCAGGGTACTTGTTGAGGATGAGGTGTGTGGATAGCACAAGTATCAATCTTGGTTCAAAGCGGTCCCGCTGCGAATTAGGTCAGTGGTCTTGCTGTAAATCCGGTCAGCCGTCTTAGGGCATAAATGGATTCCGGTGCACTAGTTAGTAGTGCTGACTTGTTAGGTATTCCACAGGTCCTTCCAACAAAGTCTCACAGATACCACAGTTCCAACAAAGTGGTGTAGACAATGTAGCTCAAACTACATAGATAAATAATGTCTATAAGTTGCAACTTCACATCAACGTGTTTCTCCCTATACAGGGCTTTTTCAAGATCCTGTGGAATACCTAACAAGTCAGCACTACTAACTAGTGCACCGGAATCCATTTATGCCCTAAGACCGCTGACCGGATTTACAGCAAGACCACTGACCTAATTTGCAGCGGGACCGCTTTGAACCAAGATTGATACTTGTGCTATCCACACACCTCATCCTCAACAAGTACCCTGCGTGCTATAAGGCATTGATGAGCGGTTACTTTGTTGTGTGGAGTTTGGCGGCTACATTGCTCCTTTTTCCAGAGGATCGTAAAGAGACCAATCAGATTGCCTCTTTGGGACAGCGCCCATAAAGGTGACGTCATCTGGCCACATCTGTAAGCTTTGACGGAGGCACCTGAGCTACACACTGCCCGCGGGTAAGACTGTTACCAGAAGTTGACGAGGTAATACCAGTACCTATCCGGATTTGCTTATTTGCACATACTCAAGTTTCTGACTGTTTTAATCTTTTATGTGGTGGCAACCTCATACCCCCTTTTTTATAAACGGAGACGTCCGTTTTTAGTTTATATAATTTTAGTTTATATTATTAGGGCTACATCACTGTTTGTTTTACTTATAATGCACTATTATTAAATCGTGGCATAGCCATTTATTTTACACCTTTGTACTTTTGCATTTATTAATATATTTTAGTTTGATCCACATTTATTATTTTAGTTTGGTTCACCTTGTGCATTTATTCATTTTCAGTTTAATCCACCTTTAGCTGCAGCGCTCCTGCTTTCTTTTGTGTATATCTAGTGCTTAGCCTATGTAAGGGACTCGTAGGTTTAACAGGAGTTTGGTGGTTACACCCTGCGCTCACTTACTCTTTCCTTTGGTGGAATGGGGATTATGCAGATTTATCTCCTCAGATAACTCTCGATCAATAGACCAGAGACTCTCTTCTTTGGTGGTTGTCACAGGATCATCTGTCCCAAGGAATGTGTTTCCGCAGGCCAGCATGGGTCATAGTGACGACGGACGCCAGAATAATTCGATGGGCAGAGACTCACTCTTGCCATCTATCAGCAATCTATATCCCAGGCGTGGAGAACTGGGAAGCGGATTTTCTAAGTCGTCAGACTTTTCATCTGCGGGAGTGGGAACTCCATCCGGAGGTGTCTGCACGATTGATTCAGCAATGGGGCACACCAGAATTGGATCTGATGGCGTCTTGTCAGAACGCCAAACTTCCTTGTTACGGGTCCAGGTCAAGGGATCCTCAGGCAGTACTGATAGATGCTCTAGCAGTACCCTGGTCGTTCAACCTGGCTTATGTGTTTCCACCATTTCCTCTCCTTCCTCGTGTGATTGCCAGAATCAAACAGGAGAGAGCTTCGGTGATTTTGATAGCATCTGCGTGGCGACGCAGGACTTGGTATGCAGACCTAGTGGACATATCATCTCTTCCACCATGGACTCTGCCTCTGAGACAGGACCTTCTGATTCAAGGTCCGTTCCAGCATCCAAATCTAGTTTCTCTGCGGCTGACTGTCTGGAGATTGAACGCTTGATTTTATCCAAGCGGGGATTCTCTGAGTCGGTCATAGATGCCTTGATTCAGGCTCGAAAGCCTGTCACTAGAAAAATTTATCATAAGATATGGTGTAAATATCTTTATTGGTGCGAATCCAAGGGCTACTCATGGAGTAAGATCAGGATTCCTAGGATTTTGTCCTTTCTCCAAGAAGGATTGGAGAAGGGGTTATCAGCTAGTTCCTTAAAGGGACAGATATCTGCTTTATCTATTTTATTGCACAAGTGTCTGGCAGATGTTCCAGACGTTCAGTCGTTCTGTCAGGCTTTAGTTAGAATCAAGCCTGTGTTTAAACCTGTTGCTCCGCCATGGAGTTTGAATTTAGTTCTTAAAGTCCTTCAAGGGGTTCCGTTTGAACCTATGCATTCCATAGATATTAAACTTCTATCTTGGAAAGTTCTGTTTTTAGTTGCTATCTCTTCGGCTCGAAGAGTTTCTGAACCATCTGCATTGCAATGCGACTCGCCTTATCTTGTTTTCCATGCTGATAAGGTGGTTTTGCGTTCCAAACCTGGATTCCTTCCTAAGGTTGTTTCTAATAGGAATATTAATCAGGAAATTGTTGTTCCTTCTCTGTGTCCTAATCATTGAAATTGTACTTGCAAGCGACCAAAGATTTCCGTCAAACATCTTCTTTGTTTGTTGTCTATTCTGGAAACCGTAGAGGTCAGAAAGCTACGTCTACCTCTCTTTCTTTTTGGCTGAAAAGCATCATCCGTTTGGCATACGAGAGTGCTGGACAGCAGCCCCCTGAAAGAATTACAGCTCACTCTACTAGAGCGGTGGCTTCTACATGGGCTTTTAAAAATGATGCTTCTGTTGAACAGATTTGTAAGGCTGCGACTTGGTCTTCGCTTGATGCCTTTTCCAAATTTTATAAATTTGATATTTTTGCTTCCTCGGAGGCTATTTTTGGGAGAAAGGTTCTTCAAGCAGTGGTGCCTTCTCTTTAGCCATCTGTCTTGTCCCTCCCGTTCATCCGTGTCCTGTAGCTTTGGTATTGTATCCCACAAGTAAAGGATGAATCCGTGGCCTCGTCTTACCTTTATAGAAGAAAAATAAATTTATGCTTACCTGATAAATTGATTTTTTCTTTGGAAAGACGAGTCCACGGCCCGCCCTGTCATTTTAAGACAGATGATGTTTTTTTGATTTAAACTCAGTCACCTCTGCACCTTGTAGTTTCTCCTTTTTCTTCCTGTACCTTCGGTCGAATGACTGGGGGGTGGAGCTAAGGGAGGAGCTATATAGACAACTCTGCTGTGGTGCTCTTTGCCACGTCCTGTTAGGAAGGATAATATCCCACAAGTAAAGGATGAATCCGTGGACTCGTCTTACCATAGAAGAAATCAATTTATCAGGTAAGCATAAATTTACTTTTTGCTCGGATCTCTTAGTCACTGCTGTTCTCCCTTAAAGGGACACTCAATCAAAATTAAACTTTCATTATTCAGATAGAGCATGCCATTTTAAACAACTTTCCAATTTAATTCCATTAACTAAATGTGCACAGTCTTTTTATATTTAAACTTTTTGAGTCACCTGCTCCTACTGAGCATGTGCAAGAATAAGTGTGTATGCATTTGTGAATGGCTGATGGCTGTCACATGGTACATGTATGCATTTGTGATTAGCTGATGGCTGTCACATGGTACAGGGGGAGTGGAAAAAGACATAACTTTTAAAATTGTCAGAAAAAAATCTACTACTCATTTGAAGTTCAGACTAAGTGCTATTGCATTGTCTTGTTATCTTGCATTTGTTGATTATGCAAATCTACTGTGTTGACTGGTCCTTTAAAGGGATAGTAAACACCAAAAATGTTTTGTTTTAAAAGATAATCCCTTTATTTACCATTCTCCAATTTTGCATAGCCAGCACTGTTATAGAAATACATATTTTACTTCTGTAATTACCTTGAATCTAAGCTTCTGCTGACTGCCCCCCGCCCCCTTATCTCAGATCTTTTAACAGACTTGCATTTCAGGCAATTAGTTCTGACTCTTAAATGACTTCACGTACATGAGCACAATGTTGTCTATATGAAACACATGAACTAACGCTCTCTAGCTGTGAAAAACTGTCAAATGCATTCAAATAAGAGGCGGCCTTCAAAGGCTTAGAAATTAAAATCTGAACTTGCCTGGTATTTGCTTTCAACTAAGAATAACAAGAGTACAAAGCAAATTTGATGATATAAGTAAATTAAAAGGTTGTTTAAAATGACATGCCCTATCTGAATCATGAAAGTTTAATTTGGACTTTACTATCCCTTTAACGTGACGCCACGTGACTACTGTGCGATTAATTTCCGTTTTCCTGTACTGCAAGCAGACTATAGAGGTAGCAAGCAGTGTGCTAGTTGGCTCCGGACCAAGATAGGATAAAAGCTTTGAGTCCTTTCGTAGAGAGATTGGTAAGTCGCCCCAGTCATCGCTGGGGTCTTATACGGGTGCCGTTTTTGATGGAATTTGTTTTGAGAGGAAACTTTTCTAAATTGTGATAAATAAATAGGAGGATTACGGCTCACTGTACTCATGCTGTGTCCTCCTCTTGGGCATTTAAGAATGAAGCTTCTATGGAACAAATCTGTAAAGCGGCTACCTGGTCCTCTTTGCACACTTTTTCTAAATTTTACAAGTTTGATGTTTTACCTCATCTGAGGCTTCCTTTGGGAGAAAGGTGCTTCAAGCGGTGGTGCCTTCAATTTAGGTCCACTTACCTTATTTTCCCTCCCTGTCCATTCTGTGTCCTCTCTAGCTTGGGTATTGGTCTCCCAACAGTAATGAATGAAATTGTGGGCTCTCCATGCCATTGGAAAGAAAACAAAATGTATGCTTATCTGATAAATGTCTTGCTTTCCTGGCACCTGGGGGGGGTATGGGAAGTGGGAGGGATCTTGAGCTTTGGCTGTGGTATCTTTGCCTCCTCCTGGTGGCCAGGTGTTGTATTTCCCAACAGCAATGAATAGAATCGTGGACTTTCCATGCCAGAAAAGAAATACATTTATCAGGTAAGCATACATTATGTTTTCCTTCCTAATACAAGGAGAGTCCACAGCTGTATTCCTTACTTGTGGGAATACTGAACCTGGCCACCAGGAGGAGGCAAAGACACCCCAGCCAAAGGCTTAAATACCTCCCCCACTTCCCTCATCCCCAAGTCATTCTTTGCCTTTTGTGACAGGATAGGACAGAACATTTACGCTTTCTACTAAAGGAGGTTTTGACTACATTAGAGTTTCTTAAGGCCGAGCTGCCAGACGAACCTCTGGGTCCTAAATTTGATGGCAATCATTATTTAGGACGAGTGGGACAGGATTAGATTCCTCTTCCCCTTGTCTGCCTTTTAAGGACTCTCTGAGGGTGGGTTTTCTTTTTCCCATCCCTACTTGGTTGGCGCTATTTTTACGCTTGCCACACGTAATAGTAGACCGTGTGAGGATAGTTTGTCATTCATAGAGCCGCCGGATATAAGGATGGAAACTGCTAAAGAGGATGTTTCAACCTATGGGATATCTGGCGGCACTTGTCGCTGAAACTGCTGGAGTGGCTACCTTTTGGTGAGTCTCCTTTGCGAAAATGATCAACATTTTTCAGGAAAGAATTACGGCCTTCTGGGTTACTAATTCTTTTATCTGTGCTGTTATTATGCAGATCAATTAGCCTATGGCTAAGACTTCAGGTTTTCTGTTTAGGCCCGTAAGGCGCTCTGACAGATATTACTTCTAAATCTAGTCTTTTACCCTCTCCTTTAAGGGAAATAGTTTGTTTGACTATCTCTATGGTTTCAGGGGCATAGGGTGCCTTCGTACTGTAAGATAAGGAGAACAAATCTTAAGGACAAAGTTTATTTTTTCGTTCCTTTAGTTCTGATAAAAGCCCAGCGTCAGAGGCCTCCGCTAAGCCAGAGCAAAACAAGAGTCCTGGAATAGATCCAAGCAGAGCAAGAAGCCCGCCAAGACTAAGTCTTATTTTGGATGGTGTAGGGGGCAGACTGTCGCTCTTTCAGGGGCTTGGTTCAGGGACGTGCAGGATCCTTGGGTCCTGGAGGTCATAGCTCAGGGTTACAAGATAGGTTTCAAAACTCATCCACCCAGGGAAAGATTCATCCTCTCAATCTGTCTTCAAGACTAGGAAAGAGGGAAGCCTTTCTGGAGTGCGTAAGGATTCTGTCCTCCTTTGGAGTCATTGTCCCAGTTCCTATTACAGAGAGAGGTTTGTACATTTTCGTGGTCCCAAAGGAGGGATCTTTCCGTCCAGTTCTGGACCTAAAGTGCATAAACAAATTTCTAAATGTCCCCTTCTCAAGATGGAGACAATATAGGTCCATCCTTCCCTTAATTCAGGAAGGGCAGTTTATGACCACTATAGATCTGAAGGAGGCATTCCTTCACCTTCCAATCCACAGGGGGAGTACTTCCAGTTCCTCAGGTTTGCATTCCTCAACCTGCACCTCCAGTTCATTGCACTTCCGTTTGGTCCAGCTACTGCTCCAAGAATTTTACGAAGGTTCTAGGGGCTCTTCTAGCAGTCGCCAGATCCTGGGGTGTAGCAGTAGCTCCCTACTTGGACGATATTCTGGTACAAGTAGCATTGTTTCATCTGGCAGAAGACCATTCGGAATCTTTCCTCTGTCTTTTTCGATCCCACAGAGGGAAGATACATAGAGAAAGGAGTGCTCTTATTCCAAGCACCAGGGTGGAATTCCGGGGCACGATAATAGATCCATAGACATGAGAATATTTCTAACAGACCAGAGAAGTTGCAAGCTAGCTTCAACTTGTCTTGCCCTCCAGACCTCCTTAAGGCCATCTGTGGCTCAGTGTATGGAGGTGATTGGTCTCATGGTGTCCAGCATGGACATAATTCTCTTTGCCAGGTTCCACCTCAGGCCGTTGTGACTGTGCATGCTGAGGCAGTGGAACAGCGATCATTTGGATCTGTTTCAACAGATTTCTCTGGACAACCGGTCGAGTGAATTGCTCTCTTGGTGGCTCTGTCTGGATCATCTGTCCCGAGTGACATCCTTTTTAAGACCATCCTGAGTGACTGTGACTACGGACGCAAGTCTGTCAGGATGGGGAGCTGTTTGGTGTGCCAAGAATGCGCAGGGCCTGTGGATGCAGGAGTAGAGCTCCCTCCCGTTCAACATTCTAGACTTCGGGCAATATTCAATGCTCTGAAGGCTTGGCCCCTACTGGGTTCGTCCCAAGTTATCTGATTCCAATCAGGCAATATAACCTCGGTGGCTTACATCAACCATCAGGGGGGAACGGGAAGCTCCCTAGCAATGAGGGAAGTATTTCGGATTCTGGAGTGGGCGGAGACCCACAACTGTTCGCTCTCAGAGATCCACATTCCGACAGGTGGGGAACGCCGGAGATGGATCTCATGGCATCCCGTCTCAATTCCAAGCTACCCAGATATGGGTCGAGGTCCAGGGATCCTCAGGCGGAGCTAATAGATGTATTAGCGGTGCCTTGGAGGTTCAATCTAATTTCTCTTTTCCTGCCATTACCACTCCTTCCTTGAGTAGTGACTCAAATCATACAGGAGCAGGCATCAGTGATACTGGTTGCTCCATCGTGGCCGCGAAGGATATGGTTTGCGGATCTAGTGGGGATGTCATCATCTCCTCCTTGGAGGTTACCTTGTTGCAGGGATCTGCTGGAACAAGGCCCCTTTCTTCATCAAAATCTAGATTCTCTGAGGCTGACTGCGTGGAGATTGAACGTGGCTAGTCTTAGCCAAGAGAGGGTTTTCTGAGAGTGTTATTGATACTCTCATTCAAGCTCGTAAGCCGGTTACTTGTCACATCTATAATAAGGTGTGAAGGACCTACATATTCTGGTGTGAAGAGCGTAATTTGTCCTGGCACAAAGTAAAGGTTGCCAGGATTCTTTCTTTTCTCCAGGATGGACTGGAGAAGGGCCTCTCAGCTAGTTCTTTGAAGGGACAGATTTCGGCCCTGTCTGTTTTTACTGCACAAAAGGCTCGCTGAGCTTTCGGATGTACAGTCTTTTGTTAAGGTTCTGTCTAGGATCAGGCTGGTGTTTAGATCTAATGCTCCTCCTCTGAGTTTAAATCTTGTTCTAAAATTTTGGCAATGGGCTCCGTTTGAGCCTATGCATGAGGTTGACATTAAGTTGTTTGTCTTGGAAGGTTTTTTTTTCTACTAGCTATTGCTTCTGCGCGCAGAGTCTCTGAGATTGCTGCCTTGCAATGCGACCCTCCTTATTTGGGGCTCCATGTACTAAGCCGTCAATTCATCCGTCATTTTAGACGCGGATAAACTCGCCGTTACTCGCCGCGGGCGAAATGGTGTCCGCTGTCACTATGTACTAATAATCCCCCAATAAATAGACAAGTCTAGCCCGCTGCGAGCAGTGGCGGATTATTGATAAATTTGATGCCTCGCTCGCCGCGACTAAGCTAATGTACTTAACTTTCAGTTGAATTGTCTGGCCAATTATTAACACGTGACATGCAAGGTGTCACGAACATCATAGTAGTCGCGGGAATAGAATTTTGCTCCTATAAAAGTTCAACTTATCTAAACAACTTTATTATTGTTCAAAAATTTTTGAAGAGTGATAACAGAGCGTTATTTTTGTAATATTTATTTACAATTTGGATATGGCTTCATCTGGATCTGATAATATATAAATATTAATATAAAAATAATTATAAAGATTGACAACTATACAATACAAATTTAAAATATAGATTACTCTTTAATTACAGTCGACAAATTTGGCGCAATTTATGTACATGGAAATGAGAGACAAATTAGACGCCAGTTATGCTGTACAATGCTGATATTACTGCCTTTTATATATGTCTAGACTGGCGTCTAGATTGACTTTCCTATTGTTTTGTACCTTGCCCGCCACCTAAAAGGTGGCGAGGCAAAAATAACGAGGTGGGAGCGGAAATTGTAGCGAGCGGACATATAGATTTTTTAGTACATTCGTTTTTGGCGAGTTGGTGGTCAAATGTGTCTAATTACAGTGAAAAATGGAGAGGTAGCGAGGTTTGGCGGATAAGTACGCTCGCAATTTTAAAGATGCGAGTTTGAACATAGTTGACGACTTTGTACATATCAGTTTGCGAGTTTTGACGCGAGATTTGTTGCGGGTAGCTCGCTGACTGCTTAGTACATGGAGCCCTTGGTGTTCCATGCTGATAAGGCTGTTCTACGGACCAAGTTAGGATTTCTTCCTAAGGTTGTATCAAATCGCAACATCAATCAAGAAATTGGGGTTCCTTTCTTATGTCCTAAATCCTTCTTCATCGAAGGAACGTTACTGCATAATCTGGAGGAGGTTCGTGCCTTGAAGTTTTATCTTCAGGCTACAAAGGAATTTAGACAAACTCCTTCTCTGTTTGTTCTATATTCTGGGAAGCGTAAGGGTCATAGGTCCTCTTCGACCTCCTTATCTTTTTGGTTGAGGAGTATCCGCTTAGCATATGAGACAGCGGGACTTAAGCCTCCTCAGAGGATTACGGCTCATTCTGCAAGAGCAGTGACTTCCTCTTGGGCCTTCAAAAATAAGGCCTCTATCGATCAGATTTGTAAGGCGGCTACCTGGTCCTCCTTACATACTTTTTCCAAATTTTACAAGTTTGATGTTTTTGCTTCTGCTGAAGCTGCCCTCAGGAGAAAGGTTTTGCAGGATGTGGTGCCCTCAGATTAGGGGCCGTCTCTCTTTTTTTACCCTCCCGTTAGCATTCAGTGTCCTCTAGAGCTTGGGTATAATTTCCCACAAGTAAGGAATGTAGCTGTGGACACTCCCTGTATTAAGAAGGAAAACATAAATTATGCTTAACAGATAATTTCCTTCTGTACAGGTAGAGTCCACTGCTCCCACCCGTGTTCTCCGATGGGCAGCCCTAAATTTTGGTTTTTCTTCTATAAAGGTAAGACGAGTCCAGGGATTCATCCTTACTTGTGGGATATTATCCTTCTTAACAGGAAGTGGCAAAGAGCACCGCAGCAGAGCTGTCTATATAGCTCCACCCCCCAGTCATTCTCTTTGCCCACTCTAAGTACTAGGAAGGGTAAAGTGAAAGAGGTGATAAAGTATTAGTTTTTAATTTCTTAAAGCAAGAGTTTATTTTAAATGCTACCGGTGTGTACTATATACTCTCAGGCAGCAGATGGATGAAGACTGCTGCCTGGAGGATGATGATCTTAGCATTTGTAATTAAGATCCATTGCTGTTCCCACAGAGGCTGAGGAGTACAGGAAACTTCAGTGTGAGGAACGGTTTCATGCTATGCAGCAGTGAGGTATGTTCAGTCATATTTTTCTGGAGAAACTGTGTATTTCAGAAAGGCTGACATTATACCCAGGAGGGTAAGGGTAAGCAGTAATCCTGGAGCTTAAAGAAGGGCATTACTTAGCTTGCATATGGGGCCAATTACAAATATGGTTGACACTGAATTGCAAATGTTTGTAAGCAAACGTTTTTTGATTTGGGAGTGCTTTAACGTTTTTGTGGGCAATAACGTTTTGGGCAAACTTTATTAAGGGCACACATGGCTTAACTTTTGGGTCTTAGAACCCACATGGCTAGTTATAACCGCTCATGTGCGGTTCTTTAAGGCTGTGGAGACATCGAGTGAGATGGGCAGGGCCTATTTTCGCGCCTCAGATGCGCAGTTAGTTTTATCAGCAAGCAGCAAACTCTAACTCTTGAGGGCCCTGGTGTATGTTTTGGGCCAAATCAAAGATTTTACCCCACATTTTCGATCCCTGAGGGCAGGTAGGGCCACTCAGGGCTGTGGCAAGGTGAGAGTGTTTTTTTTTTTTCCGGATCTGGGTAATTTCGATCCGGTTTGCAAATTAAGGGGTTAATTGTTAAAAAAAAAAAATTGTGGTGCAATCTTAACTACCTATATTGTGTCTACATACACAATTTTGAAAAATTTGTTTCATGTTTAGGCTGTTTTGTAGAATGTGTATGCTTTTTTTCTCTTAAAGGCGCAGTACTGTTTTTTAAGATAATTTTTTCACTAAATACAGCGTTTTCATGCTTGTTTGTAGTCATTACTAGCCTGTTCAACATGTCTGACATTGAAGAAAGTCAAAGTTCAATATGTTTAGAAGCCATTGTGGAACCTCTACTTAAAATGTGTCCCTCATGCACTGAAAGGTCAATAAATTGTAAAGAACATATTTTAGCTACTAAAAGTTTGTCGCAGGATGATTCTCAGTCAGAAGAGAATCAGGTTTTGCCATCTAATTCTCCCCAAGTGTCACAACCGCTAACGCCCGCACAAGCGACGCCAGGTTCTTCTAGTGCGTCTAATTCTTTCACCCTGCAAGATATGTCCGCAGTTATGAATACTACCCTCACTGAGGTTTTATCTAAGCTGCCTGAGTTGCAGGGGAAGCGCAGTAGGTCTAGAGTGAGAACAAACGCTGAGCCCTCTGACACTTTATTAGCCATATCCGATGTACCCTCACAATGTTCTGAAGTGAGGGATTTGCTGGCTGAGGGAGAGATTTCTGATTCAGGAAATATGTTCCCTCAGACAGATTCAGATATGACGGCTTTTAAATTTAAACTAGAACACCTCCGCTTATTGCTCAGGGAGGTTTTAGGGACTATGGATGATTGTGACCCTATTGTAGTTCCAGAGAAATTGTGTAAAATGGACAGATTCCTAGAGGTTCCTGCCTACACTGATGTTTTTCCGGTCCCTAAGAGGGTTTCGGAAATTGTTATTAAGGAGTGGGATAGACCAGGTATTCCATTCGCTCCCCCTCCTACTTTTAAGAAAATGTTTCCCATATCTGACGCCGTGCGGGACTCATGGCAGACGGTCCCTAAGGTGGAGGGAGCTATTTCTACCCTGGCTAAGCGTACAACTATACCTATCAAGGACAGTTGTGCTTTCAAAGATCCTATGGATAACAAATTGGAGGGTCTTCTGAAGAAAATATTTGTTCACCGCGGTTTTCTTCTCCAACCTATAGCGTGCATTGTTCCTGTAACTACTGCAACGTCCTTTTGGTTCGAGGCTCTGGAAGAGGCTCTTCAGGTTGAGACCCCATTAGATGATATTCTGGACAGAATTAGGGCTCTCAAGCTAGCTAATTCTTTCATTACAGATGCCGCTTTTCAATTGGCTAAATTAGCAGCGAAGAATTCAGGTTTTGCCATTTTATCACGTAGAACGTTATGGCTTAAATCCTGGTCTGCTGATGTGTCATCAAAAGCTAAGCTTATAGCCATCCCTTTCAAGGCCAATACCCTATTCGGGCCTGAACTGAAAGAGATCATCTCAGACATCACTGGAGGGAAAGGCCATTCCTCAGGATTAGACGAATAAGAACTTCAAAGGTGGTCCCTCTCCCTCTTCCCCTGCCACAGAGCAAGAGGGGAATTTTGCTCAATCCAAGTCAGTCTGGAGGCTAATCAGACTTGGAACAAGGGTAAACATGCTAAGAAGCCCGCTGCTGCCACCAAGACAGCATGAAGGGGTAGCCCCCGATCGGGGACCGGATCTAGTAGGGGGCAGACTTTCTCTCTTCGCTCAGGCTTGGGCAAGAGACGTTCAGGACTCCTGGGCTTTTGAAATAGTAACCCAGGGGTATCTTCTAGATTTCAAAGATTCTCCCCCAAGGGGGAGATTCCATCTTTCTCAATTGTCTGTAAACCAGACAAAAAGAGAGGCGTTCTTATGCTGTGTAGAAGACCTATATACCATGGGAGTGATCTGCCCAGTCCCGAAAACAGAACAGGGGCAGGGGTTCTACTCTGATCTGTGGTTCCCAAAAATGAGGGAACCTTCAGACCAATTTTGGATCTCAAGATCCTAAACAAATTCCTCAGAGTCCCATCCTTCAAGATGGAGACCATTCAGACTATTTTGCCAATGATCCAGGAGGGTCAATATATGACCACCGTGGACTTAAAGGATGCGTATCTACACATTCCTATCCACAAAGATCATCACCAGTTCCTCAGGTTCGCCTTTCTGGACAAGCATTCCATTCCTCGGCCGTCAGTGGCTCAGTGTATGGAGGTAATCGGCTTAATGGTAGCGGCAATGGACATAGTTCCGTTTGCTGGCTTGCATCTCAGACCACTGCAACTTTGCATGCTCAAACAGTGGAATTGGTATTATGCAGATTTATCTCCTCTGATAAATCTGGACCAAGAGACCAGAGACTCTCTTCTTTGGTGGTTGTCACAGGATCATCTGTCCAAGGGAATGTGTTTCCGCAGGCCAGCGTGGGTCATAGTGACAACGGACGCCAGCCTATTCGGCTGGGGTGCAGTCTGGAATTCCCTGAAAGCACAGGGATTGTGGACTCGGGAGGAGGCTCTCCTCCAGATAAATCTTCTAGAACTGAGAGCGATATTCAACGCGCTTCAGGCGTGGCCTCAGCTGGCATCGGCCAGATTCATAAGATTCCAGTCGGACAATATCACGACTGTAGCATATGTCAATCATCAGGGGGGAACAAAAAGTTCTCTAGCGATTATAGAGGTTACCAAAATAATTCAATGGCAGAGACTCACTCTTGCCATCTATCAGCAATCTATATCCCAGGAGTGGAGAACTGGGAAGCGGATTTTCTAAGTCGTCGACTTTTCATCCGGGGAGTGGGAACTCCATCCGGAGGTGTTTGCACAATTGATTCAGCAATGGGGCACACCAGAATTGGATCTGATGGCGTCTCGTTAGAACGCCAAACTTCCTTGTTACGGGTCCAGGTCAAGGGATACTCAGGCAGTACTGATAGATGCTCTAGCAGTACCCTGGTCGTTCAACCTGGCTTATGTGTTTCCACCATTTCCTCTCCTTCCTCGTTTGATTGCCAGAATCAAACAGGAGAGAGCTTCAGTGATTTTGATAGCACCTGCGTGACCACGCAGGACTTGGTATGCAGACCTGGTGGACATATCATCTCTTCCACCATGGACTCTGCCACTGAGAACCGGACCTTCTGACTCAAGGTCCATTCCAGCATCCAAACCTAGTTTCTCTGCGGCTGACTGCTTGGAGATTGAACGCTTGATCTTATCCAAGCAGGGTTTCTCGGAGTCGGTCATAGATCCCTTGATTCAGGCTCGAAAGCCTGTCACCAGGAAAATTTATCATAAGATATGGCGTAAATATCTTTATTGGTGCGAATCCAAAGGCTACTCATGGAGTAGGATCAGGATTCCTAGGATTTTGTCCTTTCTCCAAGAAGGATTGGAGAAGGGGCTATCAGCTAGTTCCTTAAAAGGACAGATATCTGCTTTATCAATTCTACTGCACAAACGTCTGGCAGACATTGCAGACGTTCAGTCGTTCTGTCAGGCTTTAGTTAGAATCAAGCCTGTGTTTAGACCTGTTGCTCCGCCATGGAGTTTGAATTTAGTTCTTAAAGTTCTTCAAGGGGTTCCGTTTGAACCTATGCATTCCATAGATATTAAGCTTCTATCTTGGAAAGTTCTGTTTTTAGTTGCTATCTCTTCGGCTCGAAGACTCTCTGAACTATCTGCATTGCAATGCGACTCGCCTTATTTTGTTTTCCATGCTGATAAGATGGTTTTGCGTACCAATCCTGGATTCCTTCCTAAGGTTGTTACTAATAGGAATATCAATCAGGAAATTGTTGTTCCTTCTCTGTGTCCTAATCCTCCTTCTCAGAAGGAGCGTCCGTTGCACAACTTGGATGTGGTTAGTGCTTTGAAGTTTTACTTGCAAGCGACCAAAGATTTCCGTCAAACATCTTCTTTGTTTGTTGTCTATTCTGGAAAACGTAGAGGTCAAAAAGCTACGGCTACCTCTCTTGCCTTTTGGCTGAAAAGCATCATCCGTTTGGCATACGAGACTGCTGGACGGCAGCCTCCTTAAAGAATTACAGCTCACTCTACTAGAGCGGTGGCTTCCACATGGGCTTTTAAAAAATGATGCTTCTGTTGAACAGATTTGTAAGGCTGCGACTTGGTCTTCGCTTCATACCTTCTCCAAATTTTACAAATTTGATACTTTTGCTTCTTCGGAGGCTATTTTTGGGAGAAAAGTTCTTCAAGCAGTGGTGCCTTCTGTTTAACCATCTGTCTTGTCCTTCCCATTCATCTGTGTCCTGTAGCTTTGGTATTGTATCCCACAAGTAAGGATGAATCCGTGGACTCGTCTTACCTTTATAGAAGAAAAGTAAATTTATGCTTACCTGATAAATTAATTTCTTCTATGGTAAGACGAGTCCACGGCCCGCCCTGTCATTTTAAGACAGATGATGTTTTTTTGATTTAAACTCAGTCACCTCTGCACCTTATAGTTACTCCTTTTTCTTCCTGTACCTTTGGTCGAATGACTGGGCGGTGGAGCTAAGGGAGGAGCTATATAGACAGCTCTGCATAATTTATTTAGGAGCTATATAGACAGCTCTGCATAATTTATGTTTTTCTAAAGCTATAGGGGAATTCATTTAGCAACATAATCATGACACATCTGTTAACCTGATTGCAAGATATCTACTTAAGCACTTCTGACAGTTTAAACTTGTCTACTCTTGCATTTATATCAAAGCTATCTTTGGAATATAGAACTGCCTTGATTGACATCTATACAAATTAATAATATAGCATTATGTGTTTACATATTTTTAGTTGTAATCTGGAATGCCCATTCCCGCCTTTCGGGAACTACTCAAAATACTGTAAAGGACCCATATTTGCTGCCTACACCAGTACATATATGAAATTCTTTTTTATATCTAAAAATATCTGCCTGATATTCATATGATGCCAAAACTGTAAACAGAGCTCTTTAGTCTTGCAAGATATTGGCGTTACAAGCGATAGTTTTATGAACATTAAAGACACATTGTGCTTAAAACTCGTCTATCATTGCATAGGAGCTAGCTGCAGTTAAACATGTGAATTCTTTTTTCATGAAAGGAAGGCTGTTTGTTTATTTTTAAATTGAAACTAGTTGAAAAATTGTATATATATAGTGTGTGTATGTATATATATATATATATACATATATACATACACACACACTATAAATTAATTTTTTTAAACGCCTACAGGCATTCAAGTGCAATTGCCTTTAAAGTGAATAAATTAAGAACTGGTTGATAAATAAACTGCATAATTATGCATTTTAGACATTTTTATTTTTGCTAATAGAGGCATAGTGCAAAAAATGGTTTCTATTCAGAATTGAAATGACTGTCAGATTTTAATTTTGACTATTATGTCCCTGGAATGTTAAAATTAAACTTTGATTCAGAGAGCGCATGCGATTTTAGACGCCTTTTTTAAATTTACAGTTTACCTCTTTTAACATATTTGCTACGTTCTGATGATATTGTTTGTTGTAAAGGATGACTATGGGTACTCTAGTGTAGAAATGTGTTCTCTTAGATATTTCTTTTTGTAAAAATTCATTTTTTAATATCCATTTAACTCCTGAAAAGTGGTTAGTCGAAGTTCTACTGCTGTGCTACTTCATGTGAGGAATACAGGTAGTGAGAAAATGAATACATGCATATGCTCCAGTAACTGTATCCTCATCTGAAACAAAATGGGAATATTCCAGGAGCACATCTTTGCCTACTTTTTAATCCTTTTGAAGGATTTAAACACCTTTAAAGAAGGGATTGTGTTTAAATATAAAATGCTCTTAACAAAAGAGTACATTACATTTTTTGCATAACATGTCCTTAAAGGGACATGATACCCAAATGTTAAAGCACTTGAAAGTGATTCATTCAACATTGATTTAAAAAGCTGACTAGAAAATATCACCTGAACGTCTCTATGTAAAAAAAGGAAGATATTTTACCTTAATATTTCCTCAGTAGCCACATCCCATTGTAAAGGGACTTTAAGCAGCCAATCAGGATGCTAGTCCCAGGATTTGCAAGGGAGTGTCCACCGGGCATGTGCAGGTAAAGTCATGTTATTCCCCTCCTTAGTTTAAGGAAGTTTACTATGAAATCTTACAAGATTTCAGTGAAATCTCATGACATCACATTAGGCTCAGGAGCAGCAATGCACTACTGGGAGCTAGCTGCCAGTAGTTGGCTGCA
This sequence comes from Bombina bombina, assembly GCF_027579735.1. NCBI lineage: Eukaryota > Metazoa > Chordata > Amphibia > Anura > Bombinatoridae > Bombina > Bombina bombina. The sequence continues at coordinate 347,665,626 of NC_069504.1, read as the reverse complement.
CACATGTGTCTTGTTATTAGCTGACCCAATATGTTTAGCTAGCTCCCAGTAGTGCATTGCTACTCTTTCAACAAAGGATACCAAGATAATGATAGACATTTGATTAAAGAGGTAAATTGTAAATTTGTTTAAAATTGTAAGCTCTATCTGAATCATGAAATAAAAAATTGGGGTTCATGTCCCTCTATGGCCCTTGTTTTTCTCTAAAAATGTAAAGGACCATTAAACACAGTTTATTGACTTATGTTTGATTTAATTTGTTATAGCTACTGTTTTATCATTTTTCTTCATAAATGGAAAGAGTCCACAGCTGCTGCATTCATTAATTTTGGGAAATAAGAACCTGGCCACCAGGAGGATGCAAATACACCCCAGCCAAAGGCTTAAATACTCCTCCCACTTCCCTCATCCCCCAGTCATTCTTTGCCTTTCGTCCCAGGAGGTTGGCAGAAAGTGTCAGAAGTTTGTCTCTTATGGAGGGTAGTACTCTTCGACATGGGACGGGAGTTTTAAGTAATCCTATCAGTCCCTCAGTGAGGGCCTGAATGAAAGTTAGAGTCCGGAGATGCAGGGAGAGTCTTTCTGCAAAACCATCCCGACTCATGGTAACAGCTCCACAAGCAATCAGCGTTGTCTAACCGCTTCGCTGCCTGCTTTCTTCTCTCAAGTCCATGGCGGAGGTGCTGCTACTATCTGTCACACTTGAAGGGCCGTGTTCCTGTTCCATGGCATAGATTCCAGTAAGATAGTTTTATTTTACTTCATCAGAATATACTGTAATTTTTTGTTTTTTGTTCCCTGTAAGGTGTTTTCTTGCGGGAGTTATAAAACATTATAGGGTCTCAGTGAGACTCCTTTGGTGTCTTGGAATCGAGGGTTAATATCTCCTGAGGGGGATTATTGAACAGGGGGGGGGGGGATTAATCATGTTTATGTGATTCAGTCTGCTTATGTGTAGTGTTAACTGGGCTCCTGGCTTGGAACATAAATGCTTTTGGAAGTGACGCAACCTTATGGTTGGGCGCGCTTTTTTTGGACTGTACGGTTGACCTTGTGACTGGGCGTGTTTATGATCTGGTCTTCCATTTCCGCATTCCTGACCGTGTGGCATAAGAAAAATTTCGGTCTGCCAGTGTCTGGTTCATAGGAGGTGGTGAGTGCCCCATCCATTGTGGGTGTCAGGTGCCATTTTTAAACTTTGTTTCTTATAGTCCATATTATTATATTCTCTATCCAGTTGTGGAGGATTCTGATGCTGAGACTGTTCAAATTTCAGATTCAGATTCTTCGACTTGTGAAGAATGCAAATTGGCCCCGTTGACACATGTCAATCAGTTATGTTCTGTATGCCATATTAGAGCACCTTGTTCCTCGGGCTCTTGGACTCAAGGGACCGCTGAGCCATCCACCTCTGGGGGTTCTGTCCTCTGTGAGGCGAGTTCCCTACCGCTCCCTACTACTACACATGCGGGTAACCCAGATTATGTTATATCCCTCCTTGCAGGGCAGCTTGTTCCCCCGGAGGTCACAGCACGTTTTTGCTTTCACATATTTTTGCCGATTATTATTTGTGTTCGTGCCCTATTGTCCCGGGTCTCCCAGCCTTAAGATGGGCCCATGCCTTCGTTACAGAATAGCGCACCTTCGCGTTTTTACTCAGACTTGTTTTTGGATTATTAGAGGGCCCTATCCTCAACGGATACGGGAATCCTCAGTATTCTACTTCGAATGGCTCACCTCATTAGACATGAGGGGATAATGTAATCTCCTGGTTGTTGGTTTATTGAGATCCTTTCCAGTTTGTTGGAAGATCAGGGTTCTGTTTGGCTGGTCCTACGGTTATTTTTAAGAAAAAATTAGAAAAGCGCTGAAAAATGGGAGATGCGACCACAAAAAGAAAACAGAAAGATTTATAAGATCCACAAGATAATATTAACAAGGTGTATAGAAAAAGTCAAGTCTTTCTTCTTTAGATTTAAAGGATTTTACACTAAAGCTAAATCAAAAATGGCTGAATCTCTTTATTTAGGCTACGTGGATAATTACAGATAAAATTTATTTAAATGCACCAAAAAATGTATAAGATTTCTTTTATATCATACCAGAAAAGAAAATAATTAAAATAATTTTTCTTTTAAAAGCATATGATTGGGAAACATATAAATGGTATATAAACATATACCAGTGAGTTAGTATACACAGTTTGTAAACACAATAGGGCACAAATGTGCACAAAACATACTCGTATATTTAAAAAGCTAATTGGATACGTTATTAATAAGTGTTAAAAAAAACAAGCATTAATATAAGTGTTGTAAAAGCCAAACCATTAGGTAAAAGAAAAGCAAAGTTAGTTTGCAAGAAGCTAAACAGATTATTGCTGCGCTATATAGTATCCATGAAAGAGCAGTGTTATTGTGCAAAATTGAAGCAGTCTCTTAAAGTGAAGGTCCATTTTGATGAATTAGTGCCCGGTTTTTAATAAACCGATTAAAAACGAGGGCACTTTAATTCATCAAAATTGACATTTCACTATATTCTTCAAAAACTTACCTTTTAATCCCGATTGCCGCTCCAGCGATTCCCCCGTCTGTCGGAAGCCTCTGCAGATGTCAGAAATGACGAATCAGGCTTCCTTGATGCAACGCTATGATTGGAGGAAGCTGGATTCGTCATTTTGGACCCGCGAAGACAGCTTGCAACGGGCGGAGGAAGTGCTGGAGCTGCTGCCAGGATTAAAAGGTAAGTTTTTGAAGAAAACAGTGAAATATCAATTTTGATTAATTAAAGTGCCCTTGTTTTTAATAGGTTTATTAAAAACCAGACACTAATTCATCAAAATGGACCTTCACTTTAAAGGAGATTCCTTTTCTTGTATGAGTTGTATACAAAGGATATCCAATATTGTATGTAGGTAAAATAATGCTTCTTTTTTGGTCCAGTGAGGCCACAGTAGTCTGTATTATCAGACCATTTCCTCCACCCAGCTTTTTGTGATAGAGCTGATGGGCAATCCACGGTCTGCATCGAGACCCGATGTAGTGATCCCTTGAAAACGGAGCTGTTTACAGAGATCCTAAATTGTAAGTTCGGATAGACATATGTAAATATATGATTACCAGCATACTTTTGAGAAAGTTTTCTCTGACTCCACCTGTAGAATTGATGTGTTAACTCCTTGCTGGAAGAAAATATTTATTTTACCTTCATACAATATTGGATATCCTTTGTATACAACTCATACAAGAAAAGGAATCTCCTTTAAGAGACTGCTTCAATTTTGCACAATAACACTGCTCTTTCATGGATACTATATAGCACAGCAATAATCTGTTTAGCTTCTTGTAAACTAACTTTGCTGTTCTTTTACCTAATGGTTTGGCTTTTATAACACTTATTAACGCTAATAATGCTTGTTTTTTAAACTGCTTGTTTTTTATTTAAACTGCTTGGCTTTTATAACACTTATTAATAACATATCCAATTGGATTTTTTAATATATGAGTATTTTTTGTGCAAATTTGTGCCCTATTGTGTTCATAAACTAACTGTGTATACTAACTCACTGGTATACTAACCATTTATGTGTTTCCCAATCGAATGCTTTTAAAAGAAAAATTATTTAAATTTTCTTTTCTGGTATGATATAAAATAAATCTTATATATTTTTTGGTGCATTTAAATAAATTTTATTTGTAAATATCCACGTAGCCTCAATAAAGAGATCCACCCATTTTTGATTTAGCTTTAGCGTAAAATAGTTTACCTCTAGCGCAGAAAGACTTTACTTTTTTCTGGTCCTACGGGTATGCCTGTTCTTCTTAGGCGTTAATTTACTGGTTGCCTTAAATTTTATTTTATCCAGTTAGAATGTCTCTTATTTTTCCTTCAGGAGCTTTTTCTGGGAGCGATCCTCGCTGTTTGCTTCTGCGGAAGTTTGTTACGGGACACGTTAGTCTTATGTTTGTCTGTTATTCTCTTACCCTCTGAGGGAGGATTTAGGCAGGCATTCTAAAGAGTCCGCTTGTTTCAGTCCTTATTTAGGATTGGGGATTTAGTGTCTCCTTACTGCTGTTTTGGCGGTTTGGCCTTTCTGAGGCTCTGGGAATTTGTCCTTTTGGACTTTCCATGGTCCTTTTGGGGCCTGGTTTCCCCTTCAGGAGATGGTTGTTCCTTTTTTGAGGATATTGGGGTCTCCTTTAAGCTCTGCTAGGGTTTTTCCCTGGATCTGGGGATGATACGCATCCTTTTTTCATTTGATCCTCTGACTCATATTGGAGATGATGTGGAGACTAGCCTTGCTCGAGTGACTTTATTCTCGAGGTATCCCCTTGCTTTGGACGTCTTGTGGCGGTTCGAACGCCTATGGGCTCTAGTGTCTTGGTTTGAGATGCCTTAGCTCCTTTGGAGTGTTGGACTTCGCCAAGGGGTGGTCTCTTCCTTGGGTCGGGACTTGCGAGGTGTTCTCGTTATCTGGGTTATTCTGGATATTGCATTGATATCTCCCTGTGGGTCTGTTTTTTATATCAGACGGGATGTTTGAGTTTATGGGATGTTGTTTGTTTTTAAACAATTGGGGGCTCGGACCTGTCATTGCCCTGGTTTGTCCAGTTGCTGAGGCTTTCGCTCAGCGTTTTCCTTTATGGTTCCCATTGCGGATTGTTACCGGACTTTGCAGCCTTGGGGTGAGTTTGGGGTTCTCCACTTCCAGGGAACTTGGGCTATGACTTTTTTGGTCTGGCTAGTTGACCTGATCACGGTTGGCCAGGTTCTCTGAGTGCCGATGCTCATGGGGCATGCCTTATGCTTATTGAACAATTTCCCTTGGACTGTTTGCTGAAGTAACCTGATGGCTTTCCGGTTCTGCAGGCGAGAGGGTTTGCAGGGTATTCGCTGCAGCTATTGCACCTTGTCGGTGTACTAGCAGGCTATTTTCTAAGATTCCTTTCAAGTTCATTTGCGTTAGAGATTGAGCTCTTGTTCGGCTTGTGTCTTGTGGGCAGGTGCTCTATTTAATGGCCCCTTTTTTCTTAGGGGGGCTTGTTCTCCTCCTTACAGAGGTGTGGTCCTTGGTTTAGTGCTTCTCCTGCATTTAGGAGGTGGAACAGAGGATTTAACCTATGTTGAAGGGAGACATGATCTCTGGGTGGTTCTGTTCTATCTGCTGGCTCTGCATTGAGACTATGTTGGGCCTCTTTTGTTAGTTTTGGCTTTGGCCTTGTCGACTGTCTCTAAGGAGTACGGGGTTCCAGAGCTCTGTTGCAATGGCTGGGGCCATTCTTCCACTTTTTTGGGAGCTGGTGTTGGGTTTCTTTCTTTCCCCTGTTTTCAGACCTGCCGACGCTTGCGCTAGTCCGGCTGGGAGTAGGTTCTGAGATTGTTGTTCATCTTTAGAGATGCAGTGGGCCTCATTGAGGTTCTGTGCTTGTCCCGTTTTGTGACCTATGTGTCCGTCTGGCGGCTTGGATTGTCTGGAGGTGCTCTCTGTCTTGGAGTTTTTGCAATCTGATCTCTTGTTTGACCGATTTTTACTTATCAGCAAGTATTTCTTCTATGTCATCCTGATGATGACTGAGTGTTCTTGTCTCAGGTGTTTACCTCGTCTGGGTCTGCTACACGTATTATGTGTTAACTACTTCAGTAGTCTAAGTTCTGACGTTTTGAGGACTCTGTTTTCAGTTGTCTTTTTCGGTGCTTTTGCACGATGTTGAGAGGAAAGTTTTCTCTGTTCTGATGCCAGGTCCTAATCATTGTGGTTTTTGTTTGTCAGGACCCATTTGGGTCTTTGTGAGCTGGGGTAGCTCTGGGAGTTCTTTCTTTTATGGATTTTGTGGTGACCTTTCGGTTTCCTTTTGGCCTCCTTGCCTTATCCCTTTGGGAGTTTTGGGCTGGTGTTCCCTTCGCTAGTGAAGGGGGTGTGGTTGGGGACCGACTGCTGGGCGACTGGTTCTCCTGGAGGACTGTTGGCTCAGTTGCGTCTGATTTTGCGGTCTCTAGCTAGGCTTCTGGGCTATCTATGGGGCAGTGTCCTTGGGGCCTTTTTTCTTTTCAATGTTTCTCGGCTTCGGACGAAGCAGGGTTTTGTTGGGTAGTGGTTTCAGGCCTGGTGCCTTCAGAATGGACCGCCTCTTGCACCCTCCCGTCTTGGCATTCAGTGTCCTTTATAGCTTGGGTATTGTTTTCCCAAAAGTTATGAATTCATCTGTGGACTCTTTCCATTTATGAAGAAAAACTTAAATTATGCTTCCTTGATAATTTTATTTTCTTCAGATGGAAAGAGTCCACAGCCCGTATTTATAATGTGGGGTGTGTGTATTTTTATTCTTCTGGCACCCTTTCACCCTGATATTTCTTCTACTGTTTCCTTGTTCCTCGGCAGAATGACTGGGGGGATAAGGGAAGTGGGAGGAGTATTTAAGCCTTTGGCTAGGGTGTTTTTGCCTCCTCCTGGTGGCCAGGTTCTTATTTCCAAAAGTAATGAATGCAGCTGTGGACTCTTTCCATCTGAAGAAAAGAAAATTATCAGGTAAGCATAATTTAAGTTTTTTTCATGACTGATAAGATTATGACTGGGCAGTTGATGTCATTATTTTTGCGCAATAGTGAAGACTGTAGTATCCAGCATAAGTAAACACCAGTAATACATAATGGATGTATATATTTCATGTGTGTTGTCATTTTGTGTGCAGGTTAAGCACATAGCAGAAGATCCTCCCTGTAACTGTTCCCATCGATTCTCTATTGAGTACTTATCTGAAGGTCGTTATCGTTTGGGTGATAAAATCCTTTTTATAAGGGTAAGTGTATTATCTTACAATAAAGTTGTGCTTAACCCTACTTATCAAAAAATATATATATTTTAGTAGACAACCCACGGTATTGATCTAGGTCCATTTTGGTATATTTCATGCCTCCGTTTTGCTGTCAAATGCGATCATATTAAAAAAAATTACTTTTTCACAAATTTTGGGGTTCTCACTGAAATTTACATTCTGCTTGTGCAGTCATAATACCAATGGTTGTTAAAGCTTTTCTGGGATCCCCCTTGTTTAGAAATAGCAGACATGCATGGCTTTGCCATTGCTTTTTGGTAATTAGAAGGCTGCTGCACACCACACTTCTGAAATTCCCGGCAGTTGAAGGGGTTAATCCGGTAGCATTTAAGGTTAAGTTTAGCTGTAATGTAGAGATTACCTTCCCAGCTGACACCTCCCACCCCCTGATCCCTACCTTATCTCTCCCAAACAGCTATCTTCCCTCCCTCACCCCCACTGGTCTCCCACGATCTTAGGTACTGGCAGACAGTCTGCCATAATGAAGTTTTACGGCAATTTATTATTTTTATTTTATTTTCTGTAGTGTAAGTTCCACCCATACACTCCCACCTCCCTGATCCATCCCAAACAGCTCTCTAGACCTCCCCGCTTTAACTAGTGTCCATCATCTTGGGTATTGGCAGTTGTCTGCCAGTACCCAGTTTATATGTATTTATATCACCTTTTTCTAATTTATTCATAAACAAAATTTCCTTCTTAATATGAGGAGAGTCCACGTCTTCATTCCTTACTTGTGAGAATACAGAACCTGGCCACCAGGAGGAGACAAAGACACCCCAGCCAAAGGCTTAAATGCTCCTCCCACTCCCCTCATCCCCCGATCAATCTTTGCCTTTCATCCCAGGAGGTTGGCAGAGACATGTCAGAATTTTTAATTTTAGTTTTTTGTCTCTTATGAAGGATAGTACCCTTTTAGATGGGACAGGAGTTTTAAGTAGTCTTGTTAGCCTCTCAGTGAGAGCATTGACGAAAGTTAGAGTCTGGAGATGCAGGGAGAGTCTTTCTGCGAACCTATCCAGACTCATGTTTACAGCTCCTTAAGCAATCGGCATTGACGAGTTTCGCTGCCTGCTTTCTTCACTCAAGTCCATGTCAGAAGTGCTGCTACAATCTGTCAAACTTGAAGGACCGTGTCACTGTTCCACGGCATAGATTCCGGTAAGTTAGTTTCATTATTTTACACACATGTTAATGATAGAAGACAGGGTCACAGTGAGACTCCTTTATCTTTATGGAATCAAGGGTTAATATCTCCTGAGGGGGATTATTGAACATTTTTTTTATTCATATTTGTTATGTGATTTTGAGTGCTTATGTGTAAGAACGTTTCGGCTCTTAGGCTGATACACAGTTTCTTTATATTAAGCTGGCGTGCTTTTTCATTAGCAGGGGCAGGTCCTCCATTAACACCATGTGACCGGGAATGGGTCACTTTTTTTTCCCACCGCTTCTGATTCCTGACCGGGTGTCTGCGGAGAAGATCTTTTTCTTAATCTGTCTGGGTCATAGGAGATAGTGAGTGCCCCAGTCATTGGGGGTATAAGGTGCCAGTTGTTTTTCCTTTCTATAATTTGACATAGACGAGTTATGGAGGATTCTGATAATTTAGAGGGGGATCCCTCCGATACAGAATTTGATACCTGTGTATATTGTGAGGAGGCCCGGGTAATCCAGCCCGTTGAACTATGTTCCGTATGGCACAATAGAGTGTTCTCATCATCAAATGTTGAGATGTAAGAGACCACTGAGCCATCCGCCTCTGAGGACTCTTCGTCCAGTGAGGTGTGTTCCCTTGATTCTGTTCCTACGTATGCAGTTTTCCTGAGTTCCGATCCTCCTTTGCCTGTAAGGGGTTTGTTTCCACCAGAGGTTACTATGCATTTCCGCATGGCCATCTCTATGGCCTTAGCGAGATTACCTATTCCTGCTACGCGCAAGGAAGGGGTTAATCCAGGCTCTCCTGCCCAAGGACGGGGATTGCAGTTCCCTCTGAGGCTTCAGAGGGAGAACTTCCAGGGTCGGAGTCTGCTGAATTGGGTCCTCCGACTGCGGAGGGCTTAGATTTAGATTGGCACGCCTGCGTTTACTTCTGAGAGATGTTTTGGCAATGTTAGAGGCTTCCAGTACTGCTCCGTCAGTTGAATCTCAGTCCTCTAAATCGGATAACGATCTTAACGAAGATGAGTGGAGGATGGTGATATTCCTTGTCGTCTTGTTTTACTTTTTGTTTTATCGTTTATTTAGAATCCCAGTACCGAGCTCTATGGGGGTTGTCGTATGACAGACAGGACTTGTTTTTGTTTACACACTCCTTTTCAGCTTATGACTGTGGGTGATTGCCTTTTTCTTTGCTATTCCGTTCCAAATAGTTTTTGGTTTTTTGAGCTCTGGATTGCTTTAGAAACTCTTCTTAGAAAGATGTTGTGTCACATGGGATATTTGATACTATCGACTTTGATGGTCGAGATTGTTGGAGACTTCCGGTGGAAGCTTATAGATTTCTGCTCGGGGTGATCCCCCTATATTTTAGAGGAAAAATGTTAAGCCTCGGAGCTTAATTTCTTTAATTTGATTATTCAGTTGTTCTAACTTTGCTGGAACTTAAGAAGTTTCGTTTTAGCCCCGGAGTATTCCGGAAGATATGTTGTATCCTAGAGACAGGCAGGACCTGTTGTAGTAGGTTTGTTCCTTCTTTCTACTTAGAAGTTTTTTCTTCTACATTCCGGTCCAGGTACCGCAGGCCCATCTATCCTAGTTAACAGGCTTGGCCTGTTTAGGTATTATCTGGGATGGGTGCTTGATACTGGATCATATGGATCTAGGGGTCCTAGAGACCGGAACTAGGCTTCTTTTCTGGGCAATTGTCCTGTCAGAGAAGTCAAGGGACCTTTGGAGTCATTGTCCTGGTATTTTCTCCCACTGTTGGTGCATGCACTAATAGGGGGTGGGTCTTCCCATCATGATTGCGTTCTATGATATTGAAGCAGAGCTTATTAGTTCTTATTTTCACTGGAGAATGTAAAGTCCTTCCTTGTTCGGAAGAAGGATGTCTTTCCTGGTTCATCCTTTTTGTGCAAATTCTGTTCTTAAGAACCGTATCTTTCAGTAAACCTCGTTGTGATCCTTCTTGGGATCTGGGGTTTAAGGTGGCAGTATCCTACTTCCAGAATTTATGGTAGATCCCGGGCCTCGGCTTTCTGGGTTTCTTACCTTCGCCTGCTAATAGACTTTTGGTTCCTCAGTGAGCATTCTGCTTGGAGGATTTGGTCTTCTGGGTTTGTACCAGTTGGGTCCTCTCAGTGGGGAGACTTTCTTATGAGGAAGGACAGTTCCTCCTGCTAAACGGGGGGTCTCGTGTTTGGTGGTGGGCAGAAGCCCATGTTGGCTCATTGCCAGCGACCCTATCTATAAGCATACTCTTCAGGTTCGGATGTCCCCTACAATCATTCCCTGCTTGAATATTTGTGTCAGATGGGGAAGCCAATCAGGCTTTCAAGGCATCAGTGTTAGCTCCACTACTTCTGATTTGAACCCAGGTGGGGCTCCGTACTTTTCATCCTGAATATGCTAGACATCTAGCATTCCTTAGAGGTTTCTTTTAACCTCTTCTCTTCGGCCATGTCGCTCTTTGTTGTGGATGGGCGATCCTAGCAGGAGCAGACGTCAGAGAGATGGTTTGCGCCGTTTATATATAGAGTTGTGTCGCAGTTTAGGGGCTTCGCCTCCATGGACCTTGTTACAGAGATCTGCTGGAGGAGGGTCCATGTGTTCATCACAACCTGCGCTCTCTGAGCCTGACTATGTGGAATTGAACGCTTAGTCTTAGCTAAGAGAGTTTTTTTTTCTGAAAGAATGTTGTTGCTCTTGTTCTAGCTCATATACTGGTGTATAGTCGCATCTATCATAAGGAATGCAGGACCTAATTCTTCTGGTATGTAGAGCGGGGATTCTCCTGGCATAAGGCCAGGGTGCTCTGGGGAAGGGTCTTCTGGTAGCTCCCTTAGGGGACTGTTTTCGGCCCTATCTGTTTTACTGCTAGAGAGGCTCATGGAGCTTCCAGATGTCTAGGCTTTGACTAGATCAGGCCTGTGTTTAGATCTAGTGCTCCTCCTTGGAGTTTACATCTTGTTCTAAGTTTTTGCAGAAGGCTCTGTTTGGGCTTATGCATGGAGTTGATATTAAGATTTTCTGTCTTGGAAGGTTATTTATTTTTTTTTTTTTTTTCTACTGGCTATTGCTTCAGCGCACAGAGTGCCTGAGATGGCTGCCTTGCAATGTGAGGTCATTACCTAGTTTTTCGTGCGGCTAAGGCTGTTCTCTCTAAGTTAGGTTTCCTTCCTATGGTTGTTTCAGATCGCAAAATCAATCGGTTTGTTGTGGTTCCTTCCTTGTGTCCTAATCCTTCTTTTTCGAAGGAGTAGTTATTTCATAACTTGAATGTGATTCGGGCCTTGAAGTTCTATCTTCAGGCTACTATGGAGTATTGTCAAACTTCTTCCTTGTCTGTGTTTCTTCTGGGAAGCTGGTTGAGGAGCATGTTCGCTTAGCTTATAGAGTCAGCGGGACCAAGCCTCCTCAGCTCTTTCAACTAGAGCGGTGGCTCCCTCTTGGGTTTTGAGAATAAGGCCTTTAGGGATCAAATTTGTAGGGCAACTACCTGGTCTTCCTTACATATTTTTTCAACATTTTACATCTTTGGCGTTTTTGCTTCTGCAGAAGCAACTTTTAGGAGAAAGAGTTTTGCAGGCTGTGGTGTCCTCAGAACAGGGTCCGCCTCTCTTTTTACCCTCCCATTTTCATTCAGTGTCCTCTAGAGCTTGGGTATATGTTTCCCACAAGTAAGGAATGAAGCCGTGGACTCTCCTCATATTAAGAAGGAAAACATAAATTATCCTTACCAGATAATTACATTTCCTTCTGTATGATGAGAGTCCACGGCCCCCGCCAGAATTCTCCTTTGGGCGGACTTAAATTTGGTTTTCTTCTTCTGGTACCATTTATTACCTGATATTTCTCCTACTTTTCCTTGTTCCTTTGGCTGGAGTGTCTTTGCCTCCTCCTGGTGGTCAGGTTCTATATTCCCACAAGTAAGGAATGAAGCTGTGGACTCTCCTCATACAGAAGGAAAGGAAATTATCTGGTAAGCATAATTTATTTTCTCTGAAATAAAGGCTGACTTACATGTGAATAATTATCACTTGTATACCTCCTGCTAATAATTATATTGAGCATTAGCAGATAGTGCCTATTAACCACTGACCTATATCAGGAAGTTATTACTATTTAATGAGCATTAGTAGGCAGTACACAGATAATACTGCTGCATTAGTTTCAATTTATAAATAAAAAAAGCTTTTACCTTTTATTTAGTGAAAAATAAATAAATGAACATGTTAGTTGTTGAGTAAAACATGTCTTTAGTTTTGCTTCTGTAGTGTCCTTTCTTTTCTTGTGAGATGACATTTGAAAAAAAAAAATAACCTAATACTATATTTTTCATAGTTGCTACTATATTCTTTTCTTTTTTTTATATATCTTTTGCTCACATCTTTTTGTCCACATGTGTATATATTTTGTGTTAGCTGTCTGTGTCAGGTGATATTCACCCAGGTTATTTCTAAGTGATTTGATTGACAAATAATATTTTAGAAGTAAATAATGATGTATATTATGGTTTCTTTTATGTGTGAGCCATTGGGCAAAATGCTGTTCTTCATTAGTAAATGCCAGAGGTGGTTCCTGATATGTGGAAGGTAATGGCTTTAATTTTCAAGTATGAACAGAAGGTTGTTTTTCAGAGCTTTTGTTAATACTGTGCCAAGTATTTTCATGAGTAGGTGTTCAGTATATATAAATAATATCCTTTGCTATTGTGTGAAACTTTAAGATGTTCTTTTTCTACTTGGAACTGTTATTACTGATATTTTATTGTTATTGTTTAAATAATGTATTTTTTCCCACATGCATACACAAATACATACCCATAAACACACATGTATACACAAATAAATACATACCCATAAACATACACATGCATACACAAATAAATTCATACCCATAAACACACACACACACACATGCATACACAAATAAATTCATACCCATAAACACACACACACACATGCATACACAAATAAATGCATACCCATAAACACACACACACATGCATACACAAATAAATTCATACCCATAAACACACACACACACATGCATACACAAATAAATGCATACCCATAAACACACACTCACATGCATACACAAATAAATGCATACCCATAAACACACACATGCATACACAAATAAATGCATACCCATAAACACACACACACATGCATAAACAAATAAATGCATGCCCATAAACACACACACACACACACATGCATACACAAATAAATGCATGCCCATAAACACACACACACACATGCATACACAAATAAATGCATGCCCATAAACACACACACACACACACACATGCATACACAAATAAATGCATGCCCATAAACACACACATGTACGTGTAAATACATTTTTTTATTTATCATTTAGTCTTTTTTAGCTGAAAGGGAACGTTTATGCAGTAAAAAACAGGGGCACTTTAATTCATCAAAATTTACATTTCACTCCTGTTGTGAAAAAATACCTTTAAATTTTGACAACAGCTGCAGCTTCCTCCGGTCGTCGCAAGCCATTTCTGATGTCAGAAATGATAGATAGGGCATACTCCAATCACGGCTTCCCCCCAGGGCAATCAGTGTCTGATTCAATTCCGTGATTGGAGGAAGCCGGATTCCTCATTTTAGACCCAGGAAGAGGCTTTGCGACAGGTACTTTAGTCCAGAGGGGTCTGGTCATAGGAAGCTGGAGCTGCTTTCAAGATTAAAAGGTAAGTTTTTTTCACAACACAAGTGAAATGTAAATTTTGATGAATTAAAGTGCCCCTGTTTTTAATAGAATTTTTAAAGAACGGGCACTGTAGCATCAAAATTTACATTCACTTTAAGAAATGTTTTAATTTACTAGATTAGTATCAATTTTTCTTCGTTCTCTTGGTATCTTTATTTGAAAATGCAAGACTGTAAGCATAGGAGCCAGTCCATTTTTGGTTCAGCACCTGGGTGGCGCTTTCTGATTGGTGTCTAAATATAGCCACCAATCAGCCAGCGCTACCCAGGTGCTGAGCCAAAAATGGGCCGTCTCCTAAGATTACATTCAAATAAATATACCAAGAGAATGAAGAAAATTTGATAATAGGAGTAAATTAGAAAGTCTTAAAATTGCATGCTTTATCTGAATCATGAAATTTAATTTTGACTAGACTATTCCTTTAACCTCTTGAGTGCTAATGACGGCTTCCCACTCAGGTGCTAACGACGGCTCAGAGCCGTTGCTAGCACTCTCCCACCTTGAGGTCGGACCCTGTATAGTGACAGGCATCGCCGGAGCTTGATGTTTTGCGCGGTGACATTTACGCGCAATGACATAATGCGTCACCGCGCAACTTTATTTAAAAATGACAATGACAAGTATAGGGAAAGGGGGCATGCAGCTTAGAAGCCTGTATCTCAGGCATCTAAGCAGCTACAGACTTCCAAGACCCACAGTTGGAAAGGTAATCGCCTAACCTTTCCAACGGTGTAAGTCTTGGGGATAAAAAATAAATATTTCAAAAAATAAAAAAAACTTAATCAGCTTAGCACCCAGGTGGGAAAGTGCTTAGCACTCAAAGGGTTAATATGTAAAAAAAAAAAAAAAGTATTTTCTTGTTAAATGGAAAGAGTCCACAGCTGTATTCATTACTTTTGGGAAATAAAAACCTGGCCACCAGGAGAAGGCAAAGACACCCCAGCCAAAGGCTTAAATACTCCTCCCACTCCCCTCATCCCCCAGTCATTCAAGTCCATGGCAGAGGCGATGCTACTATTCGTCACACTTGAAAGGCCGTGTTCCTGTTCCACAGCGTTGATTCCGGTAAGATCGTTTCATTTTACTTTATCGACAATGTACTGTAATGTGAATGTTTTCCCGAGGGGTTACATACCTTTGTGGGTCTAACTATATGACATAAGGGTCTCAGTGAATCTCTGTTAGTATCTTGGAATCGAAGGTTAATATCTCCTGAGGGGGGTTATTGAATAGGGGGGTTTATAATAATGTTTATGTGATTCAACCTGCTTAAGTGTGATGTTTATGGGCTCGTGGTTGGAACTTTGAGGCCTTTGGAAGTGACGCAGCCTTTTGGTTGGGCGCACTTTTTTGGACTGTTCGGTTCACCTTGTGTTCGGGCGTGGTTATGTTCTGTTCCCCATTTCCACATTCCTGACCGTGTGGTGAAGGAGATACTCTAGTCCACAAGGGTCTGGTCACAGGAGGTGGTGAGTGCCCCAGCCATTGTGGGTGTCAGATGCCGTTTTTATTTTTATACTTTAGTCCATATTGATATTTCCTCTATCCAGTTATGGAGGATTCTGATGCTGAGACTGTTATCATTTCAGATTCAGTTACGGAGGATTCTGATACTGAGACTATTTTGATTTCAGATTCTGTGTCCGGTGACGAATCCAGATTGGCCTTGTTGAAACATGTTGACCAGTTTTGTTCCGTATGCCATTTTAGAGCGCCTTGTTCCTCGGGCTCGGGGAATCAAGGGACTGCTGAGCTATCCGCCTCTGGGGGTCCTGTCCTCCGAGAGGCGAGTTACTTACCAATTTCATACTTCTACACATGCGGGTAACCCAGTTTCTTATTCCACCGTGCAGGGTGGCGTGTTCCCCCCCCCCCCCCCCCCCCCGGAGGTTGCAGCACTTTTTCGCTTCTACATAATGTTGGCGATTGTTCATTTGTATAGTCCAGACATTTCTTTGAGAATGTGCTTGTGCCCTATTGTTCCGTGCCTTCTGCCTTGGGGAGGGCCTCTACAGTTCCCCGTGGGTGTAACTGTTCCTGAGTGTTGTGCCTTTCGTTACAGGATTGCGCAACTTCGCGTATTTCTCATTTATTGAATGACCCTATCGTTACCAGATACAGGTGTTTCCGTCTGCTAATTCGAATGGTGCACCTCATTAGACATTTGGTGATGAGGTAATCTCCTGATTGTCATTTATTTGAGATCTTTCCCAGTTTTTGAAAGATAGAGCTCTGTTTGGCTGGTCCTGCGAGTAGGCCTGTGTCTTTTTGGGCGTTAACCTTCGAGTTGCCTTCTATTTTATTTGTATCCGACGGGATGCCTTTTATTTTATTTTTTTCCTTCGGGAACCTTCTGGGATTGATACTCTGTTACTTCGGAAGTTGTTTTGGACATGTTAGTCCTATGTTAAATATGTCTTTTTTTTCAGTTTTTCCCCCATGGGGGAGAATTTATGCAGCTTGCCGGTTAGGATCCTAGGTGCAGGCTGGTCCTGTCGGGTTCGTTTGGTCTTGCGGCTGTTAAGACACGTGTCGCTGTTTTGCTCGGCTGGTTCGGTAGAAGCGCTGAGTGCTTAGGTTATCATTGTTTTTCATGTTCAACTAAACATTCGAGAGGACCTGTGGGTCCGTGAGGCGAGAAGGATTGTTTCAGTCCTTATGGCCGGGCAGGGGAGTTACCCGCTGCGTCACTATCTGGCATCTGATTTTATCAGAACCTAGAGCCTCCCGCAGTTGAGTGGTTTGGCCTTCATTTTTTAGGCCTCTGGATTTGTCCTTTTGGGCTTGATCCAACAGCTTGTACAGGATAGCTGTCTAGCATGCAGAAGGTTTTCAGTTTGAAACCAGTTGCAGCTCTTCACACCTTGCAGGTGTACGCGTAAGCTGTTTATAGTGTTTCTAGATACAGCTCTTACTCTGACGTGTACTGTCTGTCTGAGTTATAAGAGACCTTTGGATCTTCTTCCATTGTCTCCGGGTGAGTTGGATCTCCCTTTAGGGATCTGTGTTTCCGGGTGATGGTTGTTCCCTGTGGGGACTTTTAGTTCTGGGTTTTCCGGAGCTTGGTAGGCTTAGTGCCTTTCTCTTCCTTGTGTCCTCTGCTTGTGCGGAGGTGATAGACTAGTCCTGCTAGTAGGATTTTGTTGACCTTGAGGTATCCCTTGGTTGTCCTGAGGCTTTGAGAAGTATCTTCATACGACTTCTAGCCTTGCTCCTTGGAGCGTTAGACTTTAGATAGGGGTGGTTTCTTCCTTTGGTCGAGTTCTTCTCGCTATCCAGATTTTCTGTATATGCATCCATAGCCCTTGTGTCTGGCTTTTTGGCCAGTTGGGTGTTTAGTTATAGGGTAAAGTTTGCCTGAACTATTAGGTGCCCAAACCTGTTTTTCTCCCTGAGATTTCCGGTTGCTGAAGCTTCGCTTGGCCCTTTTTCCTGACCCAGTTTTGGGTGGTTTTGCAATCTTGGATCTCAGAGCTGGTTGGGGTGTTCCACGGTTGTGGGAACTTGGGCTGTGTCCTTGCTCCATCTATCTGACTGGGTCATGGTTGGCCAGGTTTTCAGAGTATTTTTTACTCTTTGCCGCAAGAGTAGCCCATGTCTTCTTGTGGTTAGCTGTGTGGCTTGCGCCTCAAGGTTGGTTGGTTCCTTCCCAGCTGCTGGCGCTGGATGTCCAATTTCTGGTGCGCCTTAGGGTCCCCTGGTCAGCTTGCAAGTGTTCCCGTGGATTCCCTGCTCTGGAATGGGTTGGCTGTTCCTCTGCTTGGCAAGCTATTTGTAGGGGGGTCCTTTTCCAGGACATCTGTGTTTGGAATATATCTTCCCATTAGCCGGTAGCTTTGGGCTTTGAGGAGTTGTTGCCCTTCCGGCATCATCCCTTTTCTTTAGGGGATATTCTCCTCCCTATGGAGATGGAGTCCTTGCTTGGGGCTTCTCTGGATGGGAGGCGGAAAGGTGGGATTGGTTCCCCCTGGGGTCTTGCTGGCTCCAAGTCAGACTTGTTAGGCCTTTATTTGGATAGATCCTCCGGTCTATGTGCTTGTTGTCTGTTTTCAGAGTTGGGTTGTACTTCTACTCTGTGGGGATGGCTGTGCTATCCTTACGCTCGTTCCTGTACCTGTTTCGGGATTCTTTGTTCCCCTGTCTTGGATCCCTGAGGCTGTGTTGGTTGTCAAACTGGGTGTGGATATGCAGGTCAGGATGGCCGAGCGGTCTAAGGCGCTGCGTTTGGGTCGCAATCTCCTCTGGATGTGTAAGCTTGTTAAGTCTATCCTGTTAGCTCAGTCTGCTTAGGTATATATTTTACTTTCACCTTGCTCCATTGATATCAGAAGAGGGTTTACTCTTCCTTCTGGTTCTGAGGGTATACTCTTCTTCTCGGGGGGCCTTGATTGAGGTTTTGTGTTCCCCTTTTTAGGGACCTGTGTGTAGGTCCGGCGACTTAGGCTGACTGGAGCGTGCCCTCTGTCCGGGGGTTGCTTTTGCAGTCTGTTTCTTGCTTGACTGCTTCTTTCTCGCAAGTACCCTCTGTGTCACCCTGTTATGGACTCGGTGTTCTCAAACTTGGGGTTTCTCACCTGGGTGTATTACACACTTTTTCATGGTCGAATACCTTGGTTTTCTATGGTCAGACACTGGGAGGACTTTGCCTCTTCAGTGGCATTCCGTGCTTGCAGGATATTGGAGAGACGTCTGTTCTGTCTCTGTGCCCGGTTTTACCCTGGGTTTTGCTTGGTATAGGCGTGGCCTCCTTTCCCTGTTTGGGTCCCTTTGGGTCTCTGAGCTGGGCTCACTCTTGGAGGTGTTCTTTTTTGTATTAGGGGACCTTTCAGTTTCCTCAGTTCTCCTTTGCTTTGTCCCCTTGGGGGTTTCGGCTGGTGTCCCCTTCATTTGTGGGGGGTGAGCGGTGGAAGGCAGTTTGTTGGGCGACAGTGTCTCCTGGAGGACTGTTGGCTCAGGCGAGTCGGTTTACAGTCTCTAGTTTGGCTTCAGGACTAACTGCGAGTCCGTGTCATTGGGGCTTTTCCTCTTAAAGTTTTCTCGGCTTCGGACAAAGCGGGATTTTTTTATTGGGTAAAGGTTCAGGCCTGGTGCTCTCAGTATGGGCCGCCTATTGTACCCTTCCGTCTTGGCATTCAGTGTCCTCTATAGCTTGGGTATTGTTTTCCCAAAAGTAATGAATGCAGCTGTGGACTCTTTCCATTTAAGAAGAAAAAGATAAATTATGCTTACCTGATAATTTCCTTTTCTTCTGATGGAAAGAGTCCACAGTTCCTCACCCGTAATTTTATGTGGGGCATCCTTATATTCTTCTTTTACCCTGATATTTCTTATACTGTTCCTTGTTCCTCAGCAGAATGACTGGGGATGAGGGGAGTGGAAGGAGTATTTAAGTCTTTGGCTGGGGTGTATTTGCCTCCTCCTGGTGGCCAGGTTCTTATTTCCCAAAAGTAATGAATGCAGCTGTGGACTCTTTTTATCAGAAGAAAAGAAAATTATCATGTAAGCATAATTTGTTTTTCTTTGCATTGTTAATGTGAGATTTTATAAAAGCTTTTTTTTATATAATATATTTAACAAATATGTTTGAGTTATATGAAAATTAATTTAATGTAAGGTTGTTGTTGTTTTTTTTAGATGCTACATGGAAAACATGTTATGGTTAGAGTTGGTGGAGGCTGGGATACACTTCAAGGATTTTTACTTAAATATGATCCTTGCAGAGTACTACAATTTACAACATTAGAGCAAAAAATTCTGCAGTTTCAGAAAAGTGGTCAAAAGGAAAATATGTCAGCACAAACTGGCAGAAATCCACAGCCACCAATCATGAATCCTTTGTCAGCTATTAGTACTTCTCAAAAGCCAGATTCCAAACCATTTTCTGCCAAAACTAACCTAAGAACGAATCACTCACCTGAGCACACTACCCATAAAGGAACCAAGAACGCAAGATCTCCAGCAATGCACTCTAAAGTCCTGTGTGCTTCTAGGCAAGGATCCCCATTGTTTGTTGAACCTCAGAGAAAAGTTGCAAAAAAATCAAATTCTCCACTTCATACTAGTCCCTCTGCTCTTAGCAGCAAAAGTTCTCAAAGTGATGCTTCTGCTAAAACTCCTTGCTCAGCTGGTTCATCAAGAACTATATCTCCTCTTTCAAATATTACACAGGAAAGCAGTGGTTTATCCCAGACAAGCAAAGGAAAAACTCAGCAAGCAACCATCTCAAAGTCTTCAGCAAATGTCTCAAAAGCTGCATCTTCAAACAAAGTGCAGGGGCCTAAACCTTTTCCTACGGTATCCTCACGTGTTAAAGCACAATCAAAACATGTGCCTGACTCTAAGTCACAATTAGAAAATCCAAAAGTAGCCACCAAGTTGAGTAAGCCACCAATTAAAACATTACCAGCTGTGTCTGTAACTTCACATTCTAAAAAAATTCCCAACCCTACAAAGCAAGGTTTGAAAATTACTTCCAATCAAGGCACTTTGCAACCATCTAAAGAAAAAGTGAAAATTAATAAGAAAACGGACTTCCAAAAAAATAATCTTGCAGTTCGAAAGCCATTTGTAGTGTCTTCTAGAGTACCCACAAACTCGCAACTTATACCGCACACCTCTAAGGCTTCTAGTAAATGCCAACCAGCTACTTCACAACTTGGAGGTAAAAATAATCAAAAAGTTGTTCAGTCTCAAAAAAATGAAATAAAGACAACCTTTTCTGGGCGAACCCCTTTGTCTGTGGTTCGACTTCCCCAGTCTGCACCCAAAAAGGAGATTGTTCTAAAAGCAGACCCATCTTTAAAAACCAACCCCTCGGCAAGTGGGTCACGCAAAAATGACAAGATTCAGAATTCAACTGCCTCCAAAGTAATAAATTCAAAGGCTACTTGCAACAGCATCCCTAAGAAGGAAGAAAGGTTTCAAAGAGAGTGAAAGATAATCAACATAAATTGATGAAACTCATAAATGTATACATTGTTTCCTCTGTTTTACCAAATGAAACATGCTGCAGAAGAAAACATAATGTTTTATTTCTGTTCTTTTTTATTTTAGAAATGTAATATTTATTTTAAGAGGTTTGTAATAAAAAAAGCAAAGCTATGCATTTTTTTATTTTAAATGGCCTGCGCTTAATTTGAAATGCTTAGGAGAGACAAATTATGCTCTGAGAAATCTTAATCAAATGACTCCACAGTTTTATAAAACATACTGCTTTGCGCTTCATGTTCATATATGCATACTTCCCTACTACCGTCTATTTGCAAATATAGGTGTTTATTATAAAATAAGTTATTGTATGCAAATAGTATTATTGTAATTTGTTTTTCTTTAGGTTCGAGTTTCATGGAAATGGTAATCCTGAATTAATTTAAAACAAATGTATTTAGTGTACACATTATCTTTTGATGTCTTTAAAGGGACATAAAACAGGTTAAGATCTGTGCATATCCTAAAAGGGCTAATTTAATTAAAAAATAGTTTGCATAAAAAAATTGTTTAAAAATTCCTGGCAAGTATTTTAAAATAATTTTCAAAAATAAGCAAAATGAATTACATAGCTAAACTGCCTGGAGCAGCTAACTCCATCCCTCTTATCAGTGTTTAGACACAGGCATTGTATTTTAACTGAGTTCACAGCTTCTAGGCATGCTCCAGCAGATAATCCCTATGCATTCTACCAAAACAACAATAGATATAGATACAGCCATAGAAGGAAATGTGTGGGGGGAGTTAGAGCTTTACAATTCAGAAACTAAAAAGAAAGGGTTAATGGCGAGGCACTGCAGTATAAATTTGCAGGTAAAGTAATTAAAGTACATATTATATTTTGTCTCTATCCCAACTTGTTCTATGTCCCTTTAACATTAAAAATAAACATACTTTTGAGTGCCTTACGGCACCTTAACCCTTTCCCACCGTTAGGACATTCCTTGCCATCCTAAGTGCACTGAGCTTTAGCACTGTTAGATGGAATGGAACGTCCTAGCCGTTTGGCTGTCCTGAAGCCATAGAAGCTGCCTAAACCGGATCGCGGGCTGGAGGGCGTGCCTTGCATTATAAACACACCCCCCCCTGACCCAATCCCATCGTTGAAATCATGCGATTGCATGAACGATCGTGTGGTTTTAATTTTTACTCATTTGTTTACATCAGAACTTTGTTCCAATGCAGACAAATTAGACCCTGGCAGGAAAGGGTTAAAATCCTTAATCTGTTAATGGTTCTGTAACCATTCTTTTGTTTACAGTTAATATTCGGGTAATAGAATCCTTAAAGGGATAGAAAGGTCAACATTGAAATGGTACATGGGTGCATCTCAGTTTTAAATAGAAGCATTTTCTCCAACATAGTTGTGTCCGGTCCACGGCGTCATCCTTACTTGTGGGATATTCTCTTCCCCAACAGGAAATGGCAAAGAGCCCAGCAAAGCTGGTCACATGATCCCTCCTAGGCTCCGCCTACCCCAGTCATTCTCTTTGCCGTTGTACAGGCAACATCTCCACGGAGATGGCTTAGAGTTTTTTAGTGTTTAACTGTAGTTTTTTTTATTCAATCAAGAGTTTGTTATTTTAAAATAGTGCTGGTATGTACTATTTACTCTGAAACAGAAAAGAGATGAAGATTTCTGTTTGTAAGAGGAAAATGATTTTAGCAACCGTTACTAAAATCCATGGCTGTTCCACACAGGACTGTTGAGAGGAATTAACTTCAGTTGGGGGAACAGTGAGCAGTCTTTTGCTGCTTGAGGTATGACACATTCTAACAAGACGATGTAATGCTGGAAGCTGTCATTTTCCCTATGGGATCCGGTAAGCCATTTTTATTCAGACAGTAAAGAAGGGCTTCACAAGGGCTTATTAAGACTGTAGACATTTTCTGGGCTAAATCGATTCATACACATATTTAGCCTTGAGGAATCATTTAATCTGGGTATTTTTGTAAAATAATATCGGCAGGCACTGTTTTAGACACCTTATTCTCTAGGGGCTTTCCCTAATCATAGGCAGAGCCTCATTTTCGCGCCGGTATTGCGCACTTGTTTTTGAGAAGCATGACATGCAGTCGCATGTGTGAGGAGCTCTGATACATAGAAAAGACTTTCTGAAGGCGTCATTTGGTATCGTATTCCCCTTTGGGCTTGGTTGGGTCTCAGCAAAGCAGATACCAGGGACTGTAGAGGGGTTAAAGATAAAAACGGCTCCGTTTCCGTTATTTTAAGGGTTAAAGCTTCCAAATTTGGTGTGCAATACTTTTAAGGCTTTAAGACACTGTGGTGAAATTTTGGTGAATTTTGAACAATTCCTTCATACTTTTTCGCAATTGCAGTAATAAGGTGTGTTCAGTTTAAAATTTAAAGTGACAGTAACGGTTTTATTTTAAAACGTTTTTTGTACTTTGTTATCAAGTTTATGCCTGTTTAACATGTCTGAACTACCAGATAGACTGTGTTCTGAATGTGGGGAAGCCAAGGTTCCTTCTCATTTAAATAGATGTGATTTATGTGACACTGAAAATGATGCCCAAGATGATTCCTCAAGTGAGGGGAGTAAGCATGGTACTGCATCATTCCCTCCTTCGTCTACACCAGTCTTGCCCACTCAGGAGGCCCCTAGTACATCTAGCGCGCCAATACTCCTTACTATGCAACAATTAACGGCTGTAATGGATAATTCTATCAAAAACATTTTAGCCAAAATGCCCACTTATCAGCGCAAGCGCGACTGCTCTGTTTTAGATACTGAAGAGCATGAGGACGCTGATGATAATGGTTCTGAAATGCCCCTACACCAGTCTGAGGGGGCCAGGGAGGTTTTGTCTGAGGGAGAAATTTCAGATTCAGGGAAAATTTCTCAACAAGCTGAACCCGATGTGATTACATTTAAATTTAAGTTGGAACATCTCCGCGCTCTGCTTAAGGAGGTATTATCCACTCTGGATGATTGTGAGAATTTGATCATCCCAGAGAAACTATGTAAAATGGACAAGTTCCTAGAGGTCCCGGGGCTCCCAGAAGCTTTTCCTATACCCAAGCGGGTGGCGGACATTGTAAATAAAGAATGGGAAAGGCCCGGTATACCTTTCGTCCCTCCCCCCATATTTAAAAAATTGTTTCCTATGGTCGACCCCAGAAAGGACTTATGGCAGACAGTCCCCAAGGTCGAGGGAGCGGTTTCTACTTTAAACAAACGCACCACTATACCCATAGAAGATAGTTGTGCTTTCAAAGATCCTATGGATAAAAAATTAGAAGGTTTGCTTAAAAAGATGTTTGTTCAGCAAGGTTACCTTCTACAACCAATTTCATGCATTGTCCCTGTCACTACAGCCGCGTGTTTCTGGTTCGATGAGCTAGTAAAGGCGATCGATAGTGATTCTCCTCCTTATGAGGAGATTATGGACAGAATCCGTGCTCTCAAATTGGCCAATTCTTTCACCCTAGACGCCACTTTGCAATTGGCTAGGTTAGCGGCGAAAAATTCTGGGTTTGCTATTGTGGCGCGCAGAGCGCTTTGGTTGAAATCTTGGTCAGCGGATGCGTCTTCCAAGAACAAACTACTTAACATTCCTTTCAAGGGGAAAACGCTGTTTGGCCCTGACTTGAAAGAGATTATCTCTGATATCACTGGGGGTAAGGGCCACGCCCTTCCTCAGGATAGGTCTTTCAAGGCCAAAAATAAACCTAATTTTCGTCCCTTTCGTAGAAACGGACCAGCCCCAAGTGCTACGTCCTCTAAGCAAGAGGGTAATACTTCTCAAGCCAAGCCAGCCTGGAGACCAATGCAAGGCTGGAACAAGGGAAAGCAGGCCAAGAAACCTGCCACTGCTACCAAGACAGCATGAAATGTTGGCCCCGATCCGGGACCGGATCTGGTGGGGGGCAGACTCTCTCTCTTTGCTCAGGCTTGGGCAAGAGATGTTCTGGATCCTTGGGCACTAGAAATAGTCTCCCAAGGTTATCTTCTGGAATTCAAGGGGCTTCCCCCAAGGGGGAGGTTCCACAGGTCTCAATTGTCTTCAGACCATATAAAGAGACAGGCATTCTTACATTGTGTAGAAGACCTGTTAAAAATGGGAGTGATTCATCCTGTTCCATTAGGAGAACAAGGGATGGGGTTCTACTCCAATCTGTTCATAGTTCCCAAAAAAGAGGGAACGTTCAGACCAATCTTAGATCTCAAGATCTTAAACAAAATGGAAACCATTCGAACAATTCTTCCTTCCATCCAGGAAGGTCAATTCATGACCACGGTGGATTTAAAGGATGCGTATCTACATATTCCTATCCACAAGGAACATCATCGGTTCCTAAGGTTCGCATTCCTGGACAAGCATTACCAGTTCGTGGCGCTTCCTTTCGGATTAGCCACTGCTCCAAGGATTTTCACAAAGGTACTAGGGTCCCTTCTAGCGGTACTAAGACCAAGGGGCATTGCAGTAGTTCCTTACTTGGACGACATTCTGATTCAAGCGTCGTCCCTTCCTCAAGCAAAGGCTCACACGGACATAGTCCTGGCCTTTCTCAGATCTCACGGATGGAAAGTGAACGTGGAAAAGAGTTCTCTATCTCCGTCGACAAGGGTTCCCTTCTTGGGAACAATAATAGACTCCTTAGAAATGAGGATTTTTCTGACAGAGGCCAGAAAAACAAAACTTCTAAACTCTTGTCAAACACTTCATTCCGTTCCTCTTCCTTCCATAGCGCAGTGCATGGAAGTAATAGGTTTGATGGTAGCGGCAATGGACATAGTTCCTTTTGCGCGCATTCATCTAAGACCATTACAACTGTGCATGCTCAGTCAGTGGAATGGGGACTATACAGACTTGTCTCCGAAGATACAAGTAAATCAGAGGACCAGAGACTCACTCCGTTGGTGGCTGTCCCTGGACAACCTGTCACAAGGGATGACCTTCCGCAGACCAGAGTGGGTCATTGTCACGACCGACGCCAGTCTGATGGGCTGGGGCGCGGTCTGGGGACCCCTGAAAGCTCAGGGTCTTTGGTCTCGGGAAGAATCTCTTCTACCGATAAATATTCTGGAACTGAGAGCGATATTCAATGCTCTCAAGGCTTGGCCTCAGCTAGCAAAGGCCAAGTTCATACGGTTTCAATCAGACAACATGACGACTGTTGCGTACATCAACCATCAGGGGGGAACAAGGAGTTCCCTGGCGATGGAAGAAGTGACCAAAATCATTCAATGGGCGGAGACTCACTCCTGCCACCTATCTGCAATCCACTTCCCAGGAGTGGAAAATTGGGAAGCGGATTTTCTGAGTCGTCAGACATTACATCCGGGGGAGTGGGAACTCCATCAGGAAATCTTTGCCCAAATTACTCAACTGTGGGGCATTCCAGACATGGATCTGATGGCCTCTCGTCAGAACTTCAAGGTTCCTTGCTACGGGTCCAGATCCAGGGATCCCAAGGCGACTCTAGTAGATGCACTAGTAGCACCTTGGACCTTCAAACTAGCTTATGTATTCCCGCCGTTTCCTCTCATCCCCAGGCTGGTAGCCAGGATCAATCAAGAGAGGGCGTCGGTGATCTTGATAGCTCCTGCGTGGCCACGCAGGACTTGGTATGCAGATCTGGTGAATATGTCATCGGCTCCACCATGGAAGCTACCTTTGAGACGAGACCTTCTTGTTCAAGGTCCGTTCGAACATCCGAATCTGGTCTCACTCCAGCTGACTGCTTGGAGATTGAACGCTTGATCTTATCAAAACGAGGGTTCTCAGATTCTGTTATTGATACTCTTGTTCAGGCCAGAAAGCCTGTAACTAGAAAAATTTACCACAAAATATGGAAAAAATATATCTGTTGGTGTGAATCTAAAGGATTCCCTTGGGACAAGGTAAAGATTCCTAAGATTCTATCCTTTCTTCAAGAAGGATTGGAGAAAGGATTATCTGCAAGTTCCTTGAAGGGACAGATTTCTGCCTTGTCTGTGTTACTTCACAAAAAGCTGGCAGCTGTGCCAGATGTTCAAGCCTTTGTTCAGGCTCTGGTTAGAATCAAGCCTGTTTACAAACCTTTGACTCCTCCTTGGAGTCTCAACTTAGTTCTTTCAGTTCTTCAGGGGGTTCCGTTTGAACCCTTACATTCCGTTGATATTAAGTTATTATCTTGGAAAGTTTTGTTTTTGGTTGCAATTTCTTCTGCTAGAAGAGTTTCAGAATTATCTGCTCTGCAGTGTTCTCCTCCTTATCTGGTGTTCCATGCAGATAAGGTGGTTTTACGTACTAAACCTGGTTTTCTTCCAAAAGTTGTTTCTAACAAAAACATTAACCAGGAGATAGTCGTACCTTCTTTGTGTCCGAAACCAGTTTCGAAGAAGGAACGTTTGTTGCACAATTTGGATGTTGTTCGCGCTCTAAAATTCTATTTAGATGCTACAAAGGATTTTAGACAAACATCTTCCTTGTTTGTTGTTTATTCTGGTAAAAGGAGAGGTCAAAAAGCAACTTCTACCTCTCTCTCTTTTTGGATTAAAAGCATCATCAGATTGGCTTATGTGACTGCCGGACAGCAGCCTCCTGAAAGAATCACAGCTCATTCCACTAGGGCTGTGGCTTCCACATGGGCCTTCAAGAACGAGGCTTCTGTTGATCAGATATGTAGGGCAGCGACTTGGTCTTCACTGCACACTTTTACCAAATTTTACAAGTTTGATACTTTTGCTTCTTCTGAGGCTATTTTTGGGAGAAAGGTTTTGCAAGCCGTGGTGCCTTCCATTTAGGTGACCTGATTTGCTCCCTCCCTTCATCCGTGTCCTAAAGCTTTGGTATTGGTTCCCACAAGTAAGGATGACGCCGTGGACCGGACACACCTATGTTGGAGAAAACAGAAATTATGTTTACCTGATAAATTACTTTCTCCAACGGTGTGCCCGGTCCACGGCCCGCCCTGGTTTTTTAATCAGGTCTGATAATTTATTTTCTTTAACTACAGTCACCACGGTATCATATGGTTTCTCCTATGCAAATATTCCTCCTTAACGTCGGTCGAATGACTGGGGTAGGCGGAGCCTAGGAGGGATCATGTGACCAGCTTTGCTGGGCTCTTTGCCATTTCCTGTTGGGGAAGAGAATATCCCACAAGTAAGGATGACGCCGTGGACCGGACACACCGTTGGAGAAAGTAATTTATCAGGTAAACATAAATTCTGTTTTTGCAATATACTTCCATTAGCAAAAAATTATTCTAGTAAATTATTACTGTTTTTTTTATCAGCATACACACATATGCTGCGAGGGCCTGTGCATCAGTATTCAAGCTCAGAGAGCTGGTAGTGGTTTGTATTGTAGCACTCCAATAAAATTATCTTCAAATTATTTATTGCATATCCAGGAGTACAAAAAGATAGCAACGTTTCGGACTACATGTCCTTCATCATGCCAGGCTATTCACTTTTTGTTCTGGAATTTGTTTGCTGGGCTGTGCAGTGCCTAGCGATAGCGTGCACCCATCCAATAACAGTGTGAGCTGGACTTTCATGATTGAGTGGTTTGTATTGTGCCTGTGAAGACTTAATTTGTGTCATTCAAACAACTGCTGACTCACTGAGAAGGGGTGTTGTTTGAATACTGGTGCACAGGCCCTCAAAGCATATGTGCATATGCAACTGAAAAACACTAATAATGTTTACTGTAAGTATATTGTAAAAATGCACCTATGTATATTAATATTTCGACCTTTCTATCCCAATGCATTTTCGTGCATTTTCAAATGCATATACAAAAAAGCGTTTGAAATAAAAAGTAAATTAAAAAAAATGTATGTAAAATATATTCATTTTGTACAGTTTTATTATTCATATGTATTCATAGGGATACGGATTGAAACCTCTGGTCAGTGCTCACTGTATTGATATCAGTTTCATTTTGTATATCCACTGAATCTACAAGTAATTTAATGGAATATAGTGCAAATTTTAATGTCCTCTCCTTTTTAAAAGCATTTACTGATAGTACAGATTATATGGTGTCTGACATTTCTAGCATATAGTGTTGATTTTCTTATGTGAGATTTATTCCACAGGACCTATATATATATATATATATATATATATATGTGTGTAGTTGTATATCAAGAAGGGCACTCTCAGGAATTGTTAATTTATTCCAATACTGTTCTGTCGACGTTTTTGTTCCTTTATGAGCCTTCTTCTGAACGAAATTAATTTAGAAAAAAACATGAGAAAAAAACAAAACTAACAAAATATAAAGATAGTGATAACAAACAACAAAAACACCCAACACCAAAATGTATATATTAATTTTAAAATTACTATTGGATAAACATTATCTCACTCCAACCAGAAGTTCAGGCTTCAAAACAGACGAGTTTTACTTGTCTGTTTTTAAGCCTGAACTTCCGGTTGGAGTGAGATAATGTTTATCCAATAGTAATAATAATAATTTTAAAGTTAATATATACATTTTGGTGTTGGGTGTTTGTTATCACTATCTTTATATTTTGTTAGTTTTGTTTTTTTCTCATGTTTTTTTCCTAGATTAATTTCGTCCAGAAGAAGGCTCATAAAGGAGCCGAAACGTCGACATTATAACAAGTATTGGAATAAATAAACTTATAGTTTGACTACAAATCCTGAGAGTGCCCTTGATATACAACTACTTCTATATTTTTTTGAGGATTACACCCAGGTCTGGTATATATCACCAAGGTTAGAGTGCTAGGCCACTGGCTAATTGAGACTGACTATATGTATATGTATATATATATATATATATATATATATATATATATATATATATATATATATATATAACCGTCTTAAAGAAAATATGTTGATACCCATTTAAAGCCCCTCTTTCTCATCCATTTTTTGTGTGTGTGACAGGGTATTCGTTTATCTTTGCTTACAAGCCAACATAGTTTTTTTATTTACATTTTCTGCTAAATTGGATGTTTTTGTTTCATGGTTTTAGAAAAAAAATAATAATTCTCTAATGTTTCAAAAAACGACCACAAAAAAATTGTGAGGTTTTCAGTTTGTGTTAGAAATGGAAGTGCAGGACACTGTTATATTCCACACAGCCATTGGCTGCACACGCCAGTGACCGATTTATAACTGTCCCTAATTGGCCACAGTAGAGAATGTAAACGTAACTTACAGCATGGCAGCTCCCATTGTTTTATAGACACTAAAACTTTACACTATTTGTTGTCAATTTTTAAGCAGCTAATGAAACTTTAAAAACGACATCTACATGCTATTCTCAGACTAATCCTTTTCTCTGAATGCTTCATTCTATCTAGCATATATTTAGTGTCTAATGTCCCTTTAATTTTCGATGTTATCAGTGGTGACGAGCATGCTAGATTATCTAAATATACTTTTGAGTTCACATTATTTTAATAATCTTAATTGACATTAAATGGTTCTTGGGGTGTTACAGCAGTAAGAAAATTAAAACTTGTACGGGGACGTCTCTTAAATTTTATAACTCAAATGATAGGTAATCACTACACTATGTACTATTGTATTGTACTTGTACACATAGATTAGGTAAACATGAGAAGCTATCAGAGACAAGCTTGAGGGTGCCTGTAGACCTAAATGGAAACTAAACGTGGCCAAAATAAAAGTAAGACCTGGTGGCTTGATGATTTAATATTGATAAAGGCCGCCTAATGTTTTGGGTGCTGTTTTTCCCCCCTTCATGTGATGTGTGCCATGATTAAAGATACAGTAAAACGCCTTGTATTTGTAACATTTTTCCACAGTCTTCCAGTAAATTAACATCTCAGTAGAGGAATACCTTGTTAGTTGGGCAGCTGGGTTTCCATGGTCAAACACTATTCAAACACTTGAATTTAGAGAAAACATGTATATTGCAAAGCTGTTCTACTATGCATAATTATGCATTTTACACTACTGTCTAAAAGTGTTTACTGTACTGTTAATATTTAAGTACTTCATCTCAATCACAGATGAGCATGTTGGTGATTCTATTTTAGTTTTGTGCAATTTTCTGTATAATAGCATAATTTATTTTTTTACCTCTGTAAAACCAGGAATATTTTTTATTTTATAATGTGGACGGAACAATCAAACATGTAGAAACAAGATATGCTGGTAAAAACAGGCCAAGATGTTTCAAGTGGTCAAGGTTTACAAAATTATTAGAGAAATCCAAACACAGCGTAAAACCAATGTGAAATGGTGTTTTCTGATAGATTGGAGTATCAGTATTGAGGGTGTTCAGTGCAATATTTGACAGTTTAAAAAAAAAAAAAACCAAAAACTAGGTTTTCTTATGAATTAGAATGGTCCCAAATTTGAAAAATATATACATAGCTTTTCTGGTAGGTGGGTAAAAACACCACATAATAATCCCATTTACATAATCAATGTAGTAGTTAATGATAAAAATACATTTTCATTTTTGGAAGAGGAGATGCCTATAAAGCAAGATGGTATTCAGAAAGCTGCAAAAAAAAATCCAATTCAAATTGTGAAAAAAATGAAAATACTGAATTAACTTTGTTACCAGTATCATTTATTGAATTATACCATATACACTGAAGCAAATGTAGACTATCAATCCTGTGCCAATTTTAAATTAGAGACGGCTTTCTGTTCAATTTCAGTTTTGTTTTTGCATAGGATTTTTTTTTTCTTTATATAGAAAAGCTTTTGCACTGTTTTATGCCAAACTAGTACTATTTTGTTTTGCATATGCTGATTATACTGTGTTCACTGGTAATTATACTGTTTGCTTTTCCATTTTTAATAGGGTTATGGTAACATAAAACTTCATACTCTGAGACACAGTTATGGTAAAGAATGTTTACAAACTACAATTCTATAGTGCTGCATTTGTTATTGGAGAGCTCAACAGATAGGGGCTGATTTATCAATGTCTGTCCGACATGATACGCTGTAGCGTATCATGTCCGACAGACATCGCTGAATGCCAACTGCATACGCTGTTGGCATTTAACATTGCACAAGCAGTTCTGGTGAGCTGCTTGTGCAATGCCGCCCCCTGCAGATTTGCAGCCAATCGGCCACTAGCAGGGGGTGTCAATCAACTTGATCGTTTCTGATCGGGTTGATTGCTGTCCGGCGCTCAGAGGCGGTGGACCAGTTAACGAGCAGCGGTCTGAAATCATGCGTGGAAACGGGCATCAGGGGCCATTCGGCCCTTGATAAATCGGCCCCATAGACTTAAGCTCATAGGCTCAGTAAAGTGATGGTAAAGTGTAACAAATAACTTTGTGTATTCTAGGTCACCTGTCAAAATGCTGTAATTTGCCAAACCCCCCTCCCCCCCAAAAAACTCACTTTCTATTCCCCCTATTTAATAACACCTCGGCTGACTCCATTTCAACAATTGATCGTGGTACAGTCAATAGCAATGTACATTACATTAGTATGAAGGTGGCACTCCGACATTAACAGCAAGCAGTCGCATAAGGAGCACACTATCATAAAAATACGTAGACTTGCTATTGACTGTACCACACACCTGTCAATTGCTATTAAACAGGGGGGATAGAATTTTTTTTGGGGGGGGGTTTACATTAAAGGGACATGAAACCCAAACATTTTCTTTCGTGATTCAGGTAGAGAATACAATTTTAAACAATTTTCTAGTTTACTTCTATTATCTAATCTGTTTCATTCTCTTGGTATCATTTGTTAAAGGAGCAGCAATGCACTAATGGTTTCTAACTGAACACATGGGTGAGCCAATGACAATTGAGATATATATAAATGCAGCCACCAATCAACAGCTAGAACCTAGGTTATCTGCTGCTCCTGAACTTGCCTAGATAAACCTTTCAGCAAAGGGTAACAAGAGAAGGAAACAAATTAAATAATAGAAGTAAAATGGAAAGTTGTTTAAAATTGTATTCTCTGTCTAAAACATGAAAGAAAAATGTTGGGTTTCATGTCCCTTTAATTATTTTGATTCAGAATGTGCAAAAATATTAGTAACACTTTACCATCACTTAAAGTGATAGTATGCCATAGCTTATGATAACTATATTGTATATATGGGTATGTTGACATTAGTCATTTTTATTTGTTGTTGTCATTACTCTAAAATGTATTTTATAAAGCAGGAGTTTAATTTGTTATGCACTTATTTTATTTACAATGGAGAGAATGGTTTGGTTTAGTATCACTACTATAGGTTCTTATCTGTCACATATCTAATTTAATTTCAGTTGTGCTGGGTCTGACTAATCCCAGGAGTTATGGCTCCTACAATTGTACTTCTGTACTTACTATATATATATTACTCTGCTTGATGGATACAAATGTGCAGATGGTGCCTTAATAGCCCAGCTGGCTTCTATTATTGATGTAATTTGGTCAACCCCTGCCTTAATGATATTTTTGTAGCATAGTGCTTATGAATTAGTAAAATAAGCTATACATGGGACCCTTACTGTTTTACTTGGGAAAAGTTAATAGTATTCCATGGCTTTGCATTTCAGAAGAAATGTTTATACTACTTAGAGACACTAAATATATCAAGACGGTTATGCTTTAAAATCAAATAAGCAAAGGTTCTGAATTGAAAAGCATTTTTTTTCCTGCAGATGTTTTCAGTATAGTCTTTTTTGGATTTGTTTAATAAATACTTTTATGATAAGCTTTTCAAATGGAATATAATCCGCCTCACAGCTGGAACACCCCAGTAGAGGATGCATTTCCCCTTTGATGACAAACTGCGTAAGATTCATATACCATGTCCTACACTACTGCTAAACTTTATAAGAGCTGTGCTATTTGATTTCCTCTTACAGATCTTGCTAATATAACCATTATGTATTAATGTAATGCATTGATTTTATTTACCAGCCAAAACTATTCCTTTAAATTCAAGATTTAACATTGTCCATGCTTTTATTTGTTTTAAAGTTTACATTATAGGCACAGTATGTTCTCTCATGTATATATGGTTTCTTTTCTTGTGCAATAAATGTAATGTATATAATGTTTTGCAAGTTGTTTGGAGTATTGGAAACTGCACTTTAATAAATCTGTTGGGGAAAGTCTATTCTGTGTGATTGTTTTTATTATATATAGGGAAATGTTTGTTTTTTTAAAGGACAATACAATGCTATATTTACAATTAAAATGATTTATGCACAGATCTACACAAGCCCTACACAAAATATACATTACTAATAAGTTGCTTTAGATCAGGGGTCGCCAACCTTTTCGGACCTCAGGGACTACTTAACTAACAATTTTGAATCCTGTGGACCACTAACATGATTTTTTTTTTTTTTTTTTAAAAAAAGGTACAAACCTCTATTGTGTGTGTGTGTATGTATATGTGTGTGTGTATATATACAGTATATATATATATATATATATATATATATATATACACAGTATCTCACAATAGTGAGTAAACCCCTCACATTTTTGTAAATATTTTATTATACCTTTTCATGTGACAACACTGAAGAAATGACACTTTGCTACAATGTAAATTAGTGAGTGTACAGCCTGTATAACAGTGTAAATTTGCTGTCGCCTCAAAATAACACAACACAGCCATTAATGTGTAAACCATTAGCAACAAAAGTGAGTACACCCCTAAGTGGGAATGTCCAAATTGGGCCGAATTAGCCATTTTCCCTCCCCGATGTCATGTGACTCGTTAGTGTTACAAAGTCTCAGGTGTGAATGGGGAGCAGGTGTGTTAAATTTGGTGTTATAGCTCTCACACTCTCTCATACTGTTCCCTGGAAGTTTAACATGGCACCTCATGGCAAAGAGCTCTCTGAGGATCTTAAAAAAAAGAATTGTTGCTCTACATAAAGATGGCCTAGGCTATAAGAAGATTGCTAAGACCCTGAAACTGAGCTGCAGCACGGTAGGCAAGACCATACAGCGGTTTCACTCAGAACAGGCCTAGCCATTGTCTACCAAAGAAGTTGAGTGCCTAGCTCTGCATCATATACAGAGGTTGTCTTTGGGAAATAGATGTATGAGTGCTGTCAGCATTGCTGCAGAGGTTAAAGGGGTGGGGGGTCAGCTTGTCAGTGCTCAGACCATACGCTGCACACTGCATCACATTGGTCTGCATTGCTGTCGTCCCAGAAGGAAGCCTCTTCTAAAGATGATGCACAAGAAAACCTGCAAACAGTTTGCTGAAGACAAGCAGACTAAGGACATGGATTACTGGAACCATGTCCTGTGGTCCGATGAGACCAAGATAAACTTATTTGGTTCAGATGGTGTCAAGCGTGTGTGGCGGCAACCAGGTGAGGAGTACAAAGACAAGTGGGTCTTGCCTACAGTCGAGCATGGTGGTGGGAGTGTCATGGTCTGGACCTGCATGAGTGCTGCCGGCACCGGGGAGCTACAGTTCATTGAGGGAACCATGAATACCAACATGTACTGTGACATACTGAAGCAGAGCATGATCCCCTCCCTTCAGAGACTTGGCTGCAGGGCAGTATTCCAACATGATAGCGACCCCAAACACACCTCCAAGACGACCACTGCCTTGCTAAAGAAGCTGAGGGTAAAGGTGATGGACTGGCCAAGCATGTCTCCAGAGCTAAACTCTATTGAGCATCTGTGGGGCATCCTCAAACAGAAGGTAGGGGAGCGCAAGGTCTCTAACATCCACCAGCTCTGTGATGTCGTCATGGAGGAGTGGAAGAGGACTCCAGTGGCAACCTGTGAAGCTCTGGTGAACTTCATGCCCAGGGTTACGGCAGTGCTGAAAAATAATGGTGGCCACACAAAATATTGATACTTTGGGCCCAATTTGGACATTTCCACTTAGGGGTGTACTCACTTTTGTTGCCAACGATTTAGACAATGGTTGTGTGTTGTTATTTTGAGGGGGACAGCAAATTTACACTGTTATACAGGCTGTACACTCACCACTTTACATTGTAGCAAAGTGTAATTTCTTCAGTGTTGTCACATGAAAAGATATAATTCAATTTTTTACAAAAATGTGAGTAGTGTACTCACTTTTGTGAGATACTGTGTGTATATATGTGTGTGTGTGTGTGTATGTATGTGTGTGTGTGTATATATATATATATATATATATATATATATATATATATATATACATACACACACACTGTACATAACTAGTATAACCATAGCTAAATTTACATTATGTATATATTTACACATTTTTAAGAATATCTTTTTTGGAATTAACTAACTGAATTACAGAACTGAGAGTATACTTCCAAATGACAGATGAAGGGTGATTGCCAACTTTTGAGCTGGAAACAGAGAGGCATAAAGTGTGAAAAAACATAATTTATGTAAGAACTTATCTGATAAATTCATTTCTTTCATATTAGCAAGAGTCCATGAGCTAGTGACGTATGGGATATACTTTCCTACCAGGAGGGGCAAAGTTTCCCAAACCTCAAAATGCCTATAAATACACCCCTCACCACACCCACAAATCAGTTTAACGAATAGCCAAGAAGTGGGGTGATAAGAAAAAAGTGCGAAAGCATAAAAAATAAGGAATTGGAATAATTGTGCTTTATACAAAAAAATCATAACCACCACAAAAAGGGTGGGCCTCATGGACTCTTGCTAATATGAAAGAAATGAATTTATCAGGTAAGTTCTTACATAAATTATGTTTTCTTTCATGTAATTAGCAAGAGTCCATGAGTTAGTGACGTATGGGATAATGAATAGCCAAGATGTGGATCTTCCACGCAAGAGTCACTAACTAGAGAGGGAGGGATAAAATAAAGACAGCCAATTCCGCTGAAAAATAATCCACACTCAAAACAAAGTTTAAATCTTATAATGAAAAAAACTGAAAATATAAGCAGAAGAATCAAACTGAAACAGCTGCCTGAAGTACTTTTCTACCAAAGACTGCTTCTGAGGAAGAAAACACATCAAAATGATAGAATTTAGTAAAAGTATGCAAAGAAGACCAAGTTGCTGCTTTGCAAATCTGATCAACCGAAGCTTCATTCCTAAATGCCCAGGAAGTAGAGACTGACCTAGTTGAATGAGCTGTAATCCTTTGAGGCGGAGTTCTACCCGACTCAACATAAGCATGATGAATCAAAGACTTTAACCACAATGCCAAAAAATGGCAGAAGCCTTCTGACCTTTCCTAGAACCAGAAAAGATAACAAATAGACTAGAAGTCTTTCGGAAATCTTTAGTAGCTTCAACATAATATTTCAAAGCTCTAACCACATCCAAAGAATGCAATGATCTTTCCTTAGAATTCTTAGGATTAGGACACAATGAAGGAACTACAATCTCTCTACTAATGTTGTTAGAATTCACAACCTTAGGTAAAAATTGAAATGAAGTTCGCAAAACCGCCTTATCCTGATGAAAAATCAGAAAAGGAGACTCACAAGAAAGAGCAGATAATTCAGAAACTCTTCTAGCAGAAGAGATGGCCAAAAGAAACAAAACTTTCCAAGAAAGTAATTTAATATCCAGCGAATGCATGGGTTCAAACGGAGGAGCTTGAAGAGCCCCCAGAACCAAATTCAAACTCCAAGGAGGAGAGATTGACTTAATGACAGGTTTTATACGAACTAAAGCCTGTACAAAACAATGAATATCAGGAAGATTAGCAATCTTTCTGTGAAAAAGAACAGAAAGAGCAGAGATTTGTCCTTTCAAGGAACTTGCAGACAAACCTTTATCCAAACCATCCTGAAGAAACTGTAAAATTCTAGGAATTCTAAAAGAATGCCAGGAAAAATGATGAGAAGAACACCAAGAAATGTAAGTCTTCCAAACTCGATAATATAGCTTCCTAGATATAGATTTACGAGCCTGAAACATAGTATTAATTACAGAGTCAGAGAAACCTCTATGACTGAGAATCAAGCGTTCAATCTCCATACCTTCAAATTTAAGGATTTGAGATCCTGATGGAAAAAAGGACCTTGCGATAGAAGGTCTGGTCTTAACGGAAGAGTCCACGGGTGGCAAGTAGCCATCCGGACAAGATCCGCATACCAAAACCTGTGAGGCCATGCTGGAGCCACCAGCAGAACAGACGAACGCTCCTTTAGAATCTTGGAAATCACTCTTGGAAGAAGAACTAGAGGCGGAAAGATATAGGCAGGATGATACTTCCAAGGAAGTGACAATGCATCCACTGCTTCCGCCTGAGGATCCCTGGATCTGGACAGATACCTGGGAAGTTTCTTGTTTAGATGGGAAGCCATCAGATCTATTTCTGGAAGTCCCCACATTTGAACAATCTGAAGAAATACTTCTGGATGAAGAGACCACTCGCCCGGATGTAATGTCTGGCGACTGAGATAATCCGCTTCCCAATTGTCTATACCTGGGATATGAACCGCAGAAATTAGACAGGAGCTGGATTCCGCCCAAACAAGTATTCGAGATACTTCTTTCATAGCCAGAGGACTGTGAGTCCCTCCTTGATGATTGACATATGCCACGGTTGTGACATTGTCCGTCTGAAAACAAATGAATGACTCTCTCTTTAGAAGAGGCCATGACTGAAGAGCTCTGAAAATTGCATGGAGTTCCAAAATGTTGATTGGTAATCTCGCCTCCTGAGATTCCCAAACCCCCTGCGCTGTCAGAGACCCCCATACAGCTCCCCAACCTGTCAGACTTGCATCTGTTGAGATTACAGTCCAGGTCGGAAGAACAAAAGAAGCCCCCTGAACTAAACGATGGTGGTCTGTCCACCACGTCAGAGAGTGTCGTACAATCGGTTTTTAAGATATTAATTGCAATATCTTTGTATAATCCCTGCACCACTGGTTCAGCATACAGAGCTGAAGAGGTCGCATGTGAAAACGAGCAAAGGGGATCGCGTCCGATGCAGCAGTCATAAGACCTAGAATTTCCATGCATAAGGCTACCGAAGGGAATGATCGAGACTGAAGGTTTCGACAAGCTGAAACCAATTTCAGACGTCTTTTGTCCGTTAGATTCAGTGTCCATGACCCTGTCGCTATCTGGAAACCTAAAAAGGTTACCCTTGTCTGAGGAGTCAACGAACTCTTTGGTAAATTGATCCTCCAACCATGTTCTCGAAGAAACGATACAAGTTGATTCGTATGAGATTCTGCTAAAAGTGAAGACTGAGCAAGTACCAAGATATCGTCCAAATAAGGAAATACCACAATACCCTGTTCTCTGATTACAGATAGAAGGGCACCGAGAACCTTTGTAAAAATCCTTGGAGCTGTTGCTAGGCCAAACGGCAGAGCCACAAACTGGTAATGCTTGTCTAGGAAAGAGAATCTCAGAAACTGATAGTGATCTGGATGAATCGGAATATGCAGATATGCATCTTGTAAATCTATTGTGGACATATAATGCCCTTGCTGAACAAAAGGCAGAATAGTCCTTATAGTTACCATTTTGAATGTTGGTATCCTTACATAACGATTCAATATTTTTAAATCCAGAACTGGTCTGAAGAAATTCTCCTTCTTTGGTACAATGAAGAGATTTGAGTAAAACCCCAGCCCCTGTTCCAGAACTGGAACTGGCACAATTACTCCAGCCAACTCTAAATCTGAAACACATTTCAGAAATGCTTGAGCCTTCACTGGATTTATTGGGACACGGGAAAGAAAAAATCTTCTTGCAGGAGGCCTTATCTTGAAGCCTATTCTGTATCCTTGTGAAACAATGTTCTGAATCCAAAGATTGTGAATCGAATTGATCCAAATTTCTTTGAAAAAACGTAATCTGCCCCCTACCAGCTGTGCTGGAATGAGGGCCGCACCTTCATGTGGACTTGGGAGCTGGCTTTGGCTTTCTAAAGGGCTTGGATTTATTCCAGACTGGAGATGGTTTCCAAACTGAAACCGTTCCAGTAGGGGAAGGATCCGGCTTTTGTTCCTTATTGTGACGAAAGGAACGAAAACGATTAGCAGACCTAAATTTACCTTTAGATTTTTTATCCTGTGATAAAAAAGTTCCTTTCCCCCCAGTAACAGTTGAAATAATAGAATCCAACTGTGAACCAAACAATTTATTACCTTGGAAAGAAAGGGAAAGCAAAGTTGACTTAGAAGACATATCAGCATTCCACGTTTTAAGCCATAAAGCTCTTCTAGCTAAAATAGCTAAAGACATATACCTGACATCAACCCTAATGATATCAAAGATGGC
This sequence comes from Bombina bombina, assembly GCF_027579735.1. Classification (NCBI taxonomy): domain Eukaryota; kingdom Metazoa; phylum Chordata; class Amphibia; order Anura; family Bombinatoridae; genus Bombina; species Bombina bombina. Next base: position 347,625,749 of record NC_069504.1, on the reverse strand, counting down.
ATCACAAATAAAATTATTAGCATGTTGAAGAAGATTAACAATGCTATGAGTATTATGATCTGTTACTTGTTGTGCTAAAGCTTCTAACCAGAAAGTTGAAGCTGCAGCAACATCTGCCAAAGATATAGCAGGTCTAAGAAGATTACCTGAATATAAGTAAGCTTTTCTTAGAAAGGATTCAATTTTCCTATCTAAAGGATCCTTAAAGGAAGTACTATCTGCCGTAGGAATAGTAGTACGTTTAGCAAGAGTAGAGATAGCCCCATCAACTTTAGGGATTTTGTCCCAAAACTCTAATCTGTCAGATGGCACATGATATAATTGTTTAAACCGTTTAGAAGGAGTAAATGAATTACCCATATTATTCAATTCCCTGGAGATTACTTCAGAAATAGCATCAGGGACGGGAAAAAACCCCGGAATAACCGCAGGAGATTTAAAAACCATATTCAAACGTTTAGATTTAGTAACAAGAGGACCAGAATCCTCTATTTCTAATGCAATTAAGACTTCTTTAAGTAAAGAACGAATAGATTCCATTTTAAATCAATAAGAAGATTTATCAGTATCAATCTCTGAAACAGAATCCTCTGAACCAGAAAATTCAGTATCAGAAACAGAATCAGAATGATGATGTTCGTTTAAAAAGTCATCTGAAACATGAGAAGCTTTAAAAGACCTTTTACGATTACTGGAAGGAGGAATAACAGACATAGCCTTCTTAATAGATTTAGAAACAAAATCTCTTATGATAACAGGAACACCCTGAATATTAGATGTTGATGGAACAGCAACAGGTAATGGAACATTACTAAAGGAAATATTTTCTGCATTAACAAGTTTGTCATGACATTCATCACAAACAACAGCCGGAGAAACAGTTACCACAAGCTTACAACAAATACACTTAACTTTGGTAGATCCAGCAACAGGCAGTGATTTTCCAGAAGTGGCTTCTGATTCAGGGTCAACCTGAGACATCTTGCAATTTGTAATAGAAAAAACAACATATAAAGCAAAATTGGTCAAATTCCTTAAATGACAGTTTCAGGAATGGGAAAAGAATGCCAATGAATAAGCCTCTAGCAAACCAGAAGCAATAAGCAATAAGACTTAAATATTGTGGAGACAACAATGACGCTCAAATTTTTTTAGCGCCAAAAAAGACGCCCACATTATTTGGCGCCAGAAATGACGCCACATCCGGTAACGCCGACATTTTTGGCGCAAAAAAACGTCAAAACACGTATGACGCCGGAAATGAGAAAATTTTTGCGCCAAGAAAGTCTGCGCCAAGAATGACGCAATAAAATGAAGCATTTTCAGCCCCCGCGAGCCTAACAGCCCACAGGAAAAAAGTCAAATTTTAAGGTAAGAAAAAATTTATTTATTCATATGCATTATCCCAAATATGAAACTGAATCAAGGCAAATAAATGTTTAAACACATATATTTAGAACTTTATACAAAAGTGCCCAACCATAGCTTAGAGTGTCACTTACCCCCGGACACTCTTCTACATGTAGTAGAAAGCCAAACCAGTACTGAAACGAGAATCAGTAGAGGTAATGGTATATATAAGAGTATATCGTCGATCTGAAAAGGGAGGTAAGAGATGAATCTCTACGACCGATAACAGAGAACCTATGAAATAGACCCACGTAGAAGGAGATCATTGAATTCAAACAGGCAATACTCTCTTCACATCCCTCTGACATTCACTGCACACTGAGAGGAAAACCGGGCTCCAGCCTGCTGCGAAGCGCATATCAAGCATAGCACAAACTTACTTCACCTCCTCCATGGGAGGCAAAGTTTGTAAAACTGATTTGTGGGTGTGGTGAGGGGTGTATTTATAGGCATTTTGAGGTTTGGGAAACTTTGCCCCTCCTGGTAGGAATGTATATCCCATACGTCACTAGCTCATGGACTCTTGCTAATTACATGAAAGAAAAAGAATTATGTTAAAAGGGACCACAAGACTTCTAAGTTATCTTCCCAGTTAGTAATTATTCAAAACTACTTATGATCATGGGCAGACATTTTAGTCATAAATTAAGTTTATATCCGAAAGCTCTCAATATGGATGTGAGATAACCACGACTGAAGTTACTGCCAATTACTATAATACTGGTGGGATATGGTTGATCCAGCAGGATGGCAATTACTGGAATTCAGGTGGAATGGCTTTGTGCGTGGGAAAATTATTAGAATAAAAAATAATTAATATTTAATTTAAAAAAAAGATGGAGGGAAGGAAGACAGTTATGTAAGTCCATCTGAAGAAATTAGGAAAACTACTACAAAGAGACAGGTAAAGGGAAGAAAATAAATGAAATATAAGAAGGATTTTTTTAAAAATACGTCGGTTTTCACTGATGTCCAGCCAGGCACTGTAGGGAGTTGCGGCGAGACACCATCAGAGACACCATCAGAGGAGATTAATTTCTGCTTGATGGTGTCACGGACCACCAACATCTTCTCATGGTCCACTGCTGATAGCTAACACATGGGGCAGGGAAATGGAAGGATGTAGTTAAAAAGAAATGTGTATATGTGCGCTAACAGCTAAGGGGTAAGTTACTGAGTGTAAATTCAAAGACAAACAATGTCTCAAAAACAGTATTTAATCAATAATATAAATGTATAGTACACCAAATTAATAACGGTAGTAAAATAAATTCTCACATATGACCGGTCATCTAAATGTAGTGTGGATAAAAAAATAAAAACATAAAACAATTTTAAATAATTGCGAATAATATCCACCTTAAAAGTTACCTATGTAAACAAACTTATAAGATCATTATCGTATTACAAGTTTTTTAAAAGTTCTTCGAGTACACATCGGTTTCCCTTTTTTTTTTATATATAGAAAATATCTAAAAAATATATATTTTTCCACATGTAGCTTTAATTGGGATCTGACTTTAAGGAAGTGTTAATAGCAAAAAATGTTTGCTGGAAGTGTCCTTTGTTGACCCACCAGGGTATAAGCAGACATGGATTTGCGGGTTATAAAAAATGTTTTAGCATAAAAATGCACAAGTAAAAAGTCAATTTAAGGAAAGTCCCATTGAAGAACCGCACTCACGGGCTGTTACACCTCTGTGTGCCTACCTGATTCCCTGAAAGGTTAAAGTCGATCCGTTTGTGGCAAGGCACAGGTGTCTGTGCAGCTCCATGTAGTTGGTGACGTCACTCGTTACGTCAGTACTGGGAGAAGTAGTTCAGTGATGTCTTAATTTACCTTACTCTGCGCAGAGTATTCTTGGATTCGTCGACGAAAAGTAATCCCTTTTAAGAATCTGTTTTAATCCTCCAAGTGGGCTTTTCGATTTCAATTTTTACAGCTTGTCTTGCTACCATCAACGCGTTTCGCCATTAACAATGGCTTTATCAAGATTATCTTGATAAAGCCATTATTAATGGCTTTTTTCTATATAAAAAAGGGAAACCAATGTGTACTCTGACTAAGGACTTTTAAAAAGCTTGTAATACGATAATTATCTTATAAGTTTGGTTACATAGGTAACTTTTAAGGTGGATATTATTCGCAATTATATAAAATTGTTTTATGTTTTTATTTTTTTTATCCACACTACATTTAGATGACCGGTCATATGTGAGGATTTATTTTAATACCGTTATTAATTTGGTGTACTATACATTTATATTATTGATTAAATACTGTTTTTGAGACATTGTTTGTCTTTGAATTTACACTCAGTAACTTACCCCTTAGCTGTTAGCGCACATATACACATTTCTTTTTTAACTACTTTTGGCATATTTCTTTCTGTTTTATGGGAGCAGAATAGTGTATGTGCAGGGGCACGATTTGCGCACCATCTTTACCCCCCTCCTTTTTTCAAGGAAATTGAAGGACATTTATTAAATTAGTCAGCAAACAATATGCCAAACTCTACCTACCATTTGCTTATTTGGAGGAGCCAATCTGGGCTTTAGTCCATGGATAACAAGTCACAAAAAATATAAAAATATATAGCTAAACTGTTGCTTTATGCAAAAAATAAACATTTTATATTAAAATCTTTAGACGTTCACTGGTCCATTTAAGTCCCCCCGTTCTTCTATACATCTTCATAGCTATATCTCTTTAAAGATGTTAGATTTACTCAGTGTTAAAAAACTGTATACTCTGGCAAGTCATGCCATTGGGAAAATAGGGTCAATACAGAAGTTCAAAGACAAATTTAATTTCTACAACACATTTGTTATTTCAATTTTTTTTCTTGTGTAATACACTGTTCTTGTGATACATAGCGTCACACTTCCCCTCATAGCAAATAAATATCAATTCTAAGTGAGTCATTGTCTTCATTTTGTGTTCAAGCATTAGTTCCTTAATGAGTCATTTCTATTTTTCCGTATGTAAAACTTTAGAAAAGGAATGTAGTGAAATCTGCCATCTTGCTTGAGATCAAAAGCTTGGCACAATGTATCAAATTCCACTGGACCAACTTCCAGCCTTAGAGCTAGGAATACTGCACAGATTTCAGTAAATGATACTTGTCCTGTGCCTTGTGGGTCTCTGTTCTTCATTAAAGACTTTATTTCACTCCAGTATTTTACAATATCTTTGGTAAGTTGAGCTTGTATGACTTCCACTGGATTCTCTTTCTTGGAACCTTTTTAAAATACAACACAAAAGCACAAATCGGTACAAAGCACAAATTATATATTTAGTAGTGTGTACAATAGTATTTTTAAGAATAATTAGATTTTTATTTAAGAAGTTAAAGGGATACAAGTTGTTTTTTTTAACACTTAAACATGATTTATATAAAAATAAATATCTGAATTACATTTACAATGTATATATATAAAAAAAAAATACTTTGTTGTCAGGACACATGCAGACGTGAAGTGTACTGATGGCATGCTATGACATTTTTTAAACAAAAGGTTAGAATGGAGGTTTTCATTCAGCTACTAAAACCTGGTCCTCACTAGGCCTGTCCATTCAGATAATCTGTGATGATCCGGAAGATGGCCACTTACAGCATTCGTTTTTTTCTTGTGAAGGTTCAACACACTAATCCAGATCTTAGTCTGTTGCACTTTTACAAGAAATCTCTAAAAGGAGCCGAATACATCGAGTGGCCGCCTTCCGCATTTGGATCATCACAAATGATGGAATGCCCAGGCCTAGTTCTCACCCTTTCATTTTCTCATTATGGCACTTGACAAAATAAGCTAGAATAAATGTAGAGGACACATATAATCTTCACATCCTCCTTGGACAGCATCTATATAGGTCTGTTTTCTGGAGACAAAAATGCGACATTCGATCCTGCTTCATAGTACAGAATTGGGGAACCACAGAAAATTAACAAAGTATTAGGAAAACAGATTATATTTTGTCCATTATACTGATTCTGTAAATGGACAGAAAACTCCAAAGGTTTCGTTAGTCAACTTGATTCATTCTGCTTAACTTATGTACAATCCAGGTAAGAATTTCCCCACATTTCAGGTGTAGGCTCATTTACTAGAACTATGGTGTGTTATAAAAAGTTTGGGTTGAACACTGCTCCTCTCAAACACCTGATCTACACCCAATCCCTTACTGATGGACCATTATACTGCCTAATATTCCTAGACTCAAACAAAATATTGAAATGGACTGCACTCTAAAACTGGAGTAGGTAGACATCCCATAGCACTACTTATAGACAGCTACAGTGACTCAGGCAACTAAGACTCATCAAGCTTGGAAGCAAAACCCATAGGAAATATTACAAAAAATATACATTCACAATACATAGAAAATCCAGCATTCACTTGCTAGATCAAGAGCATAGAGTGCAGTCCATATATATATATATATATATATATATATATATATATATATATATATATATATATATATATATATATATACATATACATACACACACACTGTGGGGCAAAAACGTATTTAGTCAGCCACCAATTGTGCAAGTTCTCCCACTTAAGAAAATGAGAGAGGCCTGTAATTTTCATCATAGGTATACCTCAACTATGAGAGACAAAATGTGGAAACAAATCCAGACAATCATACAGTCAGGTAGACTGTTATGAAAAGTTTCAAAGTGCCTGGCTACACTGCTGGTTTGTGCCTTGTTTTTTATGTCGTCCCTGTGTTCCAGGATTCTGTCTTTCAGAATCCGTTTCGTTTTCCCGACATAGAAACAAGGGCAGCTACAAGAGAGGAGATAGATTACACCTTCTGTATTACAGTTAAAAAAATATTTTAACCTGTAAATTTTCTCCTCATTCACTGAAAATACTTTTGTCTGTAACATAAACCGACAGGCCACACACTTTTTGCATGGAAAGTTGCCTATCAGCTTTTGTCTAGACAACCAATTCTTTTGAGGAGTAACAAATTTGCTCTAGACTAATCTGTCTTTAAGATTAGGGGCTCTCCTTGCTGTTAGAAGGGGGGCTTCTCCTATCTCTTTGGCAATATTGTCATCATTTAAGAGAACACTCCAGTTTTTCTTGAGTATATCTCTTAGCTGATTCCAGTGGCAGTTATACTCCGTAATAAGTCTGATTCTAATGTCACTTTCTCTTGGTTTAGGGGTTAACAGCACATTTCTTTCTGTTTTCTGGGCATAGGTTCTAGCATGTGCTATTACTCTCTTCGAGTAACCCCTAGTTTTAAAATGTTGTTCCATAGAGGTGGCATGTTCATTGTATTTTGAGACTGAGGAACAATTCCTGCGTAAACGCAGGAATTGACCTTTTGGGATGCCTCTCTTTAAATGCTCAGGATGATGGCTATGTGCCTCAAGTACACTATTCGTGGCTGTTTCCTTCCTAAAATTCTCAGTTATAAGAGTATCCCTTTCAATTCTTATATGTAAATCAAGGAAGGATAGATCCGTCTTACTGAAATTTAGGGTCAGAGTAATATTTCTGTTATTGTTATTAAGTTCTGAAACAAAACACCTTAATTCATTCTCTGTACCCTCCCAGATCAGTAAGACGTCGTCCACATAGCGTAACCAAAGTTGCGCATATTCATTGAAAGCTTGTTTTTGGAAGACTTCTTCCATTTCCCATAGGCCCAAATGTAGACATGCATATGTGGGGGCACAAGTGGCCCCCATTGCTGTCCCCCTAATCTGTTTGTACAGCTTATTATCGAAGGAAAAAACATTCTTTTCAAGCACAAAAGTTAGCAAATTGACAACAAATTCTGTGTGTTCAGAGTAAGTAGTCCCTCTGGAGTCCAAAAAATGTTTCGCTGCCCTTATTCCTACTGAATGTGGAATAGAGGAATAAAGGCCTTCCACATCCAAGGAGACCAAGATAGCACCACTGGGTATTGTAATGCCCTCTATCTTCCTTAGGAGATCAAGTGTATCGATAACATAGGAGGGCATAGTTTCGAGGAAGGGTTTGAGAAAAAAGTCTACATAGTTACCCAAATTCTCTGTAAGACTAACTATCCCTGAAATAATGGGACGTCCAGGAGGGTTTGAAAAATTCTTATGGACTTTGGGTAAGCAGTAAAAAACCGGCATCACCGGAAAATCATTATATAGATATTTAAATTCAGATAGATTAATGATCCCATTTGATTTAGCATTGTTTAATAATTTAAACAGTGCAATTTTCAGGGAGGGAATGGGGTTCTCCTGGAGGCGCAAATATTGATTTTTATCTAGCAACTGTCTTTTTACTTCCAAGGCATAACATTTGGCATCCCAGAGTACCCCATTTTCGCCCTTATCGGCACTTTTTTTTTTTTTTTTTTTAAACACAAAGGAAATATTACAACATTGACATGAGAGAATGAAGAGAAAAAAAAAAAAAGTTACAGCTCTTTAACTAGTATCCACAATGTATTCTAGAAACATCCTCGTTTTTTGTTTACATTTTCATTTAAGTTATAGTTTCTAAAAATTCCTTCCTTTATCAAGTCAATTTATGTTTTATAAGTTCTTAAATGCATCCTTTAAGTTTTGATAGGCAGTCTTTCTTTGGCCCTATTGATTTCTATATGGAGATGAGAGTACATAGGTGGGTGAAGAGAAGAGTGGAAAGAAAAAAGAAAAAAAGAAAAGCGGATTCCTTCCTCTCCCCCCCCCCCCTCCGATCAATGTGCTATTAAGCTCTATTCTCCTCTAATTTGAGCTTCCAAGAAATATTCCGTATTTTCAAAAGGTTTTAGAGTTTTCCTTTGGAATTCTATAGATTGACTTTTTATATATAGAGACCATTTTTCAAAGAATATTTCAATTCTGTTGTCTACGTCAGCCAAGTCTACATAGTTACCCAAATTCTCTGTAAGACTAACTATCCCTGAAATAATGGGACGTCCAGGAGGGTTTTAAAAATTCTTATGGACTTTGGGTAAGCAGTAAAAAACCGGCATCACCGGAAAATCATTATATAGATATTTAAATTCAGATAGATTAATGATCCCATTCGATTTAGCATTGTTTAATAATTTCACAGTGCAATTTTCAGGGAGGGAATGGGGTTCTCCTGGAGGGGCAAATATTGATTTTTATCTAGCAACTGTCTTTTTACTTCCAAGACATAACATTTGGCATCCCAGAGTACCACATTTCCGCCCTTATCTGCACTTTTTATTATGATATCTTCAGCATACATCAGTTCATTTAGAGCTTTTCTTTCAACTTTAGACAAATTATCATTGGTTACACCTGTGAGCATTAGTTTATTAACATCCTTTTCAACTAGTTTAACGAACATGTTCACAGAGGGGATGGAAGCTAGCTGCGGCATGTATTTAGATTTAGCTCTTTGATTAGATTTGACTCTAATCTGAGTATTTCCAGGAGAAGGGTCAAAATCAGAGTTTTCGACCTGTTCTGTTAGGAGCTCCTCAAGATCTGCAAGTGCACCTCTGTCCTTTTTACTCAGTGCCAAATCAACTAAATGTCTATTGCCTTTACCCTTAAACATTTGGGCAAGGACAAGTCTTCTCGCAAAATAGTGCAAGTCTTTAATAAATTCAAATTTGTTAAGCCCATTCGTGGGACAAAAGGTTAAGCCTTTCTTTAAAACACTCATATGCGCTTGATTTAGTTTAAAAGAGGACAGATTTATCACCTGCAGATTACTAGCTGGAGATATCAATAGCCCCTTCTGCTTTGAAACCTCCGTGGACATCCCCTCCGACCCCTCTCCTGGCTGTAGTCCCCTTGCCTGTTCTGTCTGGAAGGATATCTCCTCCCTTCTGAAGGAGTATTCCCTCCTCCTGTGTCTCTTCCTGCCCCCTCTCCTACTTCTAAACCAGTCCTTGTTAGGTGAAGTTCGTTTTTTGACAGATTGTGATTGTCTGGATTTGTTTCCACATTTTGTCTCTCATAGTTGAGGTATACCTATGATGAAAATTACAGGCCTCTCTCATCTTCTTAAGTGGGAGAACTTGCACAATTGGTGGCTGACTAAATACTTTTTTGCCCCACTGTATATATATATATATATATATATATATATATATATATATATATATATATATATACATACATATACACATACACCATACTAATATAGGACTGAAGGTTGAGTTTCGGAATAGTTTGTATTTTGGAATATTTGTAAATTTGCATCTGCAAAATGGGACCGTTTGGAGAGGGGATGGAACCAAGTGTAAACCACAATAGCTTACGTCAGGGGTGTCCAAACTTTGCTCTCCAGAGGTTTTGGAACTACATTTACCATGATGCTCAGCTAGATAAAATGCTGGCTGAGCATCATCGGAAATGTAGTTCCAAAACCTCTGGAGAGCAAAGTTTGGACACCCCTGGCTAACGTCATTTAGGCAATATTTTCATGTCATAATACAGCTTATACTTGTAATCTAAAGGTAGTTTTATATCATTTTTATTACTTTTGTATACATAATACCATCATAAAGATAGTACAGTACTGTAATCAGAAAAGCAACAATTGTTGTTTTAAATAAATAAATATAGAATAGCTTCTGCATTTAGAGCAAAACAAAAAACTCAGTCAGAGAAGTTTGTGACTTGTGGGGAAATAGTAGTTTTTTATCATTGTTAAAAAAATATTCTGGAATTCCAGATTTGGAGATTTATACTTATAATAGTAAATTGGAAATCTGTTTTAAATTGCATGCTCTATATGTATCGTGAGACTATGAGGCCCATTTATCAAGCTCCGTACGGAGCCTGTGGGCCCGTGTTTCTGGCGAGTCTGAAGACTCGGCAGAAACAGTAGTTATGAAGCAGCGGTCTAAAGACCGCTGCTCCATAACCCTGTCCGTCTGCTCTGATGAGGCGGACAGAAATCGCAGCAATTCAACCCGATCGAATATGATCGAGTCGATTGACACCTCCCTGCTGGTGGCTAATTGGTCGCGAGTCTGCAGGGGCTGGCGTTGCACCAGTAGCTCTTGTGAGCTGCTGGTGCAATGCTAAATACGGAGAGCGTCTTGCTCTCCGCATTCAGCGAGGTCTTGCGGACCTGAGTGATCCGCACTGTTGGATAAGGTCCGCAAGACCTTTTATAAATCGGGCTCTATGTCTCTTTAAATCAGCTATGTATGTTTTCTATCCATGTATTAAATTGTTATGAAAATGTCTGGTTCTTTATAAGTATTTTCACCTGTAGAAATGTAAACAAATATTCAGTGTTTCAGTTGCAACTTACCACTGCCCTTTTGGTTTTTCATACCGCAAAAGTATGACAGTAACTTCTGAAGTGAAATTGCCTCAACTGGATAAGAGACAGGCAAAGAAGGCCACAGGTTATTCATTTCTTCTGGCAGAAGAATCAGGTTCATTCTGTATAAATAAAGTATTAGAACAACAGTGACCTCTAGTGGTGCAAAACGTACTATCACATTACTTTATAAAAAAAAACAATACGTTTTAAAGTCCCCTCATTTAGGTGTAAGAGGAAAAAATGACTTTAATTTCCTTTTTAAAAACAAAAACATGAGCTGGAACCAAAAAGGAAAAAATAAAACATACTATAAGACATCCTCCATAATAAATATGATGCTTTTAAGACATGGATACTAAAAAGCTAGATACCATTTTGACTGGGTGAAACTGTAACTAGCCATATCCTTTTGTTTAAAAGACAGCTCTTGTGAGCTTCTGGAAGCAAACAAAAGGCACTCAGATGTTCCATTTTACTTACAGTACAAATAACACTGTCTCATCAGTACACCTAGTAGCTCTTGATATAAAACAATTTAATCAGACTGCTTTAAAGCTAAAACACCAAGCCCTTTTTTTTTAAACCCCCATAGTGCCAAGAACATTAATTAACCTGGGAGGGGTGATGAGCTCAATTTGGTGGCAGTAAAGAAAAGTATTGGACACTTTTTTTATATATATATAAATTTGCAAAACACACCTAAGTGTACTTACACTGGCCAATGAGGGTACTTGGGCTCAACTCTTTTGACTATGAGTAAGGGGGCACTGACGTGTGAACAGTCCCTTACCCGGGAATGCAAAGCTGCACACTGACAGTTGCACTATCATGCAGCAACAAGTCTCATCCTCATCTGGTAAAAATGATTTGCCAGGTGTGAGTACCCAGGTGAGTCACAGATTGGAAGAGCAACAAGACCTGTCAGTATTGCTTTTCAGTTCATTTTGTTGTAAGGAAGTTTGGGGGATAGCTGTAAAACATAGTGTATATTTCTGCAAACAAAAATGTAAAGGGACAGTAAAGTCATATTTAGACAGAGCATACAGTTTTAAACAACTTTCCAATTTACTTCTATTATTTAATTTGCTTCCTTCTCTTGTTATCCTTTGCTGAAAGGTTTCTCTAGGTAAGCTCAGGAGCAGCAAAGAACCTAGGTTCTAGCTTCTGATTGGTGTCTGCTTATATATACCAATTGTCATTGGCTCACTCATGTGTTCAGTTAGAAGCTAGTAGTGCATTGCTGCTCCTTCAACAAATGATATCAAAAGAATGAAACAAATTTGATAATAGAAGTAAACTTTAAAGTTGTTCAAAATTGTATGTTCTACCTAAATCATGAAAGAACATTTTGGGGTTTCATGTTCCTTTAATTTTGTAGACAAATAATTTTAGTCAAAGTTTTCATCAACGACATGATTTCAGTGATGAAAACGATACTATAACTAAATAAAAACTACGTTAATATGACAAAAACTATAACAAAAATCTATTGTCATTTTTGTCAACGAATGAAAATGAGACAAAAATGTTAGGGAGGGAGGGATGATTGAACTAACTACTTTGGACTTCCGGTTTCATCCAATGGCAAACATTGGAGCTCCGCCAAAGCCCCAGGCCCCCAACTCAATCCGCCTCAATCAGCAGCAGCATGGGCTCATACTAAAGCTCCCTCTGTCTGCCTGCCGCCTGGATTAACTCCCTTTCCAGCCCTGTATAACTCCCTCTGTCTGCCTGCCGCCTGGAATAACGCAGTTTGCAGTTCTGGACTATTCATCATGAACCAAGACATTTTGGCACCGCGGCACGGAGAAAGGATACTCCTCTATTGGATTCGCCCATAACTAGTATTGTCATGTAAGCATTTCACACAATTCACTCCCATCACACTCACTACACAATAAAAGAGGGACATTTTGGTGACCTTTTTACTGCAACCATCTTCTTTTCCTAACAAGTTGCAAATATTTCTTGTCACTGCGCAACAGCCTTCTCAGCTCTGTTTCCCACCCCCAACATTTACTCTTTTATATACCCCTATCACACTGTACCCAGTGTCTCTACACTTCCCCTATTCCCACTTCCATATCATCTCCCCAAAGGATATTGCACCTCACCTCTTGCCCGCTTTTTACCCATTTCCTCCAGACACACATTTCCGCAACTACTACACTCCCCCTTATTACACTATATATACAAACCTTATACTGGCAAAGGCATTACAGCAAATACAGTTTTCCTTCTGCTTAAAAGAATGAAGAATGTCATATGCAAGTTGTTATGACCAATGCATATCTAATTACTGGTCTTTTGTGAAACAAATCAAGGCCATATTCTTGTTTTTTTTATTACAAGGCTTGGTTTTAAGATAAATTAAGACATACATCACAACAGCTAAATCTGTGTCTGACTCTGAATTGCATGTTCAAACCTTAAAGGGATAGGAAAGTCACAATTAAACTTGCAGGATTCAGATAGAGCATGTCATTTTAAGACACATAAAAAAAAAAAAAGAATACACACATATTCTACATTACTCGGAGCTAGCTGCTAATTGGTGCCTGCACATATTTGTCTCTTGTCATTGGCTAACTAGATGTGTTCATCTAGCTGCCAGTAGTGCAATGTTGTTCCTTCAGCAAATGTATTAATAGAAGTAAACTGAAAATGTTTTAAAATTGTATGTGCTATTCAAATCATGAAAATTGTTGCAGTTTCCTCTCCCTGTAATACCACAAATAAAAACAGGTTAATAGATGTTTGCTCCGGGAGTATATAATGAGTTTGTAAATTTTAGAGAAATGCTTAAATAATCTGTTACACTTTAACTAAACCCATTAGATTAAAGTCGACTAAGGGCCACATTACAAGTGGAGCGCTAAATATCGCTTTCAAGATAAAGATATTAGTGCTCCACTTTGTAATACCAGCGCACACTAATGTGCACTGGTATTACAAGTTAACAGCAATGCGTTAACAGCTTGCGTTCACATTGGTGGCAACCATTGCACTCAAAAGAGTGTGCTTCCTTAGGCTCCAATGGGTGCCTCGTTCTGATGCCGTCAGAGACGGCATCAGAACCTCGTGCATCGAAGGGGGGGTGTTGCGCAGTGATGGGCAGCATATTGTAAATATATATACTGTATGCTTATATACATATGTATTTATGTGTTAATATGTGTATATACCCAGGACATACTTGAAAACGAGAGAAATCTCAATGTATCCTTCCTGGTAAACTATTTTATAAATATATAATAAATAAATAAATCTACATATATATTTACTGGGAACAGACCGCAATGTAAAGGCACCTTACACTCCACTCTCACCAACTTTAGACCCTAAAAACAGCCAAGTGCAGTTGTTTTTTTTTTTTAAAAAAGCTACATTTTGTTTAGATACAAAAAACTATAATGTCCTCTGTTTTGAGGGCATTTGGGGCACTTTTAGAAAATCAACCAGAGATCGGATCTCTGTGCACTATTTCATCCTTATACATACACCCTAATGCACTCTTCCACCTTTTCACATACAGACACTTTCACCCTTACACATACACATTTGGCCACTCCTTCACCCTTACACATAAACCACGTGCACTCTTCCCCCCTTATATATTCACAATCATGCACTGTTCCACGCTTACACATACACAATTGTGCACTCTTTCACCCTTACTCATACACGCTAGTGCACTACCACCTTTTCACATACAGACTCATGCACTCTTTCACATATATATATATATATATATATATATATATATATATATATATATATGAAGAAGCGCATGAGACAGAAAAGGAACTTACTGACTTATTCAGAAACACTGAGAATAACCCTTTTAATATACCTAGGGACAACCTTACTCGACGGCAGAGACAAGCACTAATCAGACTTCAAAAAAATAAAGATCTAGTCATAGTCCAGGCTGACAAGGGAGGGGCGGTGGTGGTTTTAAATAAAAAAGATTACATAGGTGAAGTTGAGAATCAATTGAGTGATTGTATGTTATATACTAAACTAACATTCAATCCCACCACCTCCTTCAAAAATAAACTTAGCCATTTGTTGGACCATGCAATAGAACATAATTTCATGACTAGAGAATTAACAGAATATTTATATGTGGAAGAGCCGACCACCCCATACTTCCGTATTGCACCCAAAATACATAAGGGACTTAAGAATCCCCCTGGACGACCCATTGTTGCCAGCAATGGGTCTTTGTGCGAAAGATTGGGTGGCTGGCTCGACCACATCCTTCAACCAATCATGGTGGCTCTCCCTGGATATATTAAAGACAGTACACATCTGCTTACACAAATTACAGATCTTACGTGGAATGATTCCTATGTATGGACTACTATTGACGTGACTGCTTTATATTCGAATATCCCCCATTCAAAAGGATTAGAAGCCATTGATTTTATGCTACATAGATACTCAGATTACAGTCATGAATTTATAACATTCATTGTTCAGGTAACTGAGTTCCTTTTGAAACATAATTTTTTCATCTTTCAGGGTACTTATTACCTATAAAGACGAGGCACGGCGATGGGGGCAAAATTTGCCCCAGCCTTTGCCAATATTTATATGGGGTGGTTAGAACTTAATATGATCTTCTCAGATTCATTTCCATATAAAAAATGAAATTAATATAATTTGACATTTACAGCACAGACACATAATTATACTATTGACTTTTTGGACCTGAACCTAAAGGTATCAGACAATAAAATTTCCACATGTACTTATCGCAAACCCCTGGCCAGAAATACAATACTGAGAGCTGATTCTTGCCATCTCGACCATCTTAAGAGAGGCATACCGAAGGCCCAATACTTGCGCCTTAGGAGAAACTGTACAGAACTAACAGAATATTGTTCCCAGGCTAGAGAATTGACAAATAGACTGACAGATAGGGGATATCAAAGAAATCTATTACTACAAACAGAAAAACAAATAGCAACTCTAGATAGACAGGACTTACTACAAGGAAGGAATAATCTGGAGAGGAACAAGAGATCTAACAGGGCTGTGATGCCTAGTCAAAATCTCCTGTTTGTTACACAATTTAGTAAACAATATAATCAGATTTGTAGTATAGTCAAGAATAATCTAACCATTTTAAAAGGTGATGAAGCTTTAAAAGACATCTTAACATCTGGAATCAAGTGCATAGCACGAAAAGCCCCTACCATAAGAGAAATAACTAGTAAGCAATTCACTGAAAAAGTAACAGTAGGCTCCAATTGGCTAAGTCTAAAATCAGGATGCTTTAAATGTGGCCATGTACCATGTAAAGGGTGTACAAGCATAACTGTGACAGACACTTTTTCCTCACATGTGACGAACCAAACATTTCAGATTAGGGACAGGATTGATTGTAATTCTCAATATGTAGTTTACTTGGTTAATTGCCTATTTTGCTCCTGCCAATATGTGGGCATAACTACTCGCCCACTGAAAGATAGGATCCATGAGCATCTGCGCTCTTTGGATGAAAAAGAGCCTAGAACACCTGTAGCTAAACACTTCAGACTCCATGGTATAGGTTCTAGATATTTCTCATTCATAGGCATTGACCTAATTAAAAAACATCCCAGAGGAGGAGCTAGGGAAAAAAGCCTAAGGAAAAAAGAAGTCTTTTGGATTGTAAAATTACATACAAGAGCACCAGAGGGCATCAACAAGAGGATGGATGTTGATTTATTTGTTGAATAGGCCCCATGCTATCCTGTTATCTAATTCTTACCTAATCCCTTTATTGATTTGTTAAAAAAAGTGTGCTAAAAAAGTGAGTTACTACAAAAGCTAGTTTTTGACTGTTCCCTAACTAATGAATATGAATAAATAAATAAATATAACTAATTAGTTCCCTAGTCTGTTCTAACTAAGAATTTAAAATTAAAATGTATTTGAAAACTGATATAGTAAAATTAGGGTTAATAATATTATTTAAATGTTTATATATATACTTTTTTATAACATGATACATAAAAAATATTTATTGTGTTTCCTTGCTTAGAGAATATGTTTTCAAAAAATTTTTTTTATTTTATTTTCCTTTCCTATAAGAGATAGCTACAAGGTTAAGATTGGATCTATAATTAGCTATCCAATTTTTATTTATTTACTATTCTGGAAACAAAGTTTATATCTACATTTATATTTTTATTATCACTTCCAAGGTTCATAACTAGTACTTTGTGTCCCATCCTCACTTATTAGTATCATCTATTTATTTATTTATGTTTAGATCCTTAAGATTATTAGTTATTAGTTATTGTTGTATTTATGAATTGTATTTTTTCTATTGCTTATATAAAAAATTGTTATTGAATATATCACGATATATGTTTATACACACTTATAGACTTCCACATATGAAGTGTTAGAATTGAATTATTTACACATATATATTTATCTATAAGAGAAAGATTGAGTGGATGCCTTGTTTACAGCAAACGATCTTATCACATACTTCAGGTGAAACTGTTGACCCATTTACCTAAAGATACCTGGATTGGCTACTTTGCTGTATATAAGCCCATTCACACCTTGAACACATCACCTCTGATGAAGCGCATGTGCGCATGCGCGAAACGCGTCAGGTGTTTTTGCTCTGGCTTCACCTTTTGTACCTGCACTCTGCCAATAAACTGGTTTTGAACTGACTTTGGATGTAGCTTCGGTCTCAATCCTTCCCGCCTTTGGGGATTTCTTGCCTGTTATATATATATATATATATATATATATATATATATATATAAATATATATATATATATATATATATATATGAAGAAGCGCATGAGAAAGTTAGTTTAAGCTGCCCTTGCTAAACTATTCTACTGATGAATAAACTCTATTGCACTGGCTATTTATCCGGATTTGTCCTCTTTTTTCCTTTTGTATATATATATATATATATATATATATATATACACACACTCACACACTCTTCCACCCTTACACATACATATTTGTGCACTCTTCCACCTTTACAGATACACCCCAGGTACATTTCTACAGTTATACACTCACTAAGCAGTCTTCAAGTTGTATGACTTTCTTTCACACACACACAGGTGCTCTTGCCACTCATTTGCATATTCCCAGTCGCATGCAGACCGGGCTTTTTGTCACATACATAAACTTACCATGTACTCTATTGCCCTCCTTCACCCTTCTTGACACCCCAGGTAGTCACCTACCATGTCTTTTTCACAGTTAGGCACACACATGTACTGTTCACCCCACCATTGCGCACATCTCCAGGGATAGTATTGCCTCGGAAACAAGTATCCAGGGCTGGATTGGGCTACCGGGATGCCGGGACTTTTCCCGGTGGGCCGCAGCATCTGGGGATCAGACTGGCTAGTCACATACAGTATTACAAGGAGGTGCGAGGCACACTCACACGCAGTGACACACTCATGATTCTGCCTCACTTTGCTGTGCATCTGGCTATTTGCCTGAGGCTGCTACGCAGACTATAAAAAAAATGTCCTTAGAGAAAGCCTTTTAGAAGTTGCACTTCTAAAGGGTGCTCTCTATTAAGGCAATTTTGTTTTAAGGCTTTAAGCATTTGTGGCGGGAAACTGGAGCGCAGCACAGATCTACTGCAGCTCTGAAATAATACAATAACAGAACTACCACAGAGCGGTGCTGCAGAATATTTACAGTGTCTGACAGCACTGATCTTTTAAACTGCCTAACAGGAAATTTCCCCCTCCCTTCCATCCCCTCCCCTTCTCTTTTCCCTTGCGCGGTTCAGTTAGTGTATGTTTACCATGAAGCAGCAGCAGCAGCACTCAGGGCAGATAATTTATAGGCAGGAGCGCTGACACGTCACAAAAATGAGCTACTGAAAAGACGGTGTTCTGTTAAGGGACCGAACTTTTCAAAAGAGCAAACCATGTTACTTCCTGTGACGTTTCATCAGCTGTTGCACTCATTTTGCACCAAATGCGCATGCGTGCCAGCGTCATCACATACCTGGCCGCATACGTCACGGTGAAACTATTTAGACTTGTGAAATTCTGAAACCTTGTTATAGCGCATGCGTGGGCTGTTCTATCACGAATGGGGGTGTTTTATGGAACGATGTTTATCCAACACTGTATGTGAATTATGGTGTGAAACAGAAATAAATGTATACTTATTTAAAAATATTTATTTATATTTAACCTCAAACATGGAACGATGTTTATTCATCCCTGCATGACAAACAGCCACTCGGCTATCGCCACTGCATGTTTTAAAGTAATCATAAAGTGAAGTGCTTTGAATGCACGCCTTCTTGTTTGTATGCGTTTGAGGTTACATATAAATAAATATTTTTAAATAAGTATACATTTATTTCTGTTTCACACCATAATTCACATACAGTGTTGAATAAACATTGTTCCATAAACCACCCCCATTCGTGATAGAACAGCCCACGCATGCGCTATAACAAGGTTTCAGACTTTCACAAGTCTAAATAGTTTCACCGTGATGTATGCGGCCAGGTATGTGATGAAACGTCACAGGAAGTGACATGGTTCACTCTTTTGAAAAGTTTGGGCCCTTAACAGAACAAAGGCAGATGCAGCTGAGTTTGCCAGGTCTGTTATTTAGCTTATGTTAAAACCCATGTGTGTTGTGTGCATGGGTGAACACTCTTAGCTTTATCCCCAGCCTCAGACTGAGGACTCTTCCTGCTCAGAGCAAGTCTGCTTGTTTGTATACTTGCTTCAGTTGTTTTACATTCTTCCCTGAGAAGAGACTTTAAGTGTATGTGTTTTCCAAATGAGCAGCCAGACAGTCTTTTTTTGTGTGACAAAAAATAAATAAATTATATATATATATATATATAGTCAACATTAGAGAGCATGTTGAGTTATTGTTCTCTGTTGTTTTTTAAAACATTTTTACCTTAAATTGTGTAATTGTATTTATATTTCTTTTTGCTGAGCCTGTATGTGTGTTTGTGTTTATGTATATGCATGTATGTATGTGTGTATGTATGTAATGTGTCTGTATGTGTGTATGTATGCTATGTGTCTGTATGTATATATGTATGTATATGTGTGTGTGTGTGTATGTATGTTATGTGTCTGTATGTATATATGTATGTGTGTATGTAAGTTATGTGTCTGTATGTCTAAATGTATCATGTTTGTATATGTGTGTGTGCGTGTGTGTGTGTATGTATGCTATGTGTCTGTGTGTCTATATATATGTATACAGGGAGTGCAGAATTATTAGGCAAGTTGTATTTTTGAGGATTAATTTTATTATTGAACAACAACCATGTTCTCAATGAACCCAAAAAACTCATTAATATCAAAGCTGAATAATTTTGGAAGTAGTTTTTAGTTTGTTTTTAGTTATAGCTATTTTAGGGGGATATCTGTGTGTGCAGGTGACTATTACTGTGCATAATTATTAGGCAACTTAACAAAAAACAAATATATACCCATTTCAATTATTTATTTTTACCAGTGAAACCAATATAACATCTCAACATTCACAAATATACATTTCTGACATTCAAAAACAAAACAAAAACAAATCAGTGACCAATATAGCCACCTTTCTTTGCAAGGACACTCAAAAGCCTGCCATCCATGGATTCTGTCAGTGTTTTGATCTGTTCACCATCAACATTGCGTGCAGCAGCAACCACAGCCTCCCAGACACTGTTCAGAGAGGTGTACTGTTTTCCCTCCTTGTAAATCTCACATTTGATGATGGACCACAGGTTCTCAATGGGGTTCAGATCAGGTGAGCAAGGAGGCCATGTCATTAGATTTTCTTCTTTTATACCCTTTCTTGCCAGCCATGCTGTGGAGTACTTGGACGCGTGTGATGGAGCATTGTCCTGCATGAAAATCATGTTTTTCTTGAAGGATGCAGACTTCTTCCTGTACCACTGCTTGAAGAAGGTGTCTTCCAGAAACTGGCAGTAGGACTGGGAGTTGAGCTTGACTCCATCCTCAATCCGAAAAGGCCCCACAAGCTCATCTTTGATGATACCAGCCCAAACCAGTACTCCACCTCCACCTTGCTGGTGTCTGAGTCGGACTGGAGCTCTCTGCCCTTTACCAATCCAGCCACGGGCCCATCCATCTGGCCCATCAAGACTCACTCTCATTTCATCAGTCCATAAAACCTTAGAAAAATCAGTCTTGAGATATTTCTTGGCCCAGTCTTGACGTTTCAGCTTGTGTGTCTTGTTCAGTGGTGGTCGTCTTTCAGCCTTTCTTACCATGGCCATGTCTCTGAGTATTGCACACCTTGTGCTTTTGGGCACTCCAGTGATGTTGCGGCTCTGAAATATGGCCAAACTGGTGGCAAGTGGCATCTTGGCAGCTGCACGCTTGACATTTCTCAGTTCATGGGCAGTTATTTTGCGCCTTGGTTTTTCCACACACGCTTCTTGCGACCCTGTTGACTATTTTGAATGAAACGCTTGATTGTTCGATGATCACGCTTCAGAAGCTTTGCAATTTTAAGAGTGCTGCATCCCTCTGCAAGATATCTCACTATTTTTGACTTTTCTGAGCCTGTCAAGTCCTTCTTTTGACCCATTTTGCCAAAGGAAAGGAAGTTGCCTAATAATTATGCACACCTGATATAGGGTGTTGATGTCATTAGACCACACCCCTTCTCATTACAGAGATGCACATCACCTAATATGCTTAATTGGTAGTAGGCTTTCGAGCCTATACAGCTTGGAGTAAGACAACATGCATAAAGAGGATGATGTGGTCAAAATACTCATTTGCCTAATAATTCTGCACTCCCTGTATGTTTGTGTGTATGTATGTTATGTGTCTGTATGTCTATATGTATGTATATGTGTTTGTGTGTATGTATGCTATGTGTATGTAAGTCTATATATATGTTTATGTGTGTGTGTATGCTATGTGTCTGTGTGTCTATATATATGTATATGTGTGTGTGTATGTATGCTATGTGTCTGTGTGTCTATGTGTATGTATATGTGTTTGTGTGTATGTATGCTATGTGTCTGTGTGTCTATATGTATGTATATGTGTGTATGTATGCTATGGTCTGTGTGTCTATATGTATTTGCTAAATTATGATGAGGCAAAAAAGTTTTAAGAGCTTCTGATACTTATTTGTGGGGGTTTCACATATGCCATACAAAGTGTTGCTAGATTACCAAAAAGATGTCAGAGCAACTTCTTGGACTTGTAAAAACAACTATATAATAACAAGCTAAGCTAAACATTGCTGAATGGTGTAAGCGTTTTCTTTGTGTAAATGAGCAATTGGTATAAACTCTTTTTACTTTTGGTTTAAGATGTTTGTTCAAAGGTTAACATTCTGGGTCTGTTTATATTCTGCAGCCAAATTGTGGAATAGGCTGTAATTTTCACCCATCAAGCAAAACATACACAGCCTTACTCATCCTGTGTACAGAATGGTATAAGCCATTGTGGAAGTAAATATTAAAGGGATATATAGCACTATTGCTTGCCTATACTTGTGTCTATTTAACCTTTAAAAAAAGCCAAAAAACATAATTAAAATCATGTTCAGATTGGCAAATCCTGAGCTGAACACAGCTATGCAAATATGCCACCCCTTATTGGCTCAGTAGCTGTGTTCGGCTCTGGACCAATATTCCACTGCTGCACCAGAGCTCACTGAAAATATGTGTTTAACTCCTTTGCAAGGTTGAACATCTAGATAAAATTAAGCAATATAGCAATAAATTAGTACTGTGTAAATAAATGCCACTAAAATAAGGTGTGCACATTCTATGCACTCGACGAATTATAGGCTGGTCTTCAATTTTTCCAAGGCTGCTTTTTATTCCCAGTCCGGCCCTGCAAGTATCTATATATAATTACTACTGTAATATTCAGCGGAACTAGGGCTTTCTGTCTACATTCAGTGAGAGAATTAAAGTTATTAGAAGATGTATTGCATTGTATCTTAAACCAACTAGTACAGTTTAAATAGGCGTCAGACAGAAGCTGTATTGGTGATGAAAAACAAATAGACGTGCATTGGAATCTTTTGTTAGGATCAGAGAGCGGAAGGAGGCGGACGCTCAAGGTATTCGGCTCTTTTCAGAGCCATATTTATTCTTGTGAAAGCTCAACCCACTAAGAGCCGAATATCACGGCTGCCTTTTTCCGCTTTTGAATACTAGTGAAGAATCATGTCTAACAAATATATATAGTTTTCTGGGTACTTATAACTCTATGCTCAGGAATGAAGCATAAAAGAATACAAAGTGAATTATGTAAAACAGTTAGACCTCCGTTAGTAGAAATAATTCTCATAACCCTGGTGATATCATTGCATTAAAAATTTGCTGATGTTTATCTGATTTAACTCAGTTATTGGCTTCGTTTACACCACATTTTAACCTTATGTAAACTGAGGGTTACTCTGATTCTGCAGATCCTTCCCTCCAGTAAATACTTTCATTAACCCAGCACAGTTTCAGTGCGTAGGTACTGTAAAGTTAAAATGAAACATTCATGACTCAGAAAGATCATACAGTTTTAAGAGACTTTCCCATTTACTTCCATTATCAAATTGTGCAGTCTTTTTATATGCACACATTCTGAGACACCAGCTACTACTGAGCATGTGCAATAGTTCATAGTATATGTGATTGGCTGATGGCTGTCAAATGATACAAGGGACCGGCAAATTAAAGAACATTTTTAAAATCCACTAGTCACTTGAAGTTCACAGTAAGTGCTATTGGAATGTGTTTTACTATACACCATTTAATTATAGAATTCTATTGTATTTATTAGTCCTTTAACTAATTACAGCAGGAATCAACAGTAGAAGATGAAGTCCACCAGCAACCAGACTCTGTATCTGTGACATTGACTTTTCTTAAAGGGACAGTCTACAATAGAATTATTATCATTTTAAAAGATAGATAATCCCTTTATTACTCATTCCCCAGTTTTGCATAACCAACACTGTTATATTAATATACTTTTTACCTTTGTGATTACCTTGTATCTAAGCATCTTTTGACAACCCCTGATCACATGACTTTTTATTTTATATCTATTGACTTACATTTTAGTGCTGTGTTTTGCTAACTCTTAAATAACTCCACAGGCATGAACCCAATGTTATCTATATTTCCCACATTAACTAGCAGTCTCCTGTGATAAGAGACTGCCTGTAGTGGCTTAAAAACAGGCAGAAATCTAGAGGTTTAAATGTTATAAAGTATATATCAATATAACAATGTTGGTTGTGCAAAGCTGGGGAATGGGTAGTAAAGGCATTATCTATCTTTTTAAACAATAACAATTTTAGTATTTACTGTCCCTTTAATGTTTGAAAAAAATAACTTAAATTATACATTTTTCTACTATTGTAAATAATTTAGTTGCATGTGTTCCTTAAAGGTGGACATAAATACAGATTTCAACATTGTAAGTTCAATTATACTGGACAATCACCTTAGAAAAATGGCATCCAGTTTCTCCTTGTCCACAGTACAGTCTTCAGTTTTACAGGTGTTGATAAAAACTTTGCAGAAATTCCAAAAGTTATTTTGCAGAAGGTTCCATATAACTGAATGCAGCTAAAATAATAAATGGAGACTAATTATGTTAGGCAGACATAGGCCAATATCTGCAGGGATGCATTATCTGTCCTTAAACAGGGTCATTACTTTTGTGTAGTTTTTCCTATTTAGAAACTCAGCACCTTGCAGATTAAGAGCAGGTATCTCCATTCCAACAATTTCAAAAACTCACCAAGAAACACTGGAAAGCAGCAGGCATTTAAAATTGGTTTCAAGATATTACAAATAATCAGTGAAACCTCTGAATCAATTTGATAAAACACCAGTTCCTTTACCAGTAATTTCTTGCTCTTTACTTGGTAAATTTCCAAAAATCATATAAAGAACAGTGGTATTGCATGATTTTCAAGTACATTCTCACATTAATGTGAGTAAAACATGACAGATAATTCATTCAATATTGATAATGACTTCCTAGTATGTCACTTAGACAACAATAATTAGAATAAGCAATAATATATCATTCATATTAAATGTGCATCGAGAGGTTTTGTATACCTGAATATGGAAGAAGGCAGCCCTCCGTTCTGTTCAGCTATTTTCAGAGCCAAATTTATGCTTGTATCCAAAACCTCTGAATACAGTAAAATTACATATACATTTTAAATGATTGTATTTCATTTGTGTACAGTCATGAAATGACAGGATACAAATTAGTTTTCAACAAGTGCAATCTCTAGAATTTGAAATGTTCAGAAATATTTTGATAAATATCCAAAAAATATGTTTTCTAATAGGCTAGAATACCAGTGTCAGATTGTCCCCATGCAGAATAGGGGGGTTACCATGGACTAAATGCACTAGGAAAACTTTAGATGAATATTTTATTAGACTGAAAAATTGATTAAAATGGGCTGAAATTTGATATAATCATAAAGCATTTGTTTAGATTGGAACCCAGGCAAATATTTATTGTCTCAATCCGAATCTATTTAATGATTTGAGTATAGATTTGATTTAATATTAAATTTGTATTTAACATGGATATAGTAAATAGAAAGTGTGTGAGATATAAAAATCCGAAGGACAAAGGATCCCTAATGGAACATTCAAATTTGCTTTATTCTCTTGGCATTATTTGTTGAAAGATAAACCTAGGTAGACTCATATGCTAATTTCTAAGCCTTTGAAGGTGCCTCTTATCTCAGTTCATTTTGACAGTTTTTCACAGCTAGACAAAGCAATTTCACGTGTGCCATATAGATAACAGTGATCACTACCGTGGAGTTATTTATGACTCAGCATTGAGTGGCTAAAATGCAAGTATGCAGAGGCTTAGATACAAGGCAATCACAGTGGTAAAAAGTATATTAACCCCTTAATGGCCATGACGTACCCTGTACCTTGCTGGTCGTTTAGGGTTTTCTTGGGTATAATAGTGCGCGAGCAGTGTGACAGCGCTATTATACCCCCCCCTTCCTGCTGGCCACCGGAAATAGCGCAGTCTTGCCACTGGTGGCAAGACTGCGCTATTAAAAATCAATCCCCATTAATAAATCCCTATAAAAAGACCAGCGACATACAGGGTACCCCCCTGATCCTTAAGGGGTTAATATAACAGTGTTGGTTATGCAAAACTGAGGAAAGGATGATAAAGGAATTATCTATCTATTGAAAAAATAAAAATTCTGGGAGTAGCCTGTCCCTTTAAACATTTGAAGCCACAGCTGCTGGTGGTTTCAACAACAAACACTCTTCAGTGAATGCAGTTGCAACACAGCCAACCCAGGGCGCGATCCCATATATACGGCGCAGGTTTCGACGCAAGCGTAATTTCACCTCGCACATCGGGGTATTACATATACCCCGCTGGCAGTTCCTAAAGTGCCATAAGTCTGATAAACTAGGGATGTCCAGAAATGAGCGTAACTACAAATTTCTGGAGTCGCTAGTGACTTACGGCACTTTAGAAACTGCCGGCGCCTAAGAAAAGTAAATATACTTTTAAATCTCCCATAACAGTCTAACCTGCCTCCCAAAAATAGCCCGACACGTAAAATCCCTATATCCGCAATCCCCCCTCTCACTACTAATAATAAATGTATTAACCCCTAGACCGACAACGCCCAACAACGCAATAAGCCTAATTATTAACCCCTAAACCGCCATAGCACACAACACAATTAACCTATTTAAGTATTAACCCCTAAACCACCATAACCCACATATGCTATTAAATGTATTAACCTCTAACCTGCCGCCGCCACCGCCAACGTCGCCGCCACTATAATAAAGTTATTAACCCCTAAACCTAAGTCTAACCCTAACACCCCCCTAACTTAAATATTATTTAAATAAATCTAAATAATATTACTATTATTAACTAAATTATTCCTATTTAAAACTAAATACTTACCTATAAAATAAATCCTAAGATAGCTACAATATAATTAATAATTACATTGTAGCTATTTTACAGGCAACTTTGTATTTATTTTAACTAGGTACAATAGCTATTAAATAGTTAACTATTTAATAGCTACCTAGTTAAAATAATTACAAATTTACCTGTAAAATAAAACCTAACCTAAGTTACAATTAAACCTAACGCTACACTATCATTAAATTAATTAAATAAATTAACTACAATTACCTAAAATTAAATACAATTAAATAAAATAAACTATAGTACAAAAAAACAAGCACTAAATTACAGAAAATAAAAAAAAATTACAAGAATTTTAAACTAATTAAACCTAATCTAAGCCCCCTAATAAAATAAAAAAGCCCCCTAAAATAATAAATTTCCCTACCCTATACTAAATTACAAATAGCCCTTAAATGGACTTTTTGCGGGGCATTGCCCCAAAGTAGTCAGCTCTTTTACCTGTAAAAAAAGAAATACATCCCCCCCAACATTAAAACCCACCACCCACACCCAACCTTACTCTAAAACCCACCCAATCCCCCCTTAAAAAAACCTAACACTACCCCATTGAAGATCACCCTACCTTGAGCTGTCTTCACCCAGCCGGGCAGAAGTCTTCATCCGATCCGGGCACAAGTGGTCCTCCAGCCGGGCAGAAGTCTTCATCCGATCCGGGCAGAAGAGGTCCTCCATCCGGGCAGAAGTCTTCACCCAAGCGGCATCTTCTATCTTCTTCCATCCGAAGAGGAGCGGCTCCATCTTGAAGACATCCGACGAGGAGCATCCTTCCTGGCCGACGGACTAACGACGAATGAAGGTTCCTTTAAATGACGTCATCCAAGATGGCGTTCCTTGAATTCCGATTGGCTGATAGGATTCTATCAGCCAATCGGAATTAAGGTAGGGAAAATCCTATTGGCTGATGCGTTTTTTTTGTACTTTAGATAATTTTATTTAATTGTATTTAATTTAGGGAATTAATTTAATTATAGTGTAGTGTAGGTGTAATTGTAACTTAGGTTAGGTTTTATTTTACAGGTAACTTTGTATTTATTTTAGCTAGGTAGTTATTAAATAGTTAATAACTATTTAGTAACTATTCTACCTAGTTAAAATAAATACAAACTTGCCTGTAAAATAAAAATAAAACCTAAGATAGCTACAATGTAACTATTAGTTATATTGTAGCTAGCTTAGGGTTTATTTTATAGGTAAGTATTTCGTTTTAAATAGGAATAATTTAGTTAATAATAGTAATATTATTTAGATTTATTTAAATAATATTTAAGTTAGGGGGGTGTTAGGGTTAGACTTAGGTTTAGGGGTTAATAACTTTATTATAGTGGCGGCGACGTTGGCGGCGGCAGATTAGGGGTTAATACATTTAATAGGCTATGTGGGCTATGGCGGTTTAGGGGTTAATACTAGAATAGGTTAATTGCGGTGTGGGCTATGGGGGTTTAGGGTTAATAGAGTTTATTAGTTGTTGCGGTGGGGGATTGCGGTTGACAGGTAGATAGACATTGCGCATGCGTTAGGTGTTAGTTTATTTTTGCAGGTATTTCATGGAGTTACGGTGCTCCCATACTCAGCGCGGCGTCACCATCTTTTGCGGGCGACGCTGCATATGTAATGGGGCCCCCAGAGTTTAGTATTTTTAAACAGTGCAAAGGTAAATGCTTTTGTTTTTAAATACCTGTTAACTGTTTAATGAGCCACTTTTGTTAAAGGGATGAATATCATTTTAAGGATGCATTTTTTAACAGTAGTTCATATTAACTTAAAGGAATACTAAACCCAAATGTTTTCTTTCATGATTCAGATAGAGCATGCAATTTTAAGCAACTTTCTAATTTACTCCTATTATAAATTTTTCTTCGTTCTACATTTAGCCACCAATCAGCAAGTGCTACCCAGGTCTGAACCAAAAATGGGCTGGCTCTTAAGCTTATATTCCTGCCTTTTCAAATAAAGATAGCAAGAGAATGAATAAAAATTGATAATAGGAGTAAATTACAAATTTCCTTAAAATTACATGATCTGGGGCCCGCTCAAGCCTTCAAGCTCGCCGGAAACAGCAGTTATGAAGCAGCGGTCATAAGACCGCTACTCCTTAACTGGTCCACCGCCAATAGTGTCCAATTGGCCACAAATCTGCAGGGGGCGGCATTGCACAAGCACTTTACAAGAAATGCTTGTGCAATGTTAAATGCCGACAGCGTATGCTGTCGGCATTCAGCATAGTCTGGTGGACATGATATGCTAGAGCGTATCATGTCCGCCTGATGTTGGTACATTGTCCCCTCTATCTGAATCATGTGGGTTTAATATCCCTTTAACAGACTGTTGTTTAAGTAAGTTTTCATTAATTTTCTTAATGTTATTCTGTCATAATATACTAGACATTGTGCTTTTGTATTAGCTTATAGATCTGTAATTGCTGACCAGTATAATAAAATATTTTTATAGGATTTCTAGTTCCTAATAGCCAAGAGGTATAATATATCTTAATGGTTAAATGGACAGTAAACACATTGAAATGTTTTTTATTATAAAATGTTGTTACAATGCAAAGCTGTTTCCTGATTTATATTTTCACTATTTATTTTGCCCCTTTTCATGTAATTTACCACTGAAAATTGAGCAATTTCTAATTCTCAGAACTTAGAATGCGCCCTGCTGACTTCTCAAGACTAAGCCTGCTACATATCTGTCCCTAATTGGCTTTAGCTAATGACAACTGTTAAACAATTGACTTTATACTAACTTTATGACAGTGGCTGGACTAGGGTTGTTAGCTCGGCCATGTTTTCCTGGACACTTATAAGTTACACATGCTGCAGAGTGTGCAGAGGGGGACATGAATAATGCTGTCCAGGGGTACAGTGCTTGTAGCCCTCTGCACACCCTGTAGGATGTGTAACTCATAAGTGTCCAGGAAAACATGGCCAATGTGGCAACCCTAGCCTGGATCTGTTGTCTGAGAAGTGTTAGCTCCTCCAAATAAGGCAAATGGTCTGTAAATTAATTGCAGTAAAAATGATGTTCATTTGTATGTAAAATGTTAAGACTTGGCTGATATGTTATTCTGTAACAAGAGAACAGAAATGTCTTGTAATTACACAGTGTTTACTGCCCCATTTAAAGTGAATGTAAACTTTCATGAATTCAATAGTATTTTTAAAAACCGGGGCACTTTCATTCATGAAATTTTACATTGCAGCATATTTTTACAAATATTTACCTTTCTTTTAAGCGACGCAGGATCTGCGACCCCCGCCTGCTTCTCATGCTGTAATTACACAGCAATAACGAAACTGGCTTCCTCCATTTACGGCGTGGCCTCACGAAAATGGACGCTCTGGGGGGGAAGCCATGATTGGAGGAAGTCAGTTTTGTCATTGCTGTGTAAGTAAATCAGGACATCTGGCTTTGCTGCAGAAAAAGGTAAGTATTTGTAAAAATACGCTGCTATGTAAACTTTCATGAATGAAAGTGCCCCTATCTTTAATAGTATTTTTAAAAACCGGGCACTAATTCATGAAAGTTTACCTTCACTTTAAGTCTAAAGTGTTCATTTTTATAAAAGTAAGAAATATATACAGGTGGCCCTCGTTTTACAACGGTTCAATTTACACCGTTTCAGAATAACAACCTTTTTTTCCAGTCATGTGACTGCTATTGAAAAGCATTGAGAAGCAGTGCATTTATTAAAATAGCAGGTAGGTGGAGCTGTCCGCTTGTGTTGCAGCAAAGCCAAGCAAGCTGAAATTAATCATTTTAACCAGACCTGAGCTATCGAGCAGATTTCAAAGGAACAAGATCTTCCTGTCTATAACTCAGTCCAGATTGGAATGCATAGAAAGAACTGTTTGCAGAAAAATGCAAGTGAAGTCTGTGTTGTGTGATTATTTTATTAGGTTTATAATTCTGTTTAGCAAATGTTTTTGTTCATTTAACTTAGTTTAATTATATATTTTGTGTTGTGTGATTATTTTATTAGGTTTATAATGCTGTCTAGCATTTAAAGTCTTCATTTCAAAGCTTTAAAAATAATGTATTAAGTGTTACTTCTGACAATTTTGAGAGGGGCCTGGAACCTATCTCCCTCACTTCCCATTGACTTACATTATAAACTGGGTTTCAATTTACAACAGTTTCGATTTACAACCATTCCTTCTGGAACCTAACCCCGGCGTAAACTGAGGGCTACCTGTATAAAAGTTTATTTTACTCCACAACTATGGCCTCAAGTAAAATAACAGATGTTTTGCCCAAAAGTTATTATATGTGTAATAGCAAATAACTAAGACCTAGATTACAAGTGGGCCTCAAAAATATTAGCGCAATTGAGCACTAATGCTGCTCAAGTTAAATTAATAGCGATTAGATATGTGCATTTGGATCCTTCATTAGGATCCGAATACGAAAGTAAGTGACCGATTGTGCCATTCGGCTTTTTTCGTAGCTAGATTTATTTTTGTGAAAGTTCAACTATTTAAATTTTTAAAATCATAAAAGTGTTAACATTGTTTTAAAGGGATAAGGTATATGACAAGGTGTTGGACAGGGGAAGGTTCTAAAGTTGTATACACACACACACACATACATACATACACACACACACATACACACACACACACACACACACACATACATACACACCCATACATACACACACACACACATACACACACACACATACATACACATACACATACACACACATACATACATACATATACACCTTGAAGCCCTTACCAGATTCCTTTCATACACATTTATTTAATAATAAACATATATTTTAATTTTTATATGCATACACGTGTTTTAATGTACTTTTATGTTAGCCCTAACAATTTATTTTAGGCATTTTATCGAGCTAACTTTTTAGCACTTTTTTGTGTTGCTCTTATTTGAGCAATGTTTTACTATCCACTGAAAGTATAGGTTGCCCTAAAAAGATTTCTGCCGCGCTAAACATTCTCATTCTGGTAATTCTTTTTAACCATTCCCTTGTAATATAGTGCAGGCCTGCGATATCGATAGCGCTCTACTTGTAATCGGGGCCTACGTATGTTATTCACACACACATACACATATAAATACACAAAACTAAAAAAACTAAAATAGTCCAAAAAAGTTACCTCACGTATGTTCCTTGGAGTTTGTACATGAGTATATTTTGACAGGACCATTTCAAAGCTTTTCCGATATCTGATTTTATCCATGCGATGATGGACCTTAATTGCAGAACACAGTCTTGCAACCTCCTCTTTCAGTTCACTGGTTGTGGGCCTTCAATATAAAAAATTCACTTAGTGAAAAATTTTAGAGGCTTAAAAAAATATTTCCTAAAAGCTCCTCTAAATATAAAAACAACTGTGCTGAATAGTAGGTGTATTTACCACCAAAAAATGTATGATTAAAAAACTCTTAAAGAATACAATTACAATAAAAGAAATTTCAGTTATTCTTTGCTTGCATATTAAAGGGATAGGGAAGTCAAATTAAGCTTGCATGATTCAGATAGAGCATGTAATTGAATACACTTTCAAATTCACTTCTGTTTTCAAATGTGCTTCATTTTCTTGGTATCCCTTGTTGAAAAAGAATGTGCACATATTCTACACTAGTGGGAGCTAGCTGCTGATTGGTGCCTGCCCCCATTTTGCCCCATTTTGTGACTGCCTTACTAGATGTGTTCATCTAGCTGCCAGTAGGGCAATGCTGTTTCTTCAGCAAAGGATAACAAGAGAGGTCAGCAAATTTGATAACAGGAGTAAATTGGAAAGTTGTTTAAAATGTAATGTTCTATCCAAATCATGAAAGAAAATGTTGGGGTGTCCTGTCCCTTTAAGGAAAGAGCGACCATATTTCTGATTGAAGGTTCTTGCCATAAAAATAATTTAGATCAAAGTTTGCTTAATTACCTAGAGTTAGAAAATGATACAGTGGCAACTTGTAGAAATAATTAGAAAAAATATATATATTTTTTTAATTTGAAATAATTACAATCAATGCTATTAATCCTATTTGTTCACTAAATATGGTAGAGGCATTTATACCTAGGATTAGGCTGTTAGATGGGACCCTGGGAACACCCTCTTTTTTATTCCTGAGTTACAGGCAGTCAGAAGACATAGATAATAACCAAGCATTCAGCATCAGACAATGGCAAAAATAACTATTGTTATTATTATTGGTCCCTTTAACAAAACAATAATGAATGCAACAACAAACATTTTTTGATTATTTTGTTACAATGTTTCTCTGCAGATAGTAAGGGTTTCAAATTTATTCTATCCAATAACAATACTGCAATGTCTTTTTCTGTTTATTCATTTCTCACTGGCCAATAAGTAAAGTGTCATGAGATGCAGGACATATGCAGGACACAGCAAGGATGGTACAACTCTATTTTATTACAGAGCATAGGAACATACATCTAGTCAGGTTGATTGTACTAACTAACTGCGACACAGACTACTGGACCTAAGCCCCGCCCCCAACTAGTGACATCACTTCCTGCTCTCATCACATCTTCCCCCTTTTCAAAGGGCGAAGCATACATTTAAATAACAACAAATAACAGGGTATACAAAAAGGCATACAACAACATTAATTACATCCTGACTTGGACATTGGGGTAGACTACCCTAGTCCACAGTGACCATGGGATTATTCTGCCCATTCTTCCGGTCACTGTTCTAGCTAAAGTCAGTCCCTATATCGGGCCGGAAGTTTCACCACTCTTCCACTTGATGTAACTTTGCATGAACTGTCCTCTGATACAGAGGAAGGTGAACAAGAGTCCACTGGAGACAAAGACATATCCCCGCTGTGATCTTGCTGAGAGGAAGGCACCTCTCTTAGAACAGGGGATTCCACCGGCGGTGGTACTGAGGCATCCAGTTCCAGACTCTCGGGTACAGGCTGAAGATGTCTTCGGTTACGGCGTGTAACCATCCCTCCATCTGTAAGGACTGCATAAGACCTTGGTTCTGGAGAGCGTCCAATTACCGTAGCAGGCTTCTTCCATTTCTTCTCATCATCCATCAAATTCTGACACTTTGCCACGCATTTAGCTCCAGTAAGGGCCCGACAGAATGTCTCCTGTCGCAGAAGAATAGCCCTTTTTGGCCTCTTCATCCCTCCTAAGGACTTTGTCCCGAGGAACAGAGCCAGTCGGCTTGAAGACACCCACTGAGGGAAAAGTGGTGTGAATCTGGCGTCCTAGCATCAGCTGTGCTGGGCTAAACCCGGTGGCTTGAATGGGCGTCGCCCTGTATGACAAGAGGGCTAGGTACGGCTCAGATTGCTTTAAAATGAACTTTGTTGTTTGAACTGCCCTTTCAGCCATTCCGTTGGCCTGCGGGTAATGTGGACTTGACGTGGAATGTACAAAGTCATATTCCCTGCTGAAAGCACTGAACTCTGCAGAAGTGAACTGCATGCCATTATCACTCACCAGCTCCATCGGAATGCCCCACCGGGCGAACAAGCTCTTCAGACGAATGATAACGGCTTGACTTGTGATATCATTCAAATGTGCAATTTCCAAATACCTGGAGTAGTAGTCGATCACAATAAGGAACTTTTTCCCGTGCAGTTCACAAAAATCAGCAGCTATTTTCTGCCACTGCCCCGCAGGAAGTGGAGTAGAAATCAAGGGCTCCCTTCTCTGAGTAGGCCGGCATTCCCGACAAAAGGCACACTTAGACACGTGATTTGCAATGTCGGAGCTGATCCCAGGCCACCACACAGCTGTAGCTGCCCTTTCTCTGCACTTTGTAATGCCTAAATGGCCATTGTGGATCCTGTTTAACATCTCCTTCCTCATGCTGACAGGAATAACGATGCAGTCTTGGAACAGCACCAACCCCTCCAGCTCTGTGAGCTGTGACCTCTCTGACTGGTAAGAACTTAATGACATCCAGGCTGCCCGGCTCTCGGGCCAGCCTCCTTTTATGTACTTTATAATCTCTTGCAGATCTGTGTCCAAATATGTCTCTTTCTTTATTTCTTCCAGTTTCCTTGAAGAAATGGACTTTGAGGCCAGAACAGAATCAACATACACTTTCACATCAGATTCGGTTGAGGATTCTTCATCAGCAGCCAGCGGGAGCCTGGATAGTGTATCTGCTACCACCAGTTGTTTCCCCGGCACATGCACTGCCTTAACATTGAACCTGAGTAATCTCATTAAAAGTCTCTGGCATCTTAAGGGTGTTTTGTCGATGTTGTAAGAGTTGATTAGAGGGACTAGCGGTTTATGGTCAGTCTCCAGACTAAATTTCTCTAAACCCACTAGATAACGCTGAAAGCGCTCACAGGCCCAAACTGCAGCCAGACACTCCTTCTCAATTTAAGAATATTTTGACTCAGTAGCCGTCAGTGTGCGGGAACAGTAGGCGATGGGCTGTAGTTTATTTCCATTTAACTGCAGGAGAGCAGCCCCCAACCCATAACTGCTTGCGTCAGCACTAACTACAGTCTTTTTGGAAGGGTCGTAGAACCCCAGCACTGGGGCAGACCCCAGCAGGGACTTGGCCTGCATAAAAGATTTTTCTTGCGAAGTTCCCCAGACCCAGGCAACGTCTTTCTTTAGCAACTCTGTGATAGGGTGTAGAACTGTTGATAACTCTGGAATAAACTTGCCCACATAATTTACAAGTCCCAATATCTGTCTCAGCTCATGTACATCAGAAGGAATTTTCATCTGTTCAATAGCACAAATTTTCTCAGGATCTGGTATGATGCCATCCCCATTAATAAGATGCCCAAAGTAACATAATTCAGTTTTCCTAAAATGACATTTTTCTTTTTTTAACTTCAGCCAAGACTCTTTGATAGCCTGCAGCACACAACTTAAACGCTTATCATGCTCCTCCACTGTAGACCCATACACTAGAATGTCGTCCATGACGACTGCCGTGCCCACGTGGTCACCCAGGAGAGAACTCATTTCCCTTTGAAAGATTTCAGGAGCAGAGGATATCCCGAAGGGGAGTTTGCAGAAGCAAAACTGACCTACTGGTGTAATAAAGGTAGTTAGTTTGCGGCACTTTGGATCCAGGGGGATCTGCCAAAAGCTGCTAGAAGCATCTAATGTAGAAAAGAACTTCGCCCCAGCCCACTTCGGAGCTATGTCTTCTAATGTCGGCAGCACAAATCTCTCTCTCTTCACTGCCTCATTCAACCTTTTTCAGGTCCACACAGATGCGCACCTTTCCGTTTTTCTTTGCAACAGGAACAATGGGGGCACACCAATCAGTTGCTTCAACAACCTCTTCAATAACCCCCATAGACTTCATGCACATAAGCTCTTTCTCCACTTGAGGCATGAGCGGGAACAAAATTCTACGGGGAGTAGAAATACTGTAAGGGACTGCGTCACTTTTAAGTGCTATACGGACTGGCTTGCAATTCAGTAGGCCCAATTCACCAAACATATCTTCCGCGATCTCATTCACTCTGGCCACTAGGCACAAGTCACAGGCTGCTTTTCTGCTCAATAAATTGTTACCACACTGACCTCGAATCACATGCACCCACATGATGAACTTCCTTTGCTTGTACTCACAGCTGGCAAGAAATTTCCCCGCACAATCAATGCGGTCACCAGGGCTATGGACATTTGTAGGGACCTCCGCCAGCCGGGGCTGTCGAGGCAGTTTCATAAATGCAGCAAAAGACATTACAGTGATATCTGCTCCTGTGTCAATTTTAAAATCAACATTGGCTCCCATTACAGTAAAAGTAACCTTCCAATCTTCCTCTGAGCTTGGTCTTTCCACAATAGACCCCACAAAAGACACTTCCTGACCCTCTTGGTCACTGTCCACCTGCATCTCCTTAATGTATTCAGTTTTACACACCACTTCAAAATGGCCCATTCTGTTACATTTTCTGCATCTTTTATCTTTGGCCGGGGATATAACACTCTGACCATGGGCGCGGTAACACTGTGTGCATCGGGCATGCTGCGCCCATCCACTTCTAGGTCCATCCATTATTTTAGATCTACCGCTCACACTGTGCCTTTCACTAGAAGTTTTCCTGGACTGTTGCACTTCATCCACAATACTCTCAGCCCTCAGATCAGCACTTTGCTTTTTCACCAGTTCACTCTGGCGGGCCATCCTAATAGCCCCATCTAATGTTAAATCAGACTCTAACTGCAGCTTCATTGACACTTCAGAATCTGCAATTCCAATAACTATTCTGTCTCTGATTTGCTCTTCTTTAGCAACACCAAACTCACAGAATTCAGCTAATTCATACAGGCTGCGCACAAATGATTCCACAGATTCTCCCACATGCTGATTACGTCTGTGAAAACAGGCTCTCCCATGAATCACATTTCTTTTGGGCACAAAGTGGGCACTGAGTTTATCCATAACTATATCAAAGTTAAATTTTTCCCCTTCTTGGAAAGTAAAAGCATTGAACACTGGCTCCACATCTTTCCCCATAGAGTATAACAGAGAATTAACTTGTACTTCACCACTCTCCTTGTCCAGCTTGGAAACA
Organism: Bombina bombina; assembly: GCF_027579735.1. Lineage (NCBI taxonomy): Eukaryota > Metazoa > Chordata > Amphibia > Anura > Bombinatoridae > Bombina > Bombina bombina. Next base: position 347,588,567 of record NC_069504.1, on the reverse strand, counting down.
ATCCTGAAGCGCTGAAACCGCTGACGCCATGTGGGCCAAGCTGCAGGCTGAGAGAAGTCAAAAGGCTCAGGTGGGGTAAACTTTGACATCGTCATCGATCAGGAACAGAAGCGCAGGCCAGAACTTCTGACACCATGTCATGAGATGCAGGACATATGCAGGACACAGCAAGGATGGTACAACTCTATTTTATTACAGAGCATAGGAACATACATCTAGTCAGGTTGATTGTACTAACTGCGACACAGACTACCGGACCTAAGCCCTGCCCCCAACTAGTGACATCACTTCCTGCTCTCATCACATAAAGTATGTAAGCTTTACTTTTATTCTTGGCTATTCCTGAACCCAACCCATTAGGGGATGGCTCAAACAAAGTCAGCTTGCTCCTTGCTTGCCTTGCCAGTGTTATTACACAGAACGTCTGCGGCAGAGATAGGAAAGAGAGTGGGATGTGATGGAATAAGAAAGAGAAGAGGAGAGTAGAGTAAAAAAGAGAAAGAACTGGTGTCTACATCATTTACCAAACTTTAAGGGATGCTAAACCCAAATGTTTTCTTTCATGATTCAGCTAGAGCATGCAATTTTAAGCAACTTTCTAATTTACTCCTATTATTATTTTGTCTTTGTTCTTTTGGTATCTTTATTTGAAAAGCAGAAATGAAAGCTTAGGAGCAGGCCCATTTTAGGTTCAGCACCTGGGTAGCGCTTGCGGATTGGTGGCTAAATGTAGCACATACACAGTAGGATAACTGGGTCTGACTAGCCTATCTGACTGTGTGTCCTAGAAGTGTGAAGTTCCACTGTTCAAGTGCCAATACTCCAGCCAATTTACCTCAAACTTCTACACTAAAGGTTTGCTGAAAGTAACTGAAGAAACAGAAATGACTGCATTTAAAATAAGAAATCCCAACTACTCCATTCATGCAAAGTGCATCTGATGACAGATCAATATGTGCTTGCAATGTATTTGTTTCACTGAATTAGCATAATAACTTAACAGGACATATAACTATTACTGGGAAAAGGGCTAAATAGAAAAGCTGTTTACTCTTATGTTTAGCTTGTGCTGCCCAGATAAAGAGCATTCCCTTGATGAGTACCCTTCAAGTATGGTGGAACACTTTACAATTTCTTGTGCTTGATAAGCCGTACTGATAAGAGTACAATTAATCTTTGCATTGATTTCTTTGCTGGGCTCATACTTTTTTATGACATTGGGGGATGATTATCAATTCCAGTGCTTGTGGTGCAAATATAATGCACACATACCAGTTATACATCATTTACCTGCTTGTTCCCATGTTTCAAATGTAAAACTGAATAGCAATGGAGGAGCTATTGTTTTTTGACACAAAAACTTTATTAGAGCAACATCTGTGTCTTCTGCCAACTATGCTCTTTAAAGTACAGGAAGAAAAAAATAAATTCAACAGCAAAGCTTCCTGTCATCAGTCTGTAATCCAGTGCCGGCTGGGGATTTTCAACACTTTAGCTCTCACCCAACAAAGAGAGGATGGGGAGACCACAAGAAACAAGACTCTTTATTTTGTAGTTTTTACATATTTATTCACAGGGGAGTAACTATAAACAACATCAGTGTTGATCTATCTATCTATTATCTATCTATCTATCTATCTATCTATCTATATATCTATACTCTATCTATCTATCTATCTATCTATCTATCTATCTATCTATCTGTTTATCATCTATCTATCTATCTATCTATCATTTATTTATCTCTCTAATCTATCATCTATCTAATCTATCATCTTTCTAATCTATCTATCTCTCTATCTCTCTCTCTATCTATCTTCTTAGAGCTGGACATTTTGACTAGTTTAGGACAACGGGACAAGTAAGAAATTGCTGATATTGCTAGTCATTCAGTTGTAATACTATTTCTCCTTTTCCTTAAAGTTTTAAACACTCACATGCAGGGGTAAAAAAAGAGACTTACTAAACCAAATAAAAATATTATTTACCCAATACATATATTTGTGAGGGTACTAACCGGTACTGAGTACTGCCATCTCATAATAAGTAATATTTGTAATCATCGTGTAAATACAGGTGGCCCTCGGTTTACGCCGGTTCAATTTGCGCAGTTTCAGAATAACAACCTTTTTTTTCAGTCATGTGCAGTAATTAAAATAGCCAGTAGGTGGAGCTGTCCGCTTGTTTTGCAGCAAAGTTATGCAACTTAACAGATCTGAAATTGATCTGTGTAAACAGAACAGACATTAGCTATCGAGCAGCCACTTCTCTATTATCCTCCTGTCCAGCAGCTTCAGGTGAGGGTGCCTAACTGCCTATTAATCACTGCAGATTGAAATGCATAGAATAGGTGCAGACCCAATATTATCTAACACGCTAACAATTCAGATAACTGATTGCAGAAAAATGCAAGTAAAAATGTTTTTGTTCATTAAACTTAGTTTGATGATGATGCAGTCTGCTGTGTGATTATTGTATTAGGTGCTGTTAGCAAATGTTTTTGTTCATTAAACTTAGTTTGATGATGATACAATCTATATTAGGTTTATAATGCTGTTTAGCATTTAAAGTCTTCATCTCAAAGCTTTAAAAATAATGTATTATATGTTACTTATGTCGGTTTTGAGAGGGGCCTTGAACCTAACTCCCTCACTTCCCATTGACTTACATTATAAACTGGGTTTCAATTTACAACGGTTTCGATTTACAACCATTCCTCCTGGAACCTAACCCCGGCGTAAACTGAGGGCTACCTGTACTCTAGTTTTCACAAGAGGGGGCTTCAAGAGATATCAAGCATTGTAAATAACTTTGTGCCTTTAATTTTCTCAAAATTACTGAGCACCATATATCAATCAACAATCAGTGAGTACCGACACATTTTCTTTTTCACAAAAAGCACTGCATATACTGTACATATGTAGACAATTTTTAAAAAAATAATTGTTATTATATAGTGTTATTATGAGTGTAACTGTACTTTTAAATGTATTTTTGATGTGTTTTGTGACACTTTTATTCACACTACCCCGATGCACATTACATTCAATTGCACTCAATCGATTTACTTTCAACTTGTAATACGTGCACTACTTCCGACACACGCAAACAGCCGCAATAAACCTGATATACACTAAATATGTCAGTCATGATGTCCGTGTTAACCTTATTAGCCAAGTCACTTTATATTTTTATTAGTGATAAATGATGGGTCCAATGTACAGATCTTACCTGTCTTGTATAAGGGAGAGGAATTTCACATATGATAATGAGCTGAAATCTTGGCTTTCTAAGATAATTGCAAAACCAATTATTTGTTCTTCAGTCAGTTTAATCTTCAATGTCTTCTCAATTATTTCTTTAAAATCTTCACAATTAACAAATCCATTCTCATGAATATCAGCTTCACTAAAAAAAGTAAGCAAAGTGTTTAATCATTATTGTACACAGAACATAGGTTTTATGGGAATAAATTAGAATGCTTAGGCCTAGATTATAAGTGGAGCACTAAAATGTTAGCAACCTAGAGCACAATCTATAGCGCTTCCATTTTTACTCTCATATTAAAGGTTTAAAGTAAAATATTAGCGCCCCACTGAAAGCCTAGGGGAGCTTACATCTGGATGTCAACATGGGTGCGCTAAATCTCTAAAATAATATACTTCTATGGGGGAGCACTAAAAAAACTAATTTAGGCTATTGGTCAAGCGCTAAGCAGGTGTGATAAGACACAGGTTAAATAGTGGAGTTTTTTACTACCCTCTGCTTTTCTATTGAAATATATATATATATATCATTGTTTTAACAAGGATTTAAAGGGATATGGTGTACGACAAAGTGTTGGACTGGGGAGGTCTCAATGGTGTGTATATATATATATATATGTATATATATATATATATATATATATATATATATGTGTGTGTGTGTGTGTGTAGATATATGTGTGCATATTTATATATGTGTAGGTTTGTGAACATATATACAGTGAGTGGGGCAAAAAAGTATTTAGTCAGCCACCAATTGTGCAAGTTCTCCCACTTAAGAAGATGATAGATGCCTGTAATTTTCATCATAGGTATACCTCAACTATGAGAGACAAAATGTGGAAACAAATCCAGACAATCACATTGTCTGATTTGGAAAGAATTTATTTGCAAATTATGGTGGAAAATAAGTATTTGGTCAATATCAAAAGTTCATCTCAATACTTTGTTATATATCCTTTGTTGGCAATGACAGAGGTCAAACGTTTTCTGTAAGTCTTCACAAGGTTGTCACACACTGTTGCTGGTATGTTGGCCCATTCCTGCATGCAGAGCTCCTCGAGAGCAGTAATGTTTTGGGGCTGTCGCTGGGCAACACAGACTTTCAACTCCCTCCAAAGGTTTTCTATGGGGTTGAGATCTGGAGACTGGCTAGGCCACTCCAGGACCTTGAAATGCTTCTTACGAAGCCACTCCTTTGTTGCCCGGGCAGTATGTTTGGGATCATTGTCATGCTGAAAGACCCAGCCACGTTTCATCTTCAATGCCCTTGTTGATGGAAGGAGGTTTGCTCAAAATCTCACAATACATGGCCCCATTCATTCTTTCATGTACACGGATCAGTCCTCCTGTTCCCTTTGCAGAGAAACAGCCCCAAAGCATGATGTTGCCAACCCAATGCTTCACAGTAGGTATGGTGTTCTTTGGTTGCAACTTAGCATTCTCTCTCCTCCAAACACGACAAGTTGTGTTTCTACCAAATAGTTCTACTTTGGTTTCATCTGACCATATGACATTCTCCCAATCCGCTTCTGGATCATCCAAATGCTCTCTAGCATACTTCAGACGGGCCCGGACATGTACTGGCTTAAGCAGGGGGACACGTCTGGCACTGCAGGATCTGAGTCCCTGGCGGAGTAGTGTGTTACTGATGGTAGCCTTTGTTACGTTGGTCCCAGCTCTCTGCAGGTCATTCACTAGGTCCCCCCATGTGGTTCTGGGATGTTTGCTCACCGTTCTTGTGATCATTTTGACCCCACCGTGTGAGATCTTGCGTGGAGCCCCAGATCGAGGGAGATTATCAGTGGTCTTGTATGTCTTCCATTTTCTAATTATTGCTCCCACAGTTGATTTCTTTACACCAAGCTGCTTGCCTATTGCAGATGCAGTCTTTCCAGCCTGGTGCAGGTCTCCAATTTTGTTTCTGGTGTCCTTCGACAGCTCTTTGGTCTTCACCATAGTAGAGTTTGGAGTGTGACTGTTTGAGGTTGTGGACAGGTGTCTTTTATACTGATAACAAGTTCAAACAGGTGCCATTAATACAGGTAATAAGTGGAGGACAGAGGAGTCTCTTAAAGAAGAAGATACAGGTCTGTGAGAGCCAGAAATCTTGCTTGTTTGTAGGTGACCAAATACTTATTTTCCACTATAATATGCAAATAAATTCTTTCCAAATCAGACAATGTGATTGTCTGGATTTGTTTCCACATTTTGTCTCTCATAGTTGAGGCGTACCTATGATGAAAATTACCGGCCTCTCTCATCTTCTTAAGTGGGAGAACTTGCACAATTGGTGGCTGACTAAATATTTTTTTGCCCCACTGTATACTGTATATATAAACCTTTGAGCCCTTCGCAGTCCAACACCTTGTCATATACCATATCCCTTTAAATCACTATTAAACAATTTATTACAATGAAAACATATTTTACATTTAATATGTATAAATATAAGAGAAATACTTCATTTTAATATATTATACATACTTTGTTATGTACAGTATATATTCATGCCTTAACATTTTGCTTCAGGTCTCCAAGCGAGCTAAATTTCCTAGTACTATTATTATAACTCATCACCCTGCTCTATCCATTGATAAGTGTAGGGAGTGCTAAAAAAATATTGTCCGCATTTAGATTCTCTGGTAATTCTTTTTTACCATTCACTTGCAATACCAGATTCGCTATTGTTTCTCGGTTGCGCTCCAATTGTAATCTAGTGGTCTAAGGCTCTGATGTTTTATGAATAGATGATAATATAAAACAAATAATCAAGTTGAAGATAAAAATAAATGCACAGTCAAATACAGCCTAATAAATATGGTATATAAAGGGATATTAAAAATATAATAAAGTGATGGTAAATTTGCACATAATAGAACTAAAAATTGGAATACATTTTAGTTTTTAGTATATGATTAATTAATAAACATTTACTTTTTCTGCAATATTCAAAAAAAATTAACAATATAACACATGTCCAGGGTAAGTTTTTCAGTGTGACTTGCATTTCTTTCTAGTCATTCACAGGTTGTCCATTACAATTTAAAATAGGTGGAAATACTACATTAAATAGACCTACAGTACCAAGTATTAAAATGGAAGGGATATAGTCCAAATCTTGCAATTTGATGTTGAATCTGCAAAATGTAACCTCAAAGAGAAAAGGTAAACATAGCGCAACCCTATAAATGGATAATTGACCAAACTATGGTAACCTTACTCATATTAAAAAGAGCTATAACTGAGCTCTCAGGATATGAACAGATTTTAACGGTGCTGCTTCCCCGGGTTTTAATTCTGCAAAAAACTTGCTCACCTCACGAAGAAGGAGAATTTCTATAGTGAAGTACTGTGTCTTCAATTACCAAAGCAATATAGAAACCTTACTCACGTGCATAAGCGCTATAACTGAGCTCTCAGGATGTAGTCATATGTTAATCACTCACTCACAGGTAAGTAAGTAGATGATGGATGAATATAAAAAAGTAAACAATTTACTACAAAATATAAAATGCACAACACAGAACATTATCGTTTACATTTTGCATGTGAGTAAGTTTTCTTTATTGCGTTGGTAATTTGTAATTTTGTGACACTGTTTATTCACACTACCCCGATGCACATTACATTCAATTGCACTCAATCTATTTACTTTCAACTTGTAATACGTGCACTACTTCCGACACATGCAAACAGCCGCAATAAACCTGATATACACTAAATATGTCAGTCATGATGTCAGTGTTAACCTTATTAACCAAGTCACTTTATATTTTTATTAGTGATAAATGATGGGTCCAATGTACAGATCTTACCTGTCTTGTATAAGGGAGAGGAATTTCACATACGATAATGAGTTGAAATCTTGGCTTTCGAAGATAATTGTAAAACCAGTTATTTGATCTACAGTCAGTTTAATCTTCAATCTCTTCTCAATTATTTCTTTAGAATCTTCACAATTAACAAATCCATTCTCAATAACGTTTGTTTAGCGCAGAAAAAGTAAGTGTTTATTAACTAACCTTATACCCTTATACTAAAAGCTAACATTTATTCAAATTTTTAGTTCTACTATGCGCGTATTTACTATCACATAAAGTTCACTGGACTATTTAGTGTTAAACTCTTTTTTTTACAAGTGCTTGTTAATTTTAAGAGTGAGAAAGAGTTTCTTTGTGGGAACTCCAGTTAACCTCAAGAAATTGAAGTTATTAAGTGTAAAAAAAAAATACACTTGACAGTAAAGTTAAACTTTCATGATTAAAAAAAACATGCAATTTAAAACAGCTTTCCATTTTATCCAATTTGCTTTGTTCTTTTGGAATTCTTTGTTGAAAAGCACACCTAGGTGTGCTCAGAGGCAGCAATGTACTACTGCAAGCTAGCTCCTGCACATAATTGCCTCTTGTCACTGGCTCCCACAATGTGTTCTAATAGCTCTCAGAAATACATTTGATGTACTTCTAGCAGATTTGATAACAGAAGTAAATTGGAAATTTGTTAAAGACTGTATGCTCTATCTGAATCATGAAATACTAAATTTGGGTGTTATGTCCCATTTACATGAAAGCAATTAGAAACACCACCAGCAGCAACATTAGCAGGGTTTGCAGAGATGCAACGTTTTAAAAATAAAACTTAACACAGCATTTGGCAGCAGAGGATTGTGGGAATTGTAGTCCCAGATTTTAGTCTGTATTGGAAGACCATGAGTACCTGCAGCTGTGTAAAAAGGTTGATGTCAGAGGTTTAGTCACTTGGTGGCCCTGTGAGTTTGCATGGTCTACCACTTTGTGCTCTTAGATGCTTCTACTTCACAATAATAGCACTTATTGTTGACCTGGGTAGATCTAGTATGGCAGAAATCTCACTGAGCTCTTCAGTACAACCCATTGTATTGTTTGTTTATGGAGATTTCATTGTTATGTGCTGGATTTTATGCACCTGTTAGTAATAGGTGTGGCTGAAACACCTGCACTTAATAATTGGGTGTCCACATACATAACGGCCATGTAAATAACTATATTTGATTTCTGATTCTAATGTCAATGTTCTGCAGTTTGGTCTTGAAAGTAAAGATGTGCCTTTAATTTATTATTTTTCATTTGCAGTCAGAGAATTAGCTGTGGTTGCAAATAAAATGCAAGTATCAGAAAATAGCAGGTCTCATGGGATATCTGAATTGCAACCGTTAATCAACAGACAAGAATTTCTGTAAAATGAAATCAGATCTGCAAACATAGCTGACTTACTGTAAGTGCATCAGTAGACGAATAAAGAGGCCCTGACACAGCTGGAAAAGTCCCCATTCAGCTTCCGAGGCTGTTAAGCTTTTACTGCGGTTTTTATTAGCTCCATCATCATCATCATCATACCGTGGCCTGAAGGGAAAGAAATGTGAGGATTTCCTTTCGTATAAGTAATTAATGGAGTTACTTCCTAAGCCCAGGGTTGACGTGATTTTATTAAAAGCACCAGGATTGGCTGGCTTATAAATCAATTTACGTCTCTGTATTTCAAGGGAGAGCATCATGGTTTGTGGGTGTTTAATTTGTCTTCAAGGATGACAGAGTGAACTGAGATGTTTTTAATAGGACATAAAAGAGAAATAAAAGTTCTCAAGCACCAGTGCCCACTATTCATGAGCAGTTGGGTGATATGTAAAGCATTAGTTTCAAATGTTAAAGTGACGGTAAATTTCAGACTATAAGAATGTTGCAATGAAAAGTAAATTAGTTTGCAAATAAAACCACATAATGGTTTTTAAAATGTAAAGTGTATATATATATATATATATATATATATATATATATATATATATAGAGAGAGAGAGAGAGAGAGAGAGAGAGAGAGAGAGAGAGAGAGAGAGAGAGTATAATAAAAGATTTATAATCCTAAATGGTATTGTCTGTTCCTCCACCCTCCTTCATTTCCTCGTTTGGCTGTGCTCTGATATATAGAGAAGTCAAATCCACTCTCTACATAGGTTTTCTAAGGGCTTTAAAGGGGCTGGACTTCAAGATTGTCAAATGACACACATGCTGATTAGATGTTCACTAGAATTGTCATTAAAAAAAAAGAGTTCATCCAAGTGGGCCGGCATAACATTGCAATAGAAGTATTACTATATGCACTAATTTAACCCTTTGAAAATGGGGATGGGTGTCTCACAGCGCCCTCTCTATTTTCCTTCTGGCTCCCCAAACAATCAAGATACCTAGTATATCTTGTGATTAGTTAAAATAAGTGAAGGATCTAGGGAGCGCCTCAAAATGGGCGAAGGATGAATATAGATTATTTTGGTATAATCAATGTAACTAATGTGCAAATAGTTGAAGGTAAAATTATAATTGTTACAGATTTTATTAAACAGTGTATACACAGCTAAAAAATATGACCAGTCAAATAACACTTAACGTAAAAACTTCATAAAAAACGTAAAAATATACATGGATCCATGTATCTTAGATTAAAAGCTGATAACATTCAGAAGATATTAAAAGCACATATAAAAACACAAAGAACACAAAAAATAGTCTTAGGTTGACTAAAATTGGAATACAATGCACTCCTCTCAAATTGGGAGCAATGGTTTAACATCAATACATAAGAAACAATGACAGTAGAATAACAGTACTGATATAAAAATGTTTGTTGGATGTTATACGTGCGTTTTCGCACTAAATGTCGTAAATTCCTAGTGAAAAGAAAAAGTGTCCAAGTCTCTCTGTGATGGCCAAATTCAAAAACAAAAAGTAAATTCCACTTTGTCCGGTAGGAGTGGTGGGTATTGGGTGAAGGTGTCCAAAAATGAGATATGTGGTAAAAAATAAATGTGAATTCGTAGAAAAATGAAGAATAAAAATGTGCAAAAATTGTGAGAATGATGAAAAATTAGGAAAGAAAAATTAAAAATGAGAAATTTTTCAATTCTGGTAGAAATGTTTTAAAATTGATAAAAAATCAGTGACAAAATATGTGAAAATATAAGTGAAAAGAATTGAGTAAAAAAGAAAAAAAGTGCTTTCTCAGCTATCCTCGATGTTCTAAGGTAAAGTTCATATGCCAGTTAAAATATTCAGATCAAAAATAGAATAAACATTCCCAGTGTACCTGTGGAATACAAAAGACAAAAAATAGTGCAAGATTACTTCTTAAATCCTAAATATTAATTAAATGAGGCTTACCATAAATAGCCAACGCGTTTCGGCCCTTCCTTAGGTCTTTTTCAAGACTGTATTATGGTAAGTCACATAAGCCTCCTTAAGTACAGTAATGTATCAAATCAAAAAGCGCCAATTTTGGCGCCAAAAAACTTACCCCTGAACCGGAAGTGATACTTCCCAGTCCGTTTTCATGTAAAACAGTCAAATGTTTAACACATATAGTTGTCAACTATCTTTCTTGTTGGTATGGTGTAACCGCAATCATATGAAGCCTAATTCGGCTGTTTATGAACTTGAAATGTTTGAAAATATATAAAAATGTATAAAATTGTCTAATTGTATATTCGTCTAAACCGGAAGTAGAATCTTATATCTAACATCACTTCCGGTTCGCGGTATTCTTGACGACTTTTTTTTGGGAAGCGTGATTATCATTTAGCCTTTTAAATGTGCGATGTGTAGTATGATCTATATTAGTGGGTTTAGAGGGTGTTGTAGTCGTGGGTTTTTATGGTGACAAATCGGTGACTGGTATCGTCAAACCGGAAGTGGCGTCACTTCCGGATTTTGTATTGGTCGATATATAGTATTGTCACATATACATGTTATCAAGGCTAGTGATTGACTAGCTAATGGGGACTTTACATCATAGGTTATCTCAGCAAGATATGGATATATTGGAAAAACATATTTTTTAAGTAGGTCTAATTTCCATCGGCAAACCTGAAGTGACGTAGATACCTGTCACTCCCGATATCCCCAATTGGTCTTAATCAAATTTCAATATGGTGATATCGTAGAATAAAAACATCATGTATATGATGTTTATCTGTCAAAGCTAAGGTGAACACTTAACCCTTTTATTAGCATGTATTTTCATACTAGCGTAACTGAGTCTTGTGTCCCATAGTCCAATAATTTTATATGTAGGTATGGGGATCACTCAGATTTAAACACATGTCCAACTTCAACAGTGTTCCAGGTAGAGTAGTACCCATTCTTCCCTCCATCTCATAGACTCTAAGTATGGTCATTGGACCTTGTTTCCAGATTCTTAATATTTCTAGTAATAACTAACATATGTAGAATATAGCAATGATGTCCATTCCCTGGGGGTACTCTGAACACCAATATATTTAGGTTAGAAGGCACAATCTTCTTGTAAGAATCTCAACCTATGAGCCGAAAAGCTCAGATATCTAATTTTTTATATATTCTTGTATTTTTTATCCATTTTTTATCCATTTTTTATATTTTTATACTTTTATATACATAATTTAAAAACCTAACTGTTCATTTATCTCTCCTCTCTATTTCTGTCAGTACGTTTTATATCCTAAATTCGTATTTTTAGATCCTTTCAACTAACACTATTGTTGAATTATGAGGATTGAGAATATTATACAGACTCTTAGGTACATGTATACATGTGCACATTTGAATTATTGGATCCTGAGACCTCTTAGCAACCATTCTTTAGATGCAATAATAACTATTATCATATTTGCAGTAAGGACAGTAGTAAGTCCAGTCTCCTACGTATATCCTGTAATAGTTTCTTATTGCTACTGTGGCAAACTACACAGTCTATCTGATCATTCATTTACTATATTATACTGTACCTATAAGGAATCGAAGTACTTATATATTTTATGACAGTAATTATTCCTTAGCTTTAACAGATAAACATCATATACATGATGTTTTTATTCTGCGATATCACCATATTGAAATTTGATTAAGACCAATTGGGGATACCGGGAGTGACAGGTATCTACGTCACTTCCGGTTTGGCGATGGAAATTAGACCTACTTAAAAAATATGTTTTTCCAATATATCCATATCTTGCTGAGATAACCTATGATGTAAAGTCCCCATTAGCTAGTCAATCACTAGCCTTGATAACATGTATATGTGACAATACTATATATCGACCAATACAAAATCCGGAAGTGACGCCACTTCCGGTTTGACAATACCAGTCACAGATTTGTCACCATAAAAACCCACGACTACAACACCCTCTAAACCCACTAATTTAGATCATACTACACATCGCACATTAAAAAGGCTAAATGATAATCACGCTTCCCAAAAAAAAGTCGTCAAGAATACCGCGAACCGGAAGTGATGTTAGATATAAGATTTTACTTCCGGTTTAGACGAATATACAATTAGACAATTTTATACATTTTTATATATTTTCAAACATTTCAAGTTCATAAACAGCCGAATTAGGCTTCATATGATTGCGGTTACACCATACCAACAAGAAAGATAGTTGACAACTATATGTGTTAAACATTTGACTGTTTTACATGAAAACGGACTGGGAAGTATCACTTCCGGTTCAGGGGTATGTTTTTTGGCGCCAAAATTGGCGCTTTCTGATTTGATACATTACTGTACTTAAGGAGGCTTATGTGACTTACCATAATACAGTCTTGAAAAAGGCCTAAGGAAGGGCCGAAACGCGTTGGCTATTTATGGTAAGCCTCATTTCATTAATATTTAGGATTTAAGAAGCAATCTTGCACTATTTTTTGTCTTTTGTATTCCACAGGTACACTCGGAATGTTTATTCAATTTTTGATCTGAATATTTTAATTTTTTTAAATTTTTCTTTCCTAATTTTTCATCATTCTCACAATTTTTGAACATTTTTATTCTTTATTTTTCTACAAATTCACATTTATTTTTTACCACATATCTCATTTTTGGACACCTTCACCCAATACCCACCACTCCTACCGGACAAAGGGGAATTTACTTTTTGATTTTGAATTTGGCCATCACAGAGAGACTTGGACACTTTTTCTTTTCACTAGGAATTTGTGACATTTAGTGCGAAAACGCATGTATAACATCCAACAAACATTTTCATATCAGAACTGTTATTCTACTGTCATTCGGCTAGATTTAGAGTTTTGTCGGTAAGGACCCGCGTAGCTAACACTGGCTTTTTTCTGGCCGCACCATAAAAATAACTCTGGTATTGAGAGTCCACAGAATGTCAGCGTTAGGCTCCAAAAAAGGAGCGTAGAGCATATTTAACGCAACTGCAACTCTCGATACCAGAGTTGCTTACGGACGCGGCCAGCCTCAAAAACGTGCTCGTGCACGATTCCCCCATAGGAAACAATGGGGCTGTTTGAGCTGAAAAAAAACCTAACACCTGCAAAAAAGCCACGTTCAGCTCCTAACGCAGCCCCATTGTTTGCTATGGGGAAACACTTCCTACGTCTGCACCTAACACTTTAACATGTACCCCGAGTCTAAACACCCCTAACCTTACACTTATTAACCCCTAATCTGCCGCCCCCGCTATCGCTGACCCCTGCATATTATTATTAACCCCTAATCTGCCGCTCCGTAAACCGCTGCTACTTACATTATCCCTAATCTGCTGCCCTAACATTGCCGACCCCTATATTATATTTATTAACCCCTAATCTGCCCCCCACAACATCGCCTCCACCTGCCTACATTTATTAATCCCTAATCCGCCTCACTAACCCTATAATAAATAGTATTAACCCCTAATCTGCCCTCCCTAACATCGCCGACACCTAACTTAAATTATTAACCCCTAATCTGCTGACTGGAGCTCACCGCTATTCTAATAAATGTATTAACCCCTAAAGCTAAATCTAACCCTAACACTAACACCCCCCTAAATTAAATATAATTTTAATCTAACGAAATTAATTAACTCTTATTAAATAAATTATTCCTATTTAAAGATAAATACTTAAATGTAAAATAAATCCTAATATAGCTACAATATAAATTATAATTATATTATAGCTATTTTAGGATTAATATTTATTTTACAGGTAACTTTGTATTTATTTTAACCAGGTACAATAGCTATTAAATAGTTAAGAACTATTTAATAGCTAAAATAGTTAAAATAATTACAAATTTACCTGTAAAATAAATCCTAACCTAAGTTACAATTAAACCTAACACTACACTATCAATAAATTAATTAAATAAAATACCTATAATTATCTACAATTAAACCTAACACTACACTATCAATAAATAAATTAAATACAATACCTACAAATAACTACAATGAAATAAACTAACTAAAGTACAAAAAATAAAAAAGAACTAAGTTACAAAAAATAAAAAATTATTTACAAACATAAGAAAAATATTACAACAATTTTAAACTAATTACACCTACTCTAAGCCCCCTAATAAAATAACAAAGCCCCCCAAAATAAAAAAATGCCCTACCCTATTCTAAATTACTAAAGTTCAAAGCTCTTTTACCTTACCAGCCCTGAACAGGGCCCTTTGCGGGGCATGCCCCAAGAAGTTCAGCTCTTTTGCCTGTAAAAAAAAAACATACAATACCCCCCCAACATTACAACCCACCACCCACATACCCCTAATCTATCCCAAACCCCCCTTAAATAAACCTAGCACTAAGCCCCTGAAGATCTTCCTACCTTATCTTCACCATACCAGGTTCACCGATCGATCCAGAAGAGCTCCTCCGATGTCCTGATCCAAGCCCAAGCGGGGGGCTGAAGAGGTCCATGATCCGGCTGAAGTCATCATCCAAGCGGGAGCTGAAGAGGTCCATGATCCGGCTGAAGTCTTCATCCAAGCGGGAGCTGAAGAGGTCCATGATCTGGATGAAGTCTTCTATCAACGGCATCTTCAATCTTCTTTCTTCGGGAGCCATCATCTTCCATCCGACGCGGAACATCCTCTTCTCCCGACGCCTACTAGCCGAATGACGGTTCCTTTAAATGACGTCATCCAAGATGGCGTCCCTCGAATTCCGATTGGCTGATAGGATTCTATCAGCCAATCGGAATTAAGGTAGGAATATTCTGATTGGCTGATGGAATCAGCCAATCAGAATCAAGTTCAATCCGATTGGCTGAAAAGATAGGATACGCAATTGACGTAAGGGGATCTGCGGTATGGAAAAGTCGCGGCTGAAAAGTGAGCGTTAGACCCTTTTTTGAGTGACTCCAAATACCGGAGGTAGCCTAAAACCAGCGTTAGGAGCCTCTAACGCTGGTTTTCACGGCTACCGCCAAACTCCAAATCTAGGCCATTGTTTCTTATGTATTGATGTTAAACCATCGCTCCAAATTTGAGAGGAGTGCATTGTATTCCAATTTTAGTCAACCTAAGACTATTTTTTGTGTTCTTTGTGTTTTTATATGTGCTTTTAATATCTTCTGAATGTTATCATCTTTTAATCTAATTTAACCCTTTAACAGATGGATTAAAAACAGAAAAGGTACACACATACTTTTTTAAGGGCAAAGATTAAATATATGGCATTTGATTAGTTAAGGTTTATCATTACTTTAAACATTGCAAAAGAATAATCCTTTTGTGCTCAGTATATTTGTTATGAAAACAATGTTATGTGCATTGTCATATTTGCCTACCAAGTGATTGTTTTGGGGTGGAGCTTCTAACGATATAGTTTTATGCAAATCAAAAAGTTTATCATAAACATTATTTTCCACCTGCATTTTACATTGGTCTCCAATAATAGATGACATTTGGTAATTTGTTTTGATCTTTCTTTCAAAGACCAAAAGGTAGGTGGCTGATTTGTTATTAGAAGATTTTCACAGCTTATCCGATCTCCATTAATAGCTGCTGAATAAACTTAAATCAGATTAGTTTGCTTTTATTGTTAAAGGGAGAGGAACCCCAAACTTTTCCTTTCACGATTCATATAGAATGAACAATTTAAAAAAAAAAAAAACTTTAACATTTTCTACTATTAGCAAATTTACTTTGTTCTCTTGGTATCCTGTGTTAAAAAGTAGGGAAGTAGGCTCAGAAGCGTACACATTTTTATTAAAGTTTTGCAATATATATATATAATTTATAATAAAACAAAACTTTTTTTTAACAAAATTAAATGCTCTATCTACATCATGAAACAAAAATATGGGCTTTCATGTCTTTTATATAAAAAGCTTAATCATCAAAAAAAGGGAATAGCAGTATTTTTTAACACTAATGATGTAGCATTTTGTGAATAAAAGGGACAGTATACACCAATTTTCATGTAACTGCATGTAATAGACACTGCTATAAAGAATAATATTCACAACACAGATACTGATATAAAAATCCAATATAAAACTGTTTAAAAACTTACTTAGAAGCTTCAAGTTTAGTTCTGTTTAAAAGGTTACTGGAACGCCCACTGTAAGTAGGAAATATCAGACCCCCCTACCCCTACCCCTTCCTTTGAAATATGAAAAGACCCTTTACACAAACAGAAGCAAGCTGGAGTAGGTATACGCCGGTATTCTCCTAAAACTTTGGGGCTTGGTTAGGAGTCTGAAAATCAGAGCAATATTATTTAAAAATAAGCAAAACTATCCATTAAAAAAACCAAAACAAAACTGTATGGGCTATATAAATGGATCATCTACAATACATTTATGCAAAGAAAATTCTAGTGTATAATGTCTCTTTAACAAATGTAATAAACATATCTTTAAGGAAAAACATTTGCATACAGAACTCAATTACATTTATCGGGTAACATACAAGTTAGCATACCTGGCTTTTGTTGAAAAGATACTTGGTTCAAATTTTCTTGGCTGTAACATTTTGCATTGCAGTCAAGAGGGTTAAAGGACCAGTCAATACAGTAGATTTGCATAGTTAACAGTTAACAGTCTGACTCTGATCTTGAAATGTGGAGTAGATTTTTGTCTGACTAATTTCAAACGTATGTTTATTTCCACTCCCCTGTATCATGTGACAGCCATCAGCCAATCACAAATGCATATACGTATATTCCTGCACATGCTCAGTAGTTGCTGGTGACTCAAAAAGTGTAAATATACCTAGATTGGGCACATTTTATTAATGGAAGTAAATTGGAAAGTTGTTTAAAATTGCTGCTCTATCTAAATCATAAAAGTTTCATTTTGACTTGTGTCCCTTTAAGTACATTTTTAGTTTATGTCATATTCCTTTAATCCCAGATATATCTCAAGAAAACGGCAAACACTGATTACAGTCAAACTGTAATGCTCTAAAAAGACTTGCAGCCTGTTCATTTCAGTAAGCAAATGCCTATAATGGTATTGCACTGATTGCTTATAAACGGTTCTGTCTTGAACAAATGAAAAGAAAGTTATGAGTATTAATTTGAAGAAAAATGAAATGATTGCAAAAGACAGGGTCACAGTTTGTATATGCTAGAGAGAGACTGCTGTGAAGTTCAGAGTAATGTAACACATTACTTACTCTGCAATCAGAATATTCTGTTCACACAGTATGTTGTCTGCTTTATTTCATTTCACTTATTTGTGGGGCTGATTCCCAAGTCACCACGCAATACATAAAAACATATTCTGATCCCAGTACAATTTAAGTCTAATGGTTTCTTCATTCCACAAGACTTTCTCCTTTATTAAATTGACAGGAAAGACTGATTACAGTTCAAGTGATCTCTTAAATAGAGTACAATAACGGACACACAACTAAAATATGGTAGAGTGGGATTATAATGTAAATGTTATAATTAAGTTCCAATTGTCAAAATTGTTATAAAATAGAAATATGTTTAATAAATGGTGACACAGTATGTATGCATTGAAAAAGTATAGTTCATGTTCTTCAGTTAGATGGGACATAATGAGGCATATTTAAGAAATGTCTTGCGGATCTGATCCGACAGTGCGGATCAGGTCCGCAAGACAACGCTGAATGCGGACAGCAATACGCTCTCCGCATTTAACATTGCACCAGCAGCGCACAAGAGCTGCTGGTGCAATGCCGCCCCCTGCAGACTCGCGGCCAATAGGCCGCCAGCAGGGAGCTGTCAATCAACCCGATCGTACTCGATCGGGTTGAATTGTTGCGATTCCTGTCCGCCTGCTCAGAGCAGGCGGACAGGGTTATGGAGCAGAGGTCTTTGTGACCGCTGCTTCATAACTGCTGTTTCTGGCGAGTCTGAAGACTCGCAAGAAACACGGGCCGTCAAGCTCCTTTCGGAGCTTGATAGATAGGCCCCAATGCATGTAGTTAACTTTAGAAAGTTAAAGGGATGTCAAATTAATATTTTATGTAACATAGTATACACACACATATATATATGTCATTAAGAACTTCTCTGCAATAGATCTGTGTACAAAGTTAGGGGCCAGATTACGAATGGAACGCTAACAGTTGCACGCAAGCGAAAAGAGGTTTATAGCGGGTTTTTGCGTATACTGGGTATTTTGCTCGTATGACAAGTTGAAAGTAAATGCGATCAGTTGAGTGCAATTGAGTTAATGGGATAGCGTGACCTCAGACCTCTGGTTAACTGTTTTGCGAAACAAAAAAGTGTCATAAAACACATAAAAAATACATTACTAAGTACAGTTACACTCATAATAACACTGTCTAATAACACTTATTCAAAAAAATATTGCACAAAGATATGAGGTCTCAGGTGTTAGAAAAAACGGCAGACAAAGAGCTTTAACATAGAGATACATATATATAGATGTGTAAGTATGTATATATATATATATATATATATATATATATATATATATATATATATATATGTTTTGTTCATAACAAGTATTTATGTATTTCTATGTGTATATACAGTATGTTTTTACAGACATATATACACATATAAACACATAAATAAATATATTTTTATATATATATATATATATATATATATATATATATATATATATATATATATATATATATATATATATATATATATATATAAAAGTGCTTTGGAGCCCTTTGCAGTTAAGTAGATGAAAACATGAAAAAGCATATTTATGCAATATTTATATTTAATAAAGTGTTATACTGTGTCTTTACTGTAAATATTTCACATTCCAATGTTCTGCACATAGCAGAATATGTTCTAAGTATTTATATATAGATATTCCTATCTATATCTGTATATATCTATACCTATATAATATCATTCCTATACTGTGTATATATATATATATATATATATATATAGATTATATATATTGCACCAAAATACCATCAGATATAAGTAGAAATATAATCTGCTATGTAAAGATCATTGGAATGTGAAATATTCATATTTTCATGTCGGGTTAGCGCACTTGAGAATATGCAATCAGCTTTGTGCGCGAGAATGGTTTTTCACCCCCACTGTTTTTGCTCCATTACTTCTATGGGTTAATAGGTTGTTGCGCGCACGTGATATTTTAAGCTCTGCTTTTTACGCTTGTCGGGTTAGCGCACAAACCTAACTGTTTACTTTCAACTTGTAACATGAGCGCTACCAGACGCGTGCTAAAAGCTTACTTCTAGTGGCGTTAGCACTCTAGATATACGTTAAATAACTCTCCACTAGTAATCTGGCCCTTAATGTTTAAAAGCTATTAAACTGTGATTTTGTTGGAAATTTGTACATTATTTTGCAATACATGAACACAACCTTTGAAAAGCCTCTTGAGCATTTTTATATTGTCTCTTCTGCTGAGGTGAATAAGGGACAAATATAAATAAGCTACTGCATTTATTAAATAATGCGTGTAGCATGTAGCAGGGGTATGTTTCTAAAGTCTGTAATATGCACTTGAACCTCTTGTAGGGATTAGGAAAAACCAGTTTTCAGAGTTAAATAATGGAAACTATTTGGACTATTCTGCCTTTTGTTCAGCAAGGTCAGTTTATGTCCACAATATATTTTAAGGATCCTTATCTTCATGTTCCGATACACAGGGAACATAACCAGTTTCTGGGGTTTACCCTTCTAGACAAGCATTTTCAGTTTGCTACTCTTCCATTTGGTCTGGCAACAGCTCCTAGAATATTCACAAAAGTTCTGGGTGCCCTATTGTCTGTGATCAGATCTCAGGGTATTGCAGTGGACAATATCTTGGTTCAAGCTCCATCTTTACCTTTATCAGAATCTCATACAAACAGACTGTGTTTCTTCAACAACATGGTTGGAGGATCAATTTTCCAAAGAGTTCTTTAGTTCCTCAAACAAAGGTAACTTTTTGGGGATTTCGAATAGATTCAGTCACCATGAGTCTTTCTCTAACAGAGCAGAGAAGGTTAAAATTTGTGTCAGCCTGTCTGAACTTTCAGTTTCTCTCTTTTCCCTCTGTTGCTCTTTATATAGAAGTTCTGGATCACATGATGCATCAGTTCATTATTCAGGGGGCTTCTTTTGCTCATCCTACCTGGACTGTGATCACTATAGATGCAAGTCTTTCAGGTTGGGGAGCTGTTTGGGGGTCTCTGAGAGCACAGGGAGTTTGGGATTTTTGGGAGATCGTGCTATTTTCAGGGCTCTTAAGGTTTGGCTTCTGTTAAAAAAGGAGTCTCATCTCTGTTTCCAAACAGACAATGTCACAGCAGTGGCTTATGTCAACCATTAGGGAGGAACTTACAGTCCCCTAGACATGAGGGAAGTATCCCGAATTCTCTTGTGGGCAGAAATTAATTAATGTATTGACTCTACGACTCATATTCCAGGAGTGAAAAACTGGAAAGCAGACTTTCTCAGTCATCAATCTTTACATCCAGGGGAATGGTTGCTTCAGCAGGATGTGTTCAATCAGATTGTGGGTCTTTGGGGTCTCCCAGAGATAGATCTGATAGCTTCTTGTTTGAACAACAAACTTCCCATGTACTTTGTGAGGTCCAGGGACACTCAGGCAGAGTTTGTGAATGCTCTAGGAGCTCCTTGGTCATTTCAGCTTGCTTATCTGTTTACTCCTCTGGTATTTCTTCCCAGAGTGATCTCCAAGATAAGCCTAGGGAAATCTTCAATAATCCTGATTGCCCCAGCTTGGGGTGTTTGCGATGTGGGGTTGTGTTGGTATAGCAGTTAAGTAGTATAGGGGTAGTGTGTGTTGGGGGTTTATGATGGAATAGGGGTTAATAGCTTAGGAAGTTTATTGCAATAGGGAATTGGTGGTGTAGAGGTTAATAGGTTAGGAAGTTTGTTACAGTGGGCTATTGGCGGTATAGGGGTTAATAGGTTTGGTTAGGTGTAGGGTTAGTTTGCGGTGGTGGGTTATATCAGTTTAGGGGTACATAGGTATATTTATTAGGCTGAGTGCTATATATTTCACCAGCATTGACACCCATTGTGATGTATAGTAAAATGCCTCTCGGCAATGCTGTCGTTAAACAGTAATGTTGGTACTTTTTAATATTTTGCTGGCATTCTTGACATTGGTCAGATCCCTTGATCTGGCCTTAGTCTGAAGTCTCAATTTTTTGTAATAAATTTAGCAAGGTCTGTAATTCTTGCATGGAGTGAGTGACAAAGTGCTGATGATATTTGCCATCCATGCTGGATCCAAGGTGGCAAAAGATGCAAATTATGCAGGTGTCAGGAACAAGCCAAGGTCATTACCAGAACCACAGGGTTAATTCAAGAGAATATTCATTAGCCAAGCTTTAATTCAGTAAAAGAGTATCCTCCAGGAAGCAAACATAACAGCAAAGGAAGTTTTGTTACAGAGGTCAGTCGTCAATAAATTAGTGCTTAGATCAGGGTACAGGCAGGGATGAGATTTGAGGTGTAAACCAGGACATAAGCAGGGATCAAAACCAGGAAAGCAAAGCAGAAATAAGAATGCAAAGACTTCCATGAGAATAACCAAGCAGCAGACTGACATCAGCAGGGATCTTTTGAAGGGACAGTAAACTCAAAATGAAACATTCATGATTCAGATAGAACATGCATTTTTAAACAACTTTTCAATTTGCTTCTTTTATCTTATTTGCTTCATTCTCTTGGTATCTAATAAACTTTAGCAGTTCTTGTGCAAGTATGAAGTCTGGTCATTGGTTTACAAGTACAGGTATGAAGTCTGGTCATTGATTTACAAGTACAGGTATGAAGTCTGGTCATTGGTTTACAAGTACAGGTAGGAAGTCTGGTCATTGGTTTACAAGTACAGGTATGAAGTCTGGTCAAGGGTAAAGCTCATAACTCTAGTAGTGCAGAAATAGAACTATTGGCACATTTACAATCAATAGAATTTGAATCTGTTGGAGTCATACAAAATTTGAAAGCAATATTATTATTAAAATGAAACGATAGTTTAGTGTTTGATAAAAACTTATAATTCATTTATTTACTATACTTATTGTCTATAACTCTCAAGGCTGGTTTTGTGTAACCGTTACATTTTCTAATTGAATTAATATTATAAAAAAAGTTTACATTCTACAAACCATTGTTCAGCTTTCTTCAGTATTTTCTTCATAAAGCTCAGACATGATCTGCTTCTTAGCTTGTCAACAAATGCTGAAAAGTCCACCATCCCATCTTTCCTCCTTAGGTTAAACCTTAAAGAGTCACAACATCTTACATGGAGCAAACACTTCACCTAATCAATTCAAGATAATTAAGCATATTTATGTCCTTATATAAAACAAACAATGCATGGGGTATGTTCATATGTTTCAGAATTAATATTCAAATGTGGCCCTTTTTCAGCTTAAACTAGTATGGAAACTGGGTCACGTATGGCAGCATTAGCCAGGGATCACATTACATTACACTTCCACTTATACTAAAGATAAAACCTCAAAACAAAATTAGATTATAATCACATTTTAGCTAAAATTATTTAGGAAAATCTTTTTCAGCAGCAAATTACTGATGTATGCTAAGTGGTGCGGAGGGCCACACCAGAATCCTAGTAGGGACAAATGTGGCCCTCTAGCTGTAGTTTGGGCAGCCCATGCTTAAAGGGACACTGAACCCAAATTTTTTCTTTCGTGATTCAGATAGAGCATGCAATTTAAAACAACTTTCTAATTTACTCCTATTATAAATTTTTCTTCGTTCTCTTGCTTTCTTTATTTGAAAAAGAAGGCATCTAAGATATTTTTTTGTTCAGAACCATGGAAAGCACTTATTTATTGGTAGAGGAATTTACCCACCAATCAGCAAGAAAAACACAGTGTGTTCACCAAAAATGGGCAGGTATCTAAACTTACATTCTTGCATTTCAAATAAAGATACAAAGAGAATGAAAAGAATTTAATAATAGGAGTAAATTAGAAAGTTGCTTAATATTGCATGCTCTATCTGAATCACTATAGAAAACAAATTGGGTTCAGTGTCCCTTTAATGGGACATGGAGGTCAAAGTTAAAGTTTCATGATTTTTTTAAAATTAAACCTGGAAAACAATGGTATTTATTAACATAAGGACCAAAATGTTATAATCTAAAAAAAAAACAAGAACCCCCCCCCCCCACACACACACACACACACACACTGCAAATAGTTAAATATGCTGCTCCTAAACAAGCAAAAATGGTGTTACAAGAGGTCATGGATAAATTTGAAAAGTCCAATAATCACTTGGAAAGATGCTGGAAAGGTGTTCTCTGTTGGACTGTGAAACCATTGCCCCACAAAAAGTATAGCATAGTTTGTTATCATGACACCAATATATTAGAACAGCTTGTGATCAGAGGGTTTTTATGGTGTTTTTAATGCATTGAAATGAGACCACAGGCACTTTGAACGCTGATGAATATTATTAAAGGGACAGTCAACACTTCCGTTAACATTATTTGATATTGAAAAATAAAAACCAAAGATCCACCAGCACTATACCCCTTCTGCTTTGCCGCCTTGCTTCTGTACTAATCACCGTCGCTAACTTCTCTAATACCAGGTAAATATGACAGCCGAACTCCCCCCACCATTACGTAGCTGCCTTCTTCTTCTTCAAATGGTCATCAAATCAGAATCCAATCCTCGGTCAGAAATTGCACGCGCTTGAAATTTCTGACCGAGGATTAGATTCTGATTTGCTGATCATTTGAAGAAGAAGGCAGCTACGTAACGGTGGGGGGAGTTCGGCTGCCATATTTACCTGGTATTAGAGAAGTTAGCGACGGTGATTAGTACAGAAGCAAGGCGGAAGGCAGAAGGGGTATAGTGCAGGCGGATCTTCGGTTTTTATTTTTCAATATCAAATAATGTTAACAGAAGTGTTGACTGTCCCTTTAATCTAGTTGTTTCTCCTCAATGCTTTAGATATGGAAGTCCAAAAGAAAACAACCCCTAGAGCACGTGGTACAAACTGAGTGAATGATAAGGCTCATTTATTCCCTTGGCTATCGGGGAACATTCTTCAGCATTTCTGTCTATAAACCTATGGATTTCAGTCATAGTAAAGTTATGATTTATAAATCTGATCATCTAAAATATAATACTTGATTCTTCTTGTTATATAAAGTTTTATTTGCTCCTTATCAGTTTAATGACCCTTTGAGTAATAATAAATAATAATTAGGGATTTACCTGGCCAGTAGATGCTCCATATCAACAGCTGTCATTGGGACATTGAAGTTAATCAGCACAAGTCGAAAATCAGACCTACTGATCTGCAAAGAGGTGCAACAGTGAGTGTTTATAGCAGCTCTCATACTATCAGTAGTAGAGAATAGAGAGAATAATAACTGACTAAGTGGCTAGGCTTAAACAGTATTTTATTAAATTGGTGAGCGATCTGCTTGTGGGGTTTCCACTTTGCTCAAACACCATTTATTTAGCAGTGGATGCTGCTTCAGAGGCCCATAGATTCAGGCTCACCTGAAAAGGAAGTTGTAAGACCGCTGCCCCTTAACCTCTCCACCACCTAAAATGTGGTGGATTGAATTCAACCCAATCCAATCAGGATGATTGCCAGCCCCTGCTAGTGGCCGATTGGTTACAAGTGAGCGAGGGGGCGGCATTGCACAAGCATTTCTGGCGATGTCCAGCAGACTTGATTCGCTATAGCGAATCATGTCGGAATGACACTTGTTAAATCAAGCCCATAGCCTTAATTTCGTCCTTGCAGAGGATTTCTTTTTCTATTTTTCCTTTGTTATCTGTTGTCAGTATTACTTAAAAGGAAAGTTTACCCTAAATGTTCTCCTCTTTAATGTGTTCCCAATGATCCATTTTACCTGCTGGAGTGTATTAAATTGTTTACAAGTAGCTCATTTACCTTTATTTATATCAGCAATTGAAATAGCTGGATTTGCCTATGGTACTCCTACCTATACTGAAAGTTTCTATAAGCTATAAAAAGCTGTGAAAACAAAGCCAGCAGAAGAAAATACGCGTCACTCCCAGTGTAAGGTAGGCGAGATAAGTAATAAAAAAAAAATTCACATTGTTCTCTATAAGGCCCGGATTCTAAAAAATGATACGCAGGTCAAGACCTGGTTTTCAACACCAACACTCGCAGGGGCAGCCCTCATGGAATTCTATTAAAAAAGGGGCTGTCCCTGCAGCAGCGAGTTGCCTCCCATACAAATAATGATAGCTCTCTGTAAGGTAAAAGTTCAAAATGGAGGTTGAAGTACAGAGGGGGAAACCAAAGTGTTTTAAAACTTGAATATTACGCATAATACAAGGCAAATTACACTGTTTTCAGTGCACTGTACATTGAATTCCCTGTAATTTTCAAATGCATATGTTTTCCTTTCAGAATAATTAGTGTTTTGAGTATTTTGGTGAAAACGTGCTGATTTTTAACTAGTTTGTGAAAAGTTTATATAATTACGGATTTGAGAGAAAATTTCATATACGCTTATGGAACGCTCATGTTCAGCCCATTTTATGAAAAAAGCAACAATTAGACTTTTAATTTAATACTTTTAAAGGGACAGTAAACACCATAATTTTTGTTGTTTAAAATGGTAGATAATCCCTTTATTACCCATTCCCCAATTTTGCATAACCAACACAGTTATAATAATATACTTTTTACCTCTGTGATTACCTTATATCTATGCCTCTGCAAACTGCCCCCTTATTTCAGTTCTTTTGACAGACTTGCATTTTTAGCTAATCAGTGCTGACTCCTAGGAGCTTCACGTGCCTGAGCTCAATGTTATCTATATGAAACACATGAACTAACACCCTCTAGTGGTGAAAAACTGTCAAAATGCTTTCAGATTAGAGGCAGTCTTCAAGGTCTAAGAAAATAGCATATGAACCTCCTAAATTTTGTTTTCAACTAAGAATACCAAGAGAACAAACAAAATTGGTAATAAAAGTAAATTGGAAAGTTGTTTAAAATTACATGCCCTATTTAAATCATGAAAGTTTTTTTTGGATCTTACTGTCCCTTTAAGTATGAATTTCTTGCTTTTTTTGCACATCCAGTGTACTTAAATTTAATTTTGCAGTTAGCAAGACACCTTGTTTTCTGGGTAAAAAGTGTCTTTACGAAAAGGTGAGAGTAAGCGCTAAAAGAGCTTAAAAGGCTAACAAACTTGTGGCTAAATCTTACAATTTATTACCTTCGATAAAGGCTAAACATAAACAAATATCACAATAAAACCACAATAACACAATAAAATTAGAAACATGGATCCATGTCTAACTTCTAAAAACAAAAGTACATAATAAAATCTCCTGGGAGATGCGAATTACAGTGGGAGTTTTGACACTCCTTGATAGTGATACACAAGTGTGGGAAGTTGAATAAAAATACAAATATTAATACTTATAAGCAAAGTTATAAACCAGAAAACGATTCCAAACTCACAATGTCAATCAAATATAAAGTCAATCAAAAAATGGTGAAAAAATGGTGGAAAATGTAAAATGTGAATGTTTGTATTAAACCGTGGGTGTGTCCTCCAACGTTGCTGATGGGTAGTGAGAGATCTATAGTCAAATATAGATGTTAGATGAAGTTGTAGAAAAAATGAGTAAAAATGAGTGAAAAATATAATTCAACCTTTAGGCAAAGGTCATTTAGAACCAAAAGACAAAAAACAGAAAGCAAAAAATAGAAAAAATAATAATAAATGAAAAAATCCACTTTGGTGAAATCATATATGAAATGTAGCAATCCAAAAAAGAGTTCGTGTTAGTTATGTGCAAAAAATGGGGGATTAAAACAAATTCTGTGCCCAGTGAGTTCAATGTCCCATCCGATGTTAAAAGTAAAATCACAATAAATAGCAACAAAAAAACCTGTAGGAAAACAAAGAAAAACAAAATAGTGCAACACTGTATACAATAGATAATAATGGTAATTAAAATCAAGCTCACCAGTATGCCAACGCGTTTCGGCCTAGATTAGGCCTTTCTCAAGACTATACTGTGTAGTGATCTCTGGGAGCTTTAAATAGAGAGTGTGAGAAAACAATTGGTGCCGTTTTGGCGCCAAAATCGGAAAGACTTCCCTTTCCTGTTTGCCCCATTGCATCTCTGGGATGTTTCCTGTGGTTTCTATCCTATTCCCATCCAACCTGTATTAGTTGTAAATTAGAGAGCCTCTATTCTATGTATCGGTCTAGAAATGGCCTTATTGTTCCTAAGGGTTATTTGGCAATCATTCCGGTACTCTTCTACAGTGGCTCTATACATCCTTTATGTATAGTAATAAATTGTTTGCTGTCTGCGGACTGATTTCCCTTTTTTTTTTTTTTGTGTTGATGTTATTATTAGGGAATGGATGCTTACTTTAGATCAACCTAATCCTTATATAGTCAGAAGCGCTCAAATCGGAAGACACCGGATGTTTACACAGCCGACTTCCGCCTTAGCTCCTTGGATGCGCTCAGATCGGGAGATACCGAATGCTTACACAGCCGACTTCCGCCCTGATTGATTTGCTCCATTACGTTATGGAGTGTGACCGGAAGTGAAGTCATGTCTTCCGGTTTGGCTTCTGGTTGTTGTGGTAGATTACCACATTTGTCAGTTTTATTGTCAATGCCGGTTTTGGTTAGAACCTGATATGTCCATATTTAGGCTTTAGCTTCATATGTATGTGCATTTTAAAAGTAAATCAGAGTGAAATTGTCAAATCAATATATTTAGTAAATTAGTGGGATATATATTCAGAGTCTTCATGATATTATGAAACTTCTTAATCTGTCACTACTTTGTGGAACGGCTATAATTATCTAGCTTTTCTCAATATTTGTAACGATCTCTATTCTGATCTGTTAGTCTGTATTAGAAAAAGACAAATAAAACAAATTAAACCCTGTGTTTGTGTATTTCTCACTACCTACTGTTATGGTCAACAGAGGTGAGGTGGATCTGTTATATATATCCTAAAATGGAGTTTTAGAGTTCACCGGAGTTGTTATCTTTCTGTTAAGTGAACCCGTTAGTTATGGATACACTGAGAGTTTGGACCTTACTGTTCTTTCAGATGGAGTTATAAACTCAAGGTACTTGAGTGGTACATTAGATAAATACGTGGGTGTCTTACTAAGGGTGGCTATTTCTCAAATATAAGCTGGGGTCTGATAATGATCAAGAAGATCTATTCTTATAGGTGACTTATGTTAGATATTCTAACATCCATAGTGTAACTTTACTTGGATCCTTAGTTTGCTTGTTGTGCTTTAGGATTTACCATTTTATTCTTCATTGGGCTATAATTTATGGATCAGATTGTGAACGAGGGATCTACTAATGAGGGATTCATGTTCCATTCGAAAGTTCTATCCTAAGTAAATGTCTAGGTGTTGTTGAATTAGATATTACTGAATGATTTCTTAAAAACTGTTTTCTAAATAGTTATTTTTGGTGTATGGATCTGTTGTCAGACATAATGTACTATTGTTTATATCATTCTTTGTGTCCATTATACTTATACTGGTATATTTCTATACTACAGTAAATTTCTAACTGATACTTGGTTCTTGTCTTTATTATAGAGTTTTGTAAGCACCCTGATTAGATAGTGCAGGACAGGTATTCTATTCTTTCTTAGTTCATCCTTGGTCTATTTCAAAAGGTAGATGTTTAGCAGTTATAGCTTTTAGTTAAATTGCTGACTGGGATGTATTCATTTAATGGTCCACCTGGTGTGTGTTTAACCAGGATGCTTCCTTATTCTAGACCTGGGAGATCAAAGTTATGGTAACCATCTCAGTGGGCTTATATTATGGTCAAGGTACCAATTATGTCTTATATGGGAACTGTTATTTAATAGAAAGCAAGTGTGTTAGGTCTTCCTTATGATTTAGACCTTTGGGATAAAGACAGTCCATCAAAAAGATCCATCTTGACTCATTAAATAATAGTCTCTGTTCGTGGTTCCCTCCTCGCCAGTCTGCTTTTACCTTTTGGATTCCCAAAAAACTGAAGTCTTTTAGATTTCCCTTATGGGTTGTCGCAAAGTGTTTATAAAGTGGGGTATCCGTTCTACCTTTCTCGATGCATAGGATGTGTTCCCTAATCCTATCCTTAAGGGCTCTTGATGTTTGCCCTACGTATTGCAACCCACAGGTGCAGGAGACTAGATAGATGATATTTTTATCGTTACATCTGATCAACTCTTTGATCCTATATTTCTCGTTCTTTTGAAAGGATGAAAAGGTGTCAGTCTTTCGACCATTCTTGCAAGCTTTACAGCTTGGACATGGATAGAATCCTTTGATGCTTTTCTTTTGGCAGTTTGTAACGTAGTTGGTATTCCCTTTTCTTGGAATGCTAGGAGCTAGCATAGTTTTCAAATTCCTAGTTTTCCTGTAAATGAATTTTGGTTGTGAGATCAGCTTTTCCCCAATCACGTCGTCCTCTTTGAGTATAGCCCAATGTTTCTTGATAATCCTTTCCAGGATGTATCTGTTCTCACAATATTCCGAAATCATGGGGACATCTATTATTATGTCATTCCAGATCTTTTTTGGTTTATTTTTGTAGCGCAGGAGGTTCTCTCTATTGATCCAAGTAAAGTTACACTATGGATGTTAGAATATCTAACATAAGTCACCTATAAGAATTGATCTTCTTGATCATTATCAGACCCCAGCTTATATTTGAGAAATAGCCACCCTTAGTAAGTGTCAGGGTTTAGGGTGCACTGTTTCCTTAATTAGAGATCAACCAATCATAACCTACTCACTCCCATAAAACACCTGATCACTAAGCACACCTTGCTTAGTATTTTGTTATTCTCCTCAGAGTAACACTGAGCCTCTCAGTTCTCTGTAAGTTTCTAAATTGAATCTTATCTCATCAACAACTGGAGTTATTTCTTTCAAGAACATTTCACTACGAATCTCCCAGCGTATTCCAGCCTGTTACAACTTCTTCAATATTGGAAATCTAAGTTTGGGCAAGTACTTACATTTATTCAAGACTGTCTGTTATTTGTTGACTTACGCTACCTGTACCATCTTATGCGCTTATATGTTATTTAAAACAACCTTGTGGCTCCCATTAAGAATAACCGGTTATTGAAGTTCTAAACTTATAACTTATCTGTTCCGTTTCATTAACATTATCTTGTTTTCGGCTGCACCGGAGAATCGTGACGTCACACGCTGTCAGTCAGCCGGCTTCAGCGTGTCTCAACTCCTGCTGCACTCGCAGCGTACAGAACCCGGAAGTGTTTGTCATTACCTACCGCACTCACAGTTTGCAAGGTACAATACCTCGTTTGCATTATAACTTTATTTGCTGAATTTCTCCATTATGTGATTCTATCTAAATTACCTTGGATAAGACTTACTTGCTGTGTATTCAATTTCTTCATATTACGCATTCAATTATTAATTACTCCTTACTTATTCATTTGGAAAGTTTCACCTATTCCATAACCTCTTATATTTTACAAGCCTGTTTATTCCAAGATTTATTTTGATATTATTCCTAATATTGCAGATTTTACTATAGTGTGTATTTTATGCAGGGAATCATTAATCTTAGATTAACTGCACATATATCTATATGGGTTTACCAAGTAATAGTATTCTCATTTGATACTGTGCTACAAACCTATATCACATTCATCCATACTAAGCAGGCTTGAATCTTACATAATACTAAGCCCTAAAAGAATATGGAACCTGCTGATATACCCCAAGTAGTCTATAACCTGAGTCAAAAGGTAGACAAAATGGGACAGGCTATCCTGGACTTACAGCTTGAAAATCAGGTTCTCAGAGAACTTATAAAGGAGGTAAAAGAACAACAAACCCCCAGTTCTGAACCACAGATAAGCTTGCCAGAATTATATAATGGTGATAGGAAAACCTACAGGCAGTTTAAAAATGCTTGCTACTTGCTCTTTAATTTAAAACCAAAAACTTACCCCACTGACAGGGTAAGGGTTTTGTCCACAATATCATTTCTAAGATCCAAACCCAGAATTTGGGCAGATCATTTGTGTGAAACAAATGACCCTCTACTAGACTCACTAACAAATTTTTTTCAAGCTATGGATGAGGCTATGGATGAGCTATATAGAGATACTGATATTCAACTAACGGCTGAACAGAAGATGAGGAGCTTAAAACAAGGAAAAAAGACAGTGGAAGAATATACCACTGAATTTAAGCTGTACGCATCAGATTCAGCATGGAGCTTGGTTTCTCTCAGAAACCAATTTAGATTGGGATTGTCTGATCCCGTCAAGGATGAGCTAGCTCGTATAGAGCTTCCAAGTACCTTGGATGCCTTAATGAAAGTCGCAACCCAAATCGACCGTAGGCTTAGGGAACGCAAAGCGGAACGTGGTCATTTTGATCCAATATTTAAAGCCACCACCTCCACCTATGCACATACAAAATCCCCTCCTACGGAGCATGTAACCCCCATGGAAATAGGAGTTATACGTGGACCATTAACTCCTGAAGAAAGGATAAGGAGAAGAACCAATCACCTCTGTATGTATTGTGCGAATCCCAGTCATACAGTTACGGACTGCCCAACACTACGAAAAAATAAAAAGAGTAAGTTTGTTCATATTAACAATACTCAAAGTTTAGATAAACAAATTACTTACTGCAAACTATCTCTCCTTTTGCAGTGGGACCTTAAGAGATTATCTACATCTGCCATCGTTGACTCTGGAGCCTTTGGCAACTTTATAGATAAATCTACTGTATTGAAAAATAAAATACCTATTGTGTTGAAGAAAACACCAGTCTCAATCAAAGTTATTGATGGCTCTGTGATTGCAAATAGTCCTATAACACACAACACAATACCTATATTAGTCATTACTGAGGATGGACACACCGAATATATAACATTCGATGTAATTCCATCACCCCATTTTCCTATAGTATTAGGTTTATACTGGCTACAGACACACAATCCCCATATTGATTGGACTACTTTAACTGTTACCTTCCAATCAAAATTTTGTGAAAACACTTGCTTTCCACATCATAAAATACTTCACACAGAATTAGAACAGATACAAATACCGGAACCATACCAGGACTTCATAGAGGTCTTTAGCAAAGTTGAGGCTGAAACTCTTCCACCCCATCGAGTATATGATTGCCCAATTGAATTAATTCCAGGTGCAACATTACCGGTTGGTCATTTGTATCCATTGAGTCACCCAGAGTTGATACATCTAAAACAATACTTACAAGATAATCTACGGAAGGGTTTTATCAGACCCTCTTCTTCACCCACAGCAGCCGGAATGTTCTTTGTAACCAACAAAGACACATCCCTTAGGCCGATAATAGATTATCGAGAGCTTAATAAACGGACGGTAAAAAACCGTTATCCGTTACCTCTCATCCCGGAATTAATTGAAAGATTAAGTAATGCTACCATCTTTACTAAGTTGGACTTGCGCGGGGCATACAATCTCATACGTATAAGAGAAGGAGACGAATGGCTCACAGCATTCAGAACTCGGTATGGACTCTATGAGTACCTAGTGATGCCATTCGGTCTTTGTAATGCCCCCGCAACGTTCCAACACTTCATTAATGATATTTTCCGGGATTTATTAGACATATGTCTAGTAGTATACTTAGACGACATCTTAATCTACTCCAACAACTTGTCAGAACATATAAAACATGTCCGTTGGGTATTAGCTCGTTTACAAACGCATAAACTATATGCCAAATTAGAAAAGTGTTCATTCCACAATACCACTATCTCATTCTTAGGCTACACTATATCTCCTGACGGTATCCAAATGCAAACCGAGAAGGTTGATTCAGTGAAAAATTGGCCAACTCCTAAAGACAAAAAGTCTCTCCAAAGGTTCTTAGGGTTTGCCAATTATTACAGAAAATTCATAAAGAATTTTTCTTCTATAGTGAGACCACTCACACAACTTACTGGTTCAACTCAACAATTCCATTGGAATCAAACTCATTCCAAAGTATTTGACTTCCTGAAACAAACTTTCACAGAAGCACCCATACTTAAATTTCCGAATGTTGATTTACAATATGTACTGGAAGTTGATTCCTCAGACTTTGCGATTGGTGCAGTACTTTCACAACAGAAAACATCCAAAGATCCTTTACATCCAATCTCCTATTTCTCAAAAAGTATGACATCAGCAGAGAGGAATTACGCAATAGGAGACAAAGAATTACTCGCCATCCGCAAATCGTTAGAATTCTGGAGACACTTACTAGAAGGTGCAAAAATGCCCTTCATAATTTACACAGACCACAAAAATCTCCAATACCTGCAAAATAACAAAACTCTATCAGCTAGACAGGTACGGTGGAGTCTTTACTTTGCAAGATTCGACTTCCAAATCCTATACCGCCCTGCAAACAAAAATGGAAAAGCGGATGCACTCTCTCGACAATTATCCGAACCTATTCCTATTGAAAATCCTAGATCTATAATTCCTTCTGAACGCTTCATCGGATTAACTTCAGACTTTCTTACTGATATAAAGAACTCTTCGAAAAATTCACCCACTGACACTAAGGTTCCTTTGGAACTGAAAGACGGATTATACTACTACAAGAATATGATCTATATTCCTAAAGATTTGAGACATCAAATCCTACAACACCACCATGATTCACCCTTAGCTGGTCATCCAGGGGAATCACGCACCATCGAACTTATAACAAGGACATATTGGTGGCCTCAATTGAGGGAAACTGTCTCAAGTTACATAAAGAGTTGTGTTACTTGTCAAGTATGCAAAACAGAGCGGAAATTACCGTACGGGCTTTTAATATCCATTCCAACTTCTGACAGACCCTGGAAACAAGTAGGAGTTGACTTTATTGTGGATCTACCTCCATCAAAAAATTATACCACTATCATGGTAGTTGTTGACAGTTTCACCAAAATGTCGCATTTTATCCCATTTCATAAACTTCCCACTTCAGCGGAAACAGCTAAACTATTCATACAACATGTGATTCGGCTTCATGGAGTACCAACAGTTCTGATATCTGACAGGGGATCTCAGTTCACATCTAAATTTTGGAAAAGTCTCTGTCAATCTCTTAACATAACTCATCAATACACAACTGCATTCCATCCACAAGCAAACGGACAGGTTGAAAGAATCAACCAATGGTTAGATGAGTACTTACGATGTTTCTGTTCCTATCAGCAAGACAACTGGATAACATACCTACCCTTCGCTGAATTTTCCTACAATAACCTAACCAACTCATCCACAAAATTATCTCCGTTCTTTGCAAATTATGGGTACCATCCAACCATCACTTCAGTTAGTACTACTCCTTCCAATTCTCCTCTGGTTGATGAATGGAATAATGCACTTCTAGACAATTTTCGGGTTATCAAAGAAAACATTTCAAAAGCTCAGAACTCCCAAAAGCACTATTATGATTTGCGGCACAGACAACCACCTTCATACCAAATTGGAGACCAGGTATGGTTGTCAACGAAAAACCTAAAGCTACATCTCCCGAGTAGAAAAATGACGCAAAAATTCTGCGGACCTTTCCCCATTACTAGGGTAATAAATCAGAACGCAGTTACTTTAGATTTACCATCATCTATGAGAATACATCCAACTTTCCATGTTTCCCTCCTCAAACCATACGTTCCTACGAGAAACAATACACCCCAATTACTGCCGACCAGTTCCATCCAAGACTCAGAAGTCTATGAGGTGAAAGAAGTACTCGATTCAAGGTTTTCCAAGGGAATTCTGGAATATTTAATTAGGTGGAAGGGATATTCAGAGGATGATGACACCTGGGAACCCGCATCTAATCTTAATGCACCTCGACTTGTTACCCAATTTCACAGGAGATATCCAGATCGCCCCAGACTTCAAGCTGAGGATCAGCTTGTTTGAGGCGGGAGTCATGTCAGGGTTTAGGGTGCACTGTTTCCTTAATTAGAGATCAACCAATCATAACCTACTCACTCCCATAAAACACCTGATCACTAAGCACACCTTGCTTAGTATTTTGTTATTCTCCTCAGAGTAACACTGAGCCTCTCAGTTCTCTGTAAGTTTCTAAATTGAATCTTATCTCATCAACAACTGGAGTTATTTCTTTCAAGAACATTTCACTACGAATCTCCCCGCGTATTCCAGCCTGTTACAACTTCTTCAATATTGGAAATCTAAGTTTGGGCAAGTACTTACATTTATTCAAGACTGTCTGTTATTTGTTGACTTACGCTACCTGTACCATCTTATGCGCTTATATGTTATTTAAAACAACCTTGTGGCTCCCATTAAGAATAACCGGTTATTGAAGTTCTAAACTTATAACTTATCTGTTCCGTTTCATTAACATTATCTTGTTTTCGGCTGCACCG
This sequence comes from Bombina bombina, assembly GCF_027579735.1. Lineage (NCBI taxonomy): Eukaryota > Metazoa > Chordata > Amphibia > Anura > Bombinatoridae > Bombina > Bombina bombina. The sequence continues at coordinate 347,552,622 of NC_069504.1, read as the reverse complement.
GAGAATCGTGACGTCACACGCTGTCAGTCAGCCGGCTTCAGCGTGTCTCAACTCCTGCTGCACTCGCAGCGTACAGAACCCGGAAGTGTTTGTCATTACCTACCGCACTCACAGTTTGCAAGGTACAATACCTCGTTTGCATTATAACTTTATTTGCTGAATTTCTCCATTATGTGATTCTATCTAAATTACCTTGGATAAGACTTACTTGCTGTGTATTCAATTTCTTCATATTACGCATTCAATTATTAATTACTCCTTACTTATTCATTTGGAAAGTTTCACCTATTCCATAACCTCTTATATTTTACAAGCCTGTTTATTCCAAGATTTATTTTGATATTATTCCTAATATTGCAGATTATACTATAGTGTGTATTTTATGCAGGGAATCATTAATCTTAGATTAACTGCACATATATCTATATGGGTTTACCAAGTAATAGTATTCTCATTTGATACTGTGCTACAAACCTATATCACATTCATCCATACTAAGCAGGCTTGAATCTTACAGTAAGACACCCACGTATTTATCTAATGTACCACTCAAGTACCTTGAGTTTATAACTCCATCTGAAAGAACAGTAAGGTCCAAACTCTCAGTGTATCCATAACTAACGGGTTCACTTAACAGAAAGATAACAACTCCGGTGAACTCTAAAACTCCATTTTAGGATATATATAACAGATCCACCTCACCTCTGTTGACCATAACAGTAGGTAGTGAGAAATACACAAACACAGGGTTTAATTTGTTTTATTTGTCTTTTTCTAATACAGACTAACAGATCAGAATAGAGATTGTTACAAATATTGAGAAGAGCTAGATAATTATAGCCGTTCCACAAAGTAGTGACAGATTAAGAAGTTTCATAATATCATGAAGACTCTGAATATATATCCCACTAATTTACTAAATATATTGATTTGACAATTTCACTCTGATTTACTTTTAAAATGCACATACATATGAAGCTAAAGCCTAAATATGGACATATCAGGTTCTAACCAAAACCGGCATTGACAATAAAACTGACAAATGTGGTAATCTACCACAACAACCAGAAGCCAAACCGGAAGACATGACTTCACTTCCGGTCACACTCCATAACGTAATGGAGCAAATCAATCAGGGCGGAAGTCGGCTGTGTAAGCATCCGGTATCTCCCGATCTGAGCGCATCCAAGGAGCTAAGGCGGAAGTCGGCTGTGTAAACATCCGGTGTCTTCCGATTTGAGCGCTTCTGACTATATAAGGATTAGGTTGATCTAAAGTAAGCATCCATTCCCTAATAATAACATCAACACAAAAAAAAAAAAAAAAAAAAAGGGAAATCAGTCCGCAGACAGCAAACAATTTATTACTATACATAAAGGATGTATAGAGCCACTGTAGAAGAGTACCGGAATGATTGCCAAATAACCCTTAGGAACAATAAGGCCATTTCTAGACCGATACATAGAATAGAGGCTCTCTAATTTACAACTAATACAGGTTGGATGGGAATAGGATAGAAACCACAGGAAACATCCCAGAGATGCAATGGGGCAAACAGGAAAGGGAAGTCTTTCCGATTTTGGCGCCAAAACGGCACCAATTGTTTTCTCACACTCTCTATTTAAAGCTCCCAGAGATCACTACACAGTATAGTCTTGAGAAAGGCCTAATCTAGGCCGAAACGCGTTGGCATACTGGTGAGCTTGATTTTAATTACCATTATTATCTATTGTATACAGTGTTGCACTATTTTGTTTTTCTTTGTTTTCCTACAGGTTTTTTTGTTGCTATTTATTGTGATTTTACTTTTAACATCGGATGGGACATTGAACTCACTGGGCACAGAATTTGTTTTAATCCCCCATTTTTTGCACATAACTAACACGAACTCTTTTTTGGATTGCTACATTTCATATATGATTTCACCAAAGTGGATTTTTTCATTTATTATTATTTTTTCTATTTTTTGCTTTCTGTTTTTTGTCTTTTGGTTCTAAATGACCTTTGCCTAAAGGTTGAATTATATTTTTCACTCATTTTTACTCATTTTTTCTACAACTTCATCTAACATCTATATTTGACTATAGATCTCTCACTACCCATCAGCAACGTTGGAGGACACACCCACGGTTTAATACGAACATTCACATTTTACATTTTCCACCATTTTTTCACCATTTTTTGATTGACTTTATATTTGATTGACATTGTGAGTTTGGAATCGTTTTCTGGTTTATAACTTTGCTTATAAGTATTAATATTTGTATTTTTATTCAACTTCCCACACTTGTGTATCACTATCAAGGAGTGTCAAAACTCCCACTGTAATTCGCATCTCCCAGGAGATTTTATTATGTACTTTTGTTTTTAGAAGTTAGACATGGATCCATGTTTCTAATTTTATTGTGTTATTGTGGTTTTATTGTGATATTTGTTTATGTTTAGCCTTTATCGAAGGTAATAAATTGTAAGATTTAGCCACAAGTTTGTTAGCCTTTTAAGCTCTTTTAGCGCTTACTCTCACCTTTTCGTATTAGTACTGTTATCAGCCGACTAGGAGGCTAAATGTTAGTAAGCTTAAGGCCCCACTGTAGCGCTCGGTCCAATTCTCTCCATTTTAAAAAGTGTCTTTATATTCCACCAGGAAATAGGACTGGTGAGAATTATTATAGAATCTAACCAGCCCAGAAATCTTTTTAGGATTAGGGCCTAAGTATTGGGATTTGGCATACAAACAGAGAAAAGCATTTGTGTGTAGAGAAGATCTGCAAGCTCAACCCATTTTGATGGGTTGTGGTAGCAAATAACAAAACCTACTATTTCATACACAAAATTAAACCTTCAGAAGCAGTATCTCATACGTTTTATACTCTGTTGCTGGTATGACAGGTGATTGGAAACACATTAAGGGAAACCCCTCAAAGGGTTAATTGGGTGACTTAATTTAGGTACGTTTGAAGATAGAATAAAGGTAACTGTTTTCTGTTGTTTATAGCACATACACTATAACCGCAATCTCCCCCACTGCAAACAAATAAAATAAAATAAATGTTGCTATTATGATGTAGCAGATGCCATATAGGGGCCGATTTATTATTGGCCGAATGGCCCTGAATACATTTGTTTCCCTGCAAGCCTTCAGGCTCGCTGGAAACAGGAGTAAAGAAGCAGCGGTCTTAAGACTGCTGCTCCATAACTTGCAATCCGCCCAATCCTATAGGATCGGGTTGATTGACACCCCCTGCTAGCGGCCGATTGGCTGCGAATCTTCAGGGGGCGGCATTGCACAAGCAGTTCACCAGAACTGCTTTTGCAATGTTAAATGCTGACAGCGTATGCTGTCGGCATTTAGAGATGCAGGGCAGACATGATTCGCTATAGCGAATCATGTCCGCCCGGGGAATGATAAATCTACCCCAAAGAGTTATAGCTGCTCATTTTTCAAGAAATCAAGTAAGTTGTTTGCTGTTTTTTACACAATCTGTTCATTTTTTTTATGCTTACTTTGATTTAACATATTTGTTTTTACCAAAGGAACACTGTTAATTATCCCTTTAATGTTGTTGTAACATTGTACAAATTGGGTTAAATGTTATTTATTTACACTTTTTCAATACATTCGTAAAATGTTTGCACAAACTTATTTTACATAATTTTTCACATTCAATATAAATAACACACATTCTTTAACATGATGTATGTGGTCTTTGCAATATATTGTAAAGATGTTTAAGTTGGTGTCCCGTGGGCATTTCATGCATTAAATAATTTTCTTACTGCACCATTGCTTGCTTGCTTATACCTATACATTTAAGCCACACAAATGGTTCAAACATGTAATTTAGGTCATCTCTGGAGCAGGAGTGCACCGCTTTTTTTAGCTGAACTTGGCTGCTGATTGGTGGCTATCTACGTATGCTGGCTTAGCTGCCATGTTCAGCTCTGGACCTGTAGTGCAAAGCCAGTCTGTACCCTTCAGCTATGTCTTAGATTACCAGTGGAGTGCAAAAATGTCATCACTATTGTATGTTAACATTGCTCAACCCAAAAGTCCAAAATTCTCTTTTTTTCTGTGTAAATTTTGTAATGCAGAAGAGAAAAAACCCCATTTGATTTTCTTATTTTTGTGAAAAAAGAATAGTCAAGGATAAAAGAAAGCAGTACTCTAATCGTTAATTTAACCTGCACAGATCTCAGTGGTTAAAGATGAGATGTGACTTCCACCCTCCCCTCATGAGACACAAAGCAGGCAGATGCTATTTCAGTACTATTCTAAATTGTTTGTGTCCTCCTTAAAAGTACAGACAAAACTTAGATACAACTCAAAAGTGGAAGAACCAGTATAGGATAAGTATTTACACTTTCTAGTAGGCCTTCAAAGTTCAATGCCTTCACCCAAACTTCCAATTAAAGGACCACTGAACTCAATATAATAGCATAATTAATACATGCATAATAAAAAGACAATGCCAAGGCACTTAGTTTGAATTTCAAATGAGTAGTAGATTTATTTTCTGACAAATTTCAAAGTTAGTTTTATTTTCCTTCCCATGGCATCATGTGGCAGCCATCAGCCAATCACAAAATGCATCTACTTATATTCTGTGAATCTTGCACATGCTTAGTAGAAGCTGGTGCCTCACAAAGTGTTCATATAAAAAGATTGGGCATATTTAACCCATCCAATAACATTATCAGCAAAACTGAAATAAAACATATAGGGCTCCATTTATTAAGTGCTGAACGGATGAGGTTCACTATCATGAACCTCATGTGCCTGGCCTCGTGGCAAGTGGGCAGCATCTGCTGCCTGAATTTAACATTGCACAAGTCACTGCTCGTGTGGGAGTGTGGGCTGTTATTCATAACTATTGGATCGGATTGGATTGTGATGATTGAAATCTGCCACACTTTAGGTGGCAGAGAGGTTAAAAAGCAGCGGTCTTAAAACAACTGCTACTTAACTAGCATTTCAGGCTCGTGCTGGGGCTCCGATGCTGCTGTCACAGCTTAATAAAGGGAGCCCATAGAGTCTTTTGGGTCAATTTATCAAAGGCTTTCGCCAGCCTTGAACCCCTATGGCTGCAGGTTCTCACAAGAGAACCTGCTCACCGTATTTAACAAGCAGCAGTCATCAGACCGCTGCTTTTCTAACCTTTCACCACCTCTAAGGTGGCGAAATTCAATCTCTGCGGTCTAGTCCGACCAGGGAGATTGACAGTTCCTGTCCGCGCATGATTGGCTGTGCGCAGGCAGGGAGCGGGATTGCACGTGAGCGCAAAATAGCGCTAGTGTGCAATGGTAAATTCCTCCGGGGAAATTCGCCCCGCCAGAGGCAAGCTGTGGCGGACAGGGGCGTGTATATGCGCCCCTGACCGCCTCAGCTTGATAAATCTAGTCCTTTGTATTCTTGTTAATTCTCCTTTTGGTATCTGGCAGAAGAATGTGTGTAGTTTGGGTTAATTCTTACATCAAATAATATAAATAACACATTTACTGATATACTGTTAGTTTTTTTTAGTATCAGGCTCAATTTGATTCTTTAAATCATCCATTTAGAGTTATCCATTTGCAAATTTTAAGCAGCTGAATTATAAAAGCAAATTCTGTTCCAAAAATGCACTAAAATGTAGAGATGAATGCAATTTAGTAAGTCCATCATTTTAGCTGAGTGGACAAGCGAGTAATTAAGTGATCAGTGATAGTTTTCAAAGCTGGCAGATAAACAGTATCACCTCAATTAACCCTCTTTATGCTGATAAAATATTTGAAAATGTATGAAGTAAAGTACCTGGGAACTAAATCATCTAATTTTGTTTGCAAAGTGAGTTCCGTTAAATTAAAGACCATTTAAGACTCTATTAATTAAACATACTCTGTTATATGACACCCGATATTAATTTCACTTCAATGACCCAGAAGTATCCTGTTACATTTGTACATGGCAGCTAAGCAGTTTTCCCAGGAAATACATTTCACTTCTGCACAGTATAATTTATTTTCTAAAATATCAGTTTTTAAAAATACATTTTGTATCAGTGGTCTGCAATTCTGCACAAAACGTGAAATCAAATCTATCAGAGCTGCAAAATAATATTCCGTTCATAACTTTTTACTATAAATAATTGTAATTAAAATATTGTATACCAATGATAAATGAGAAAGTGACATTAAAGCTGACGCGAATGTATTTGGACTTTGTGTGCACGTTCCCTATAAAAACTCATTCACGAAGGTGTAATCTCATTTGAACCTCTTCTTTGCAGTTACAATATTGCAATGAAATGGTTTCACGTTATACAATTTGAGTACTGTTATATATATATATATCCAGTATAAGTCCTAGTTCTTGATTTCAGATGTACATCACACCAAACTGGTTTTAAAACCAATTAATGAAATGTTGTAAAAAAAGATACTTTTAAAATGTTAAAGTGACAATATAGTGATTGAGCAAACAGGACAGTTTATCCATCATGTCTACATGCAAATGTTATTCAGATGCTTTAGCAGTGGTGAGGGTGGAATTGGATTACAATAGGTTATTTTGAGTGCAGGATTGCACAATCCCATTTTAGAACCCGGTTACAAAGTTACCTGTACTAATCACAATGTGAGTGTGACTTAGAAACAAACTTAAATAGAAAGATTGTTCCAGGCCACTTCTAGCTGTTGGGATCCTGATCTCACTTTTTCTGCAGATCCCAATAGCTGCACAGGATATCACAATACATATGCAAATGAACCTGTACATAATGTAAATGTGTGCCCTGGCCACTGCAGTCAGACTATACAATAGTGATGAATAGAACTTTAATGAATTGAGACCATATATGGTGATACACCTCGAAGATCTCTCCTGTGGCCATTTCAGAGTGTCTTGCACATGTGCAATATAATAGAATTATTCCAAATAGTCTTGTAATACTTGCAAAGGTTCTAAAAGGCCATTTCAGGGCTTTATCAAGTGCCTTTGGGTGTTAAATTTGAAAATAAAAAACTGGGGTCGAAAAAGTGTTAAAATTCTCTTCAAAATGTATTGTGATCACTGAGAACATTTTGGCTCCAAGTCAAGTTAAAAATTGGACTATTCTTTGTGAGCCGATAACGTGCTATTGTGATCATGTTGAAACAAAAAATAGCCCTTTAAGACAGAAAAAGAGCCCAAAAGGAATCAGCCGATAGATTGTGATTGACTCCTTAGTACCTTAAAGCCATTCCATTAAGCCACCTAGCAGGGACATAACTATATCCTGCTGGGCCCCAGGGTTAAGGCTGTGGTGGGGCCCTCGTTTTAACAGTACCATTTCTTACTGTTTGCAATCATCAGGAGCTGAGCTGGCAGCCACATAGGAAAAAGAGGGGCTTCTTCTCTATGAATGTGAATTATCCTCCCCCTTAGTTAGCCTGTGCTAGAGGATATGCACAGCCTTTCTGTACAAATATGGTGGCTGGGTTTCCTGTACAGCAACACCATTAAGGTCATCTTGGAAACCCTGCAACTATAAAGGTAAATCCATACACTTTCCTTAAGCTGTGAAGTTGAATTGGAAGTGGAACACACAGGTGCCAGGCATGATATAGGTGAAGTGATGCTACTACTGATTGCAGAGTCCTGATGGGCCCCGTTGTGGTGTGGGCCAGGTCTTAGTTGAGACCTCTGAGACCCCAATAGTTACCCCCTGCCACCTGGTTTGTAAGATCCATCAGCCTTTAAAACTTTCTCTATCATAATGAAAATTTAAATGTATATATAGAGCATAAAAAAATGTAATAGTATGCAAACTATCTATTGCTACAGTTATATGGAACCCTTATAGGACTCGGTATATTCTTTTCCCAATAATACAAGTTACAATCACAAAAGAGAGCAAAAACACTTAGTTTAAATTTTTAGTAAATTTTATCTACAAATAAACGCAATTAAGTGCACTGAATCTCCCGGAATATATAGTGGCACAGTATTTGGAGTGTGTCCCACAGATCACTTTGGCATAATAATGTATGTTCTTGATCTAATTATTTTTTCCCCATATCCTGCTTCATATTTTTCAACTCTTTAGGAACAAAGCATAATTTTTACACAAAACCAATATGTGTTTAATGCCCCTTTAAGAAACTAAGAAATACACTTACCAGTCCATTTGCTGAGGAGTTCATTTTTCTGAATTCTTGTAAAAGGGAAATAGATGTTTCATTTAACTGCATCAGAAATAGCAATGTTTTATTAATTGTTGTAAATCCAAATGTTATAAGTGGTAGTAAATATGTTAAAGGGATAGAAAGGTCAAAATTTAAATGTTCATGGGTGCATTTCCATTTTAAATACAAGCATTTTTCCAATATACTTCCATTAGTAAAAATGCTTCTATTAAAAGCTTACTGTTTTTCAGTGCCATATACACATACTGGGCTAGCTTACAAGTGGAGTGCTAATTTATCGTGAGCCTCAAATAGGCAAATGGGCAAGCCATTACAAGTGCCTGGTTATTGCTACTGCGAGTTCTCGGTAGCAATTAGCGCCTATAAAATTAGCGAGAGATTAGATCTCTGGTTAAAATTTATACATGTCCACAAAATGCTCCCAAAATACAGTGTAGTGTATTTTCTTAAAAAAAATAAAGATAGCAAAATCTTTATTTTCTAATAAAATTACTGCACTAAGCAGTTTTTGGGGCTAAAGTTGGCAGGTGGGGGGTGTTACAAAAAAAAAAAACGCACTGAAAAGTGCCTTAACATTGCGGCCTATGGGGAACTGTGTGTTCCCAGTTAATTTATATATATATGTATATGCTTATATACATATATATTTATGTGTTTATACACATATTAACACATAAATATATTATATATATATATAAGCATAAACATATATATTTACACTTTGCTGCCATCGCTGCGCTTCTTACCCCCTGCACTGCAAGAGTTTTCATGCTGTTTCTGAAAGCATGAGAACAAGGCTCCCATTAAAGCCTATAGAAGCATGTTCTTGTGTGCGCAAAGCTTCCATGCGCTCAACTTGTAATACCAACGCACATTAGCGTGCGCTGGTACTACTCAGTGGTATGCTAATATTGCTTTCTCAAAAGCGATATTTAGCACTCCACTTGTAATTTGGTCCATTGTGTGAGAGTCCGTACGTGCACCAGTATTTAATCTCAGAGCTGGGGGTGGTGTGCATTGTGCCTATAGACACTTCATTTGGACCACTGCTGACTCTGTGAGAAGCTGGTGTTTAAATACTGGTGCACAGGCACTCACAGGATATGTGCATATGCTGCTGATCAATAGTAATAACTTGTACTAGATGCATTTTTGCCAATGGAAATATATAGCATAAATGCTACTATTTAAAATTGAAAAATACCCACGCACATTTCTATTTTGACCTCTCTATCCCTTTAAAGTAATATCAAAAACTACAAGAATACATTTTTTTTAAATATTAACTTGTAAATTAATTTTTACTTTAAAAAAACACACGAAAAAAAACTATTAAACAACATACAAATGTTATATTTTCTGCATCTGCTATAATTATGCAATCCTTTATATGGATCAGAGATTAAAGGGATAAGAAACCCCAGAAAAGTATTTTGTGGTTCAGACAGAGCATAACATTTTAAAAAAGTTTCTAGTTTGCTTCATTCCCATGATATTCTGAGTTGAAGAGATACCTACGAAGGCATCTGGAGTACTACATGACAGGAAACAGTGCTGCCCTCTAGCGCTCTTTTACAAATGAATACCATTCTTACAAAACTGCTACCACATAGTGCTCCAGAAATCGTCTGGCTCCTAACAACAAAGGATACCAATAAAACGACGAAAAATGGATAATAGACGTAAATTAGAAAGTTGTATAAAATTGCATGTGCTATCTGAGACATGAAAGAAACATTTTGGGTTTCATATCCCTTTAAGCTTTCACATAGTTAGAGAAGTGTTTTCAAAACAAGCTTATTAAAATGAAATGCAGAACATTTGCCATTCAACTGCAGCAGAATGCACGTTATGGGGCTGATTTAATACGGCCCGAATGGGGCTGTATACAATGGAAACAGGAGTTAAGATGCAGCGGTCTTAAGACTGCTGTTACTTAACTCGTATGCCTCCTCTGAGGCTGCAGACATCAATTTGCCCGATCTCATATGATCTGGTTGATTGACAACACCCCGCTAGCGGCCGATTGGATGCGAATCTGCAGGGACGGCATTGCACAAGTATATGCAGTCAGCATTTATCGATGTCTGGTGGACATGATACGCTACATCAGATCATATCCGCCAGGCACTTGATAAATCGGCCCCAAAGTGTTTATCAGGATCTGAAACTGAAAGTGATAGCAACTAATATAAAAATCTGTCAGTTCCACGAAGTACATATGTTTAACGTATAAATATTAAATACAAACTACCATAAGTAAATATAACAAAGAGGAACAGTGTTGAAACTACTCTTTAATGTGGATGGTAAAATTATTTTGAGCTTAAAGGGACATTATACACTCGATTTTTCTTTGCAAATAGGTTTTGTAGATGATCCATTTATATAGCCCATACAGGGTTTTTTTTTCTTTTGTTTTTTTTTAAAGTATAGTTTTGCTTATTTTTAAATTACATTGCTCTGCTTTTCAGACTCCTAACCAAGCCTCAAAGTTTTAAGAGAATACTGAGGTATACCTACTCCAGCTTGCTCCGGTGTAAAGAGTCTTTTTATATGCACAGGAAGGGGGAGGGGGGGAGTGTCTTATTTCCCACTTGTAGTGGGCTTTCCAGCTACCTTTTTAACAAAGTAAGTTTTTGAACAGTTTTATACTGGATTTTTATATCAGTATCTGTGCATATTATTCTTTATAGTAGTGTCTATTACATGCATTATATGAAAATTGGTGTATACTGTCCCTTTAAAGCTATATAAAGCTGCCAACAGAAAATACTGTAATGTGTTAGAGCATTTTATAACTGCACTATTGCTTGCACATAAAATCATAATCTTGCTCTTGTTTTTTTTCAGATAATGATTCCCTAATTGTGTTGTCACGGTTTGTCACAATCTTACAATGCTTCTGCTGTTAATACTACTGAAGCTCAGAATTATTACCTCCCACACAAGATCATTATCTGCAACGTTAATCTCTTGATTTCATAATCCAAAACTGAAATCTGCACAATTAATGACAAACAAAATAGCTATATCATGGGTTTTACAGATTACATAACTAGTTGTATATTGATCGATCCCTTTTTACAGTGTAAAGTGATGACAAAGGGTAACGTGAGCAATTTAAATGCTTGTGTGTCTTTTTAAAGGATTTGAAGCATTATCTGTATATTATGAATGTGTGTTTGTTGGGTTATGGATCTGGCTAATTCTTGTTAGTGTAAAATTGCTTATTAATGATTTGTATACACTTTAATGTACTGAGTAGGTAACATATGTTTCTCTTTGATGTTGTTTCTTCCTAAGATCATCCAATAAGACTAGGGTAATGTATTTTTTTTTCCTTTGTGCATGTGCTCAACCAATGTCAAATTAAAAAACATTTTTGGGGTGCTCTGTTACAAGTGGAAAAAGTGCTGTCTGGGGTTTCACTCAGCAATCCTCACATAACAAGTCACCAACACACACAAAAGAAACTTGCAGTCAAAAATGACTTTATTTGCAGGTTTACCGGGCACATTTCCCCTTTGAAATGAAGCTTGTTAAGATAGGTAAAATACTGTAATTTCATCACTGCTGGTTAATGTAACAATATATTTTATAACAAATCAAAAACAATGTTTAACTTTATTATAGTCACAAATAAAAATATAGAATCGCCAATTTCAAATTACCTTTTCCTTAATAGCACAAATGACTTCCTCAATTCTTCCATGCTTTTGCCAAATGAAAGCGTTTTCACCATTATTGCCTAGAGAAGAGTGGTAATATAAATGTTAAGAATTGCTATCTATCTATCTATCTATCTATCTATCTATCTATCTATCTGTCTATCTATCTATCTCTCACTCTCTTTCTTTGTGTGTGTGTATATATATATATAGATAGATAGATATATAGATAGATAGACAGACACGTGCAAAAACACTAAAACTGACAAGGCAAAAAACCTAGATCTAGATGCCAATATATATGTTACTTTTAAAGCAAATGTGTATTGATTCAGCAGAAAATAACTTTGTTTACTCATAGCAGAGCTAACCTTAGTAAGATTAATTTAGACATTAGGAAGAGTCTGTAAAAAGCATTAGCATCTATTATTGTAAGAAAAAAATCAATAATGCTTTTATTCAAAACAGGTATCCTACAATTGCAAAAATACAGTGGACTAGATTACAGTCCAGTATACCAGCTCACAAGCAATCAGATCAGGTAATTGTTTTATATTGTGTCCCAAGTAGTATAGAAATATTGTTTGTATCCAGTTAAAGGGACATGAAACCCAAAATGTTTCTTTCACGATTCAGACAGAACATGACATTTTAAACAACTTTCCTTGTGTTATCTAATTTGCTCTTTTCTCTTGGTATCCTTTGCTGAAGAAGCAGCAATACACTACTGGGAGCTAGCTGAACATTGGGTGAGCCAATAACGTGAGGCATATATATGCAGCCACCAATCAGCAGTTTCTGAGCCAACCCAATACAAACAGGATTTCTTTAGAGACTATCCTTGAGTCATTTAATGATCATCAAACTAGTTTAAAAGTCATTTGCACATCATCAGACACCATCAAGCTTGTAAACTCATAAGCTAAGGTAAAACATTCTGGGTGATGACTTCAGAATGATTAGCATATTACCTTACTGATTACTTCACAAGCATGAGCAGCCAGTGAATGACTCTAGAGTTATTTCATTTACATATTTTGGCCTGTGGGCATACTTCAGAATGACTTCAGAAGATCATCTTTTTTGACTAAGGCTACCTAGGTATCTTTTTCAATAAAGGACACCAAGAGAACAAAACAAATTAAATAATAGAAGTAGATTAGAAAAGATATGAGGTTTCAGGACTACAAAGGGCTTTAACATAGAGATACATACATATACATGTGCAATGGAGCCCTTTGCAATTACGTAGCTGTAAACATGAAACATCATATTTATGCAATATTTATATTTAATAACGTGTTTAATAACGTGCTGTAAGTATATATTTGTTTCTTCTCTCTCTCTCTCTCTCTCACATTTTGTTGCATATTATTAAGAAGTGGAAGGTATTTGGTACAACACAGACACTCTCTGGATCAGGACGTCGCTCCAAACTGTATGAAAGAGCCAGGAGGAAACTGGTCAGAGAGACCAAGAGGCCCACAGTAACTCTGAAGCAGTTGCAGGAATTTATGACAAAGAGTGGTCATTGGGGCCCATTTATCAAGCTCCGGATGGAGCTTGTGTTTGTGGCGAGCCTGCAGGCTTCCCAGAAACATCAGTTATGAAGCAGCGGTCTAAAGATTGCTGCTCCATAACCTGTCCGCGTGCTCTGAGCAGGCGGACAGACATCGCCGCAATTCAACCCGATCGAGTACGATCGGGTTGATTGACACCCCCCTGCTGATGGCTGATTGGCCGCGAATCTGCAGGGGGCAGCGTTGCACCAGCAGCTCACAAGAGCTGCTGGTGCAATGCTGAATACGGAGAGCGTATTGCTCTCCGCATTCAGCAAGGTCTGTCGGACCTGATTCACACTGTCGGATCAGGTCCGACAGTCCATTGTTAAATAGGCCCCATTGTGTCCATGTGACAACAATATCACAAATTCTCCACAAATGTGGCTTGTATGGGAGGGTTGCAAGAAAAAATCCACTCATCAAAAAGGGTCACATGCAGTCATTACTGAGCTTTGCCATAACACACCTAGGAGATTCTGAGAATCTGAGGCCACATGGGAAAAGGTATTATGGTCAGATGAGACTAAAATGTAATTATTCTGCCTCAACACCAAACGATATGTCTGGAGGAAATCCAATACAGCTCACCATCCAAATAACACCATACCTACAGTAAAACATGGAGGTGGTAAGATCCTGTTATGGGGGTTTCTCTGCAGCAGGCACTGGAGCACTTGTCAGGATAGAAGGAATAATGAATGGGGCAAAATACCGTCAAATTCTTGAGGACAACCTGCTGCCCTCTGCCAGGAAGTTGTCAATAGGAAGAAGGCTTATCTTCCAATATGACAATGACCCAAAGCACACAGCAATAAGGACCACACAGTGGTTGAAGGAGAAAAAAGGTGAATGTCCTTGCATGGCATAGTAAGAGCCCAGACTTAAACCCCATTGAATATCTGTGGCATAACTTGAAGAATGCAGTCCAAAAACGGTCACCAACAAATGTAACGGAACTGGAGCAGTTCTGCAAAGAAGAGTGGGCAAATATTGCACAGCCTAGATGTGCAAAGTTAGTAGAGACATATCCCAACAGGCTAAAGGCTGTAATTAAAGCAAAAGGTGGTTCAACAAAATACTGACACAAGGGGGTGATCTTTTTTCCAACTTAGTGATTCTGTTTTTGAATTGTCTTTATTTTTGCCTGACATGTTGGTGTTATATCTTTCACTTGGATGTTATGAGTAATTACAACTGGATAAACAAAAAATGTGTCTGTCTTTATTTCAGGTTGCAAAGCTGCAAAGCAACAAAATGTGATTATTTTCAAGGTCGGTGATTATTTTCAATAACCACTGTGTGTGTGTGTATATATATTTATGAATAAATAGAACATATTCTGTTATGTAAAGAACATTGGAATGTGAAATATTCATATTTCCATTTTGGGTTTACGCATTTGGTTAAATGCGATCAGGTTTGCGCAACTTGTTGGGTGTTTGGCTTTTTGTACGCGTAGGGTTAGCGCATGTGCGAAAACTTTTAACTTTATAGATTTTTTTTAAATCAATCTTAATATTTATATATATATATTTAAAAAAAAACAATTATAAATATATTTAAAATAAAAAGAAAATGTTCTATGTAAAGAACATTGGAATGTAAAATATTCATAGCTACCTTCAGGTTCAGCGTTGTTGGTTTTACGTGTGTTGGGTTAGCATGGGAGTGATAAGTGTTAGTTTTTTTTAAAAGCACGCTCCATTGAAGTCTATGGGGAGAAGTTAACACAGGCGCAATGTGCATTAACCCAGTCCGTTAAAAGTTTACTTTGAGGGCAGTAAGTGCACAAGCGCTACAAAAAACAATAGCGCCACTTGTAATCTGGTCCTCTGTTTTCCACAATGTTGTTATCAATCCCAGTGTCTTTTAAAAGACTGTTATTTTTTTATATTTATTTGTTTGTTTATTTATTTATTTTGCTTTTTGACATTTTTGGGGACTTACAGTTTATATTCTAATTCTATAAGTCTATATTCTTTATGCTCCTGAGCTGGGACTTGAATGTGGCAAGTCAAACCCACTAGGCTTCTCAAACAATACATTACTCACATAAATAGAGCTACATTAGATCAATTTATACACCAAGCCTTCAGAAAACTGATATATTTATTTATTGATCTCAATAAATAAATTATTAAAACAATTAGAAACTCACTGAGCGTTGTTTTATAGATGCAAATACCAAAACCTCAGCAGATTACTAATATACAGCATAAAGCCATATATTGCACTACTTTCAGCAACATCTGTGATTGTTTGTACTATGCAAATAATGTAGTTCCAAGTGTCACAAGTCACCACTGACAGTGCTCTACACTAAGTCCCCCCCTGATTCTGTAGTCCATAACTGACAATCTAATGCACATTGTACTTATCTAGGACAAGATCTCATGTTATGCATTACCAGTGCCTCCTCGTGAGAGTACTACATGTAGCCAATCAGCAGCTATCATACCTATCATGCAACAAATGATAATGACCTCCTAACCTACGGCTAGATTTAGAGTTCTGCGGCCAAAGGTGTGCGTTAGCTACGCTGGCTTTTTTTCGCCCGCACCTTTTAAATACCGCTGGTATTTAGAGTTCACAGAAGGGCTGCGTTAGGCTCCAAAAAGGGAGCGTATAGCATATTTACAGCCACTGCAACTCTAAATTCCAGCGGTGCTTACGGACGCGGCCAGCTTCAAAAACGTGCTCGTGCACGATTTCCCCATAGGAAACAATGGGGCTGTTTGAGCTGAAAAAAAAACCTAACACCTGCAAAAAAGCAGCGTTCAGCTCCTAACGCAGCCCCATTGTTTTCTATGGGGAAACACTTCCTAAGTCTGCACCTAACACCCTAACATGTACCCCGAGTCTAAACACCCCTAGCCTTACACTTATTAACCCCTAATCTGCCCCCCACAACGTCGCCTCCACCTACCTACAATTATTAACCCCTAATCTGCCGACCGGATCTCACCGCTACTCTAATAAATGTATTAACCCCTAAAGCTAAGTCTAACCCTAACACTAACACCCCCCTAAGTTAAATATAATTTAAATCTAATGAAATAAATTAACTCTTATTAAATAAATTATTCCTATTTAAAGCTAAATACTTACCTGTAAAATAAACCCTAATATAGCTACAATATAAATTATAATTATGGTGTAGATATTTTAGGATTAATATTTATTTTACAGGCAACTTTGTAATTATTTTAACCAGGTACAATAGCTATTAAATAGTTAATAACTATTTAATAGTTACCTAGTTAAAATAATTCTAAAATTACCTGTAAAATAAATCCTAACCTAAGTTACAATTAAACCTAACACTACACTATCAATAAATTAATTAAATAAACTACCTACAATTACCTACAATTAAACCTAACACTACACTATCAATAAATTAATTAAATACAATACCTACGAATAAATACAATTAAATAAACTAACTAAAGTACAAAAAATAAAAAAGAACTAAGTTACAAAAAATAAAAAAATATTTACAAACATTAGAAAAATATTACAACAATTTTAAACTAATTACACCTACTCTAAGCCCCCTAATAAAATAACAAAGACCCCCAAAATAAAAAAATGCCCTACCCTATTCTAAAATTAAAATAGAAAAGCTCTTTTACCTTACCAGCCCTGAAAAGGGCCCTTTGCGGGGCATGCCCCAAAGAATTCAGCTCTTTTGCCTGTAAAAAAAAAACATACAATACCCCCCCCCCAACATTACAACCCACCACCCACATACCCCTAATCTAACCCAAACCCCCCTTAAATAAACCTAACACTAAGCCCCTGAAGATCTCCCTACCTTGTCTTCACCACACCGGGTTCACCGATTCATCCTGGCTCCGACGTCTTCATCCAAGCCCAAGCGGGGGCTGAAGATGTCCATGATCCGACTGAAGTCTTCATCCAAGCCGGAGCTGAAGAGGTCCATGATCGGGCTGAAGTCTTCTATCAAGCGGCATCTTCAATCTTCTTTCTTCCGGATACATGGTCATCCCGCCGACGCAGAACATCCATCTTCACCGACGACTTCCCGACGAATGACGGTTCCTTTAAGGGACGTCATCCAAGATGGCGTCCCTCGAATTCCGATTGGCTGATAGGATTCTATCAGCCAATCGGAATTAAGGTAGGAAAATTCTGATTGGCTGATGGAATCAGCCAATAAGAATCAAGTTCAATCCAATTGGCTGATCCGATCAGCCAATCAGATTGAGCTCGCATTCTATTGGCTGTTCCGATCAATTTTCCTACCTTAATTCCGATTGGCTGATAGAATCCTATCAGCCAATCGGAATTTGAGGGACGCCATCTTGGATGACGTCCCTTAAAGGAACCGTCATTCGTCGGGAAGTCGTCGGTGAAGATGGATGTTCCGCGTCGGCGGGATGACCATGGATCCGGAAGAAAGAAGATTGAAGATGCCGCTTGATAGAAGACTTCAGCCCGATCATGGACCTCTTCAGCTCCGGCTTGGATGAAGACTTCAGGCGGATCATGGACATCTTCAGCCCCCCGGAATCGGTGAACCCGGTGTGGTAAAGACAAGGTAGGGAGATCTTCAGGGGCTTAGTGTTAGGTTTATTTAAGGGGGGTTTGGGTTAGATTAGGGGTATGTGGGTGGTGGGTTGTAATGTTGGGGGGGTATTGTATGTTTTTTTTTTACAGGCAAAAGAGCTGAATTATTTGGGGCATGCCCCGCAAAGGGTCCTTTTCAGGGCTGGTAAGGTAAAAGAGCTTTTCTATTTTAATTTTAGAATAGGGTAGGGCATTTTTTTATTTTGGGGGTCTTTGTTATTTTATTAGGGGGCTTAGAGTAGGTGTAATTAGTTTAAAATTGTTGTAATATTTTTCTAATGTTTGTAATTTTTTTTTTTTTTTGTAACTTAGTTCTTTTTTATTTTTTGTACTTTAGTTAGTTTATTTAATTGTATTTATTTGTAGGTATTGTATTTAATTAATTTATTGCTAGTGTAGTGTTAGGTTTAATTGTAACTTAGGTTAGGATTTATTTTACAGGTAATTTTGTAATTATTTTAACTAGGTAGCTATTAAATAGTTATTAAATATTTAATAGCTATTGTACCTGGTTAAAATAATTAGAAAGTTGCCTGTAAAATAAATATTAATCCTAAAATAGCTACAATATAATTATAATTTATATTGTAGCTATATTAGGGTTTATTTTACAGGTAAGTATTTAGCTTTAAATAGGATTAATTTATTTAATAAGAGTTAATTTATTTAGTTAGATAAAAATTATATTTAATTTAGGGGGGTGTTAGGGTTAGGGTTAGAATTAGCTTTAGGGGTTAAAAAATTTATTAGAGTAGCGGTGAGCTCCGGTCGGCAGATTAGGGGTTAATGCTTGAAGTTAGGTGTCGGCGATGTTAGGGAGGGCAGATTAGGGGTTAATACTATTTATTATAGGGTTATTGAGGCGGGAGTGAGGCGGATTAGGGGTTAATACATTTATTATAGTAGCGGTGTGGTGCGGTCCGGTCGGCAGTTTAGGGGTTAATAGGTGCAGGTAGGTAGCGGCGTTGGGGGCGGCAGATTAGGGGTTAATAAATATTATGTAGGTGTCGGCGATGTTAGGGGCAGCAGATTAGGGGTACATAGGGATAACGTAGGTGGCAGCGGTGTGCCGTCGGCAGATTAGGGGTTAAAAATTTTAATAGAGTGGCGGCGATGTGGGGGGACCTCGGTTTAGAGGTACATAGGTAGTTTATGGGTGTTAGTGTACTTTAGAGCACAGTAGTTAAGAGCTTTATAAACCGGCGTTAGCCCAGAAAGCTCTTAACTACTGACTTTTTTCTACGGCTGGAGTTTTGTAGTTAGAATTCTAA
Organism: Bombina bombina; assembly: GCF_027579735.1. NCBI lineage: Eukaryota > Metazoa > Chordata > Amphibia > Anura > Bombinatoridae > Bombina > Bombina bombina. Next base: position 347,533,362 of record NC_069504.1, on the reverse strand, counting down.
CGCTCACTTCAGCCAAGACTCTAAATACTGGCGTTAGAAAGATCCCATTGAAAAGATAGGATACGCAAATGGCGTAGGGGGATCTGCGGTATGGAAAAGTCGCGGCTGGAAAGTGAGCGTTAGACCCTTTCCTGACTGACTCCAAATACCAGCGGGCGGCCAAAACCAGCGTTAGGAGCCTCTAACGCTGGTTTTGACGGCTACCGCCCAACTCTAAATCTAGCCGCTAGTATTCTAGTATTGTAGTGTCACAGTATCCAATGCTGAGTTCTGTTGTTAGCCTTTTTACCTCTACATGTGCATTTACAATTACAGGGAGTGCAGAATTATTAGGCAAATGAGTATTTTGACCACATCATCTTCTTTATGCATGTTGTCTTACTCCAAGCTGTATAGGCTCGAAAGCCTACTACCAATTAAGCATATTAGGTGATGTGCATCTCTGTAATGAGAAGGGGTGTGGTCTAATGACATCAACACCCTATATCAGGTGTGCATAATTATTAGGCAACTTCCTTTCCTTTGGCAAAATTGGTCAAAAGAAGGACTTGACAGGCTCAGAAAAGTCAAAAATAGTGAGATATCTTGCAGAGGGATGCAGCACTCTTAAAATTGCAAAGCTTCTGAAGCGTGATCATCGAACAATCAAGCGTTTCATTCAAAATAGTCAACAGGGTCGCAAGAAGCGTGTGGAAAAACCAAGGCGCAAAATAACTGCACATGAACTGAGAAAAGTCAAGCGTGCAGCTGCCAAGATGCCACTTGCCACCAGTTTGGCCATATTTCAGAGCTGCAACATCACTGGAGTGCCCAAAAGCACAAGGTGTGCAATACTCAGAGACATGGCCAAGGTAAGAAAGGCTGAAAGACGACCACCACTGAACAAGACACACAAGCTGAAACGTCAAGACTGGGCTAAGAAATATCTCAAGACTGATTTTTCTAAGGTTTTATGGACTGATGAAATGAGAGTGAGTCTTGATGGGCCAGATGGATGGGCCCGTGGCTGGATTGGTAAAGGGCAGAGAGCTCCAGTCCGACTCAGACGCCAGCAAGGTGGAGGTGGAGTACTGGTTTGGGCTGGTATCATCAAAGATGAGCTTGTGGGGCCTTTTCGGGTTGAGGATGGAGTCAAGCTCAACTCCCAGTCCTACTGCCAGTTTCTGGAAGACACCTTCTTCAAGCAGTGGTACAGGAAGAAGTCTGCATCCTTCAAGAAAAACATGATTTTCATGCAGGACAATGCTCCATCACACGCGTCCAAGTACTCCACAGCGTGGCTGGCAAGAAAGGGTATAAAAGAAGAAAATCTAATGACATGGCCTCCTTGTTCACCTGATCTGAACCCCATTGAGAACCTGTGGTCCATCATCAAATGTGAGATTTACAAGGAGGGAAAACAGTACACCTCTCTGAACAGTGTCTGGGAGGCTGTGGTTGCTGCTGCACGCAATGTTGATGGTGAACAGATCAAAACACTGACAGAATCCATGGATGGCAGGCTTTTGAGTGTCCTTGCAAAGAAAGGTGGCTATATTGGTCACTGATTTGTTTTTGTTTTGTTTTTGAATGTCAGAAATGTATATTTGTGAATATTGAGATGTTATATTGGTTTCACTGGTAAAAATAAATAATTGAAATGGGTATATATTTGTTTTTTGTTAAGTTGCCTAATAATTATGCACAGTAATAGTCACCTGCACACACAGATATCCCCCTAAAATAGCTATAACTAAAAACAAACTAAAAACTACTTCCAAAACTATTCAGCTTTGATATTAATGAGTTTTTTGGGTTCATTGAGAACATGGTTGTTGTTCAATAATAAAATTAATCCTCAAAAATTCAACTTGCCTAATAATTCTGCACTCCCTGTATACAACCTATTTTATTTGTTACATGAATCCTAAACAATGAAACAAACATAAGTGGCCTCTTCTATATATAAAGTGTTCTGGGCCATGGGTGATATCCCAGATCAGCTTGCCCATTCTGATTTCTCTCAGTTGTCCATGATGAAGACAACTAACTTTATGTCAATTATTTTTGTTTAATTGTGTGTGGGTGCTTATATTAAAAACACATTTGTTATAAAATTAAATACTTGGATAAGGGACTTTAGGTTAATAGGGATCCTTGGGAGTAATTTAGGTTTATTTACAGAAGCAAGGGGTCACCTTTATTTTTCATAGGTTATAACCCTAGGAACAATATAACATAGGAAATTGTTTTTGTGTAGTGAGTCCATTTTAGCACTTTGCATGGGAGTTTTATCTGAGTGTTGCTTCACAAGGCACGGTTAGTTTAAATAGACTGTACTGCATTACTGTACACAGTTCTTTTTATCTAGTGTTGCTTCACAAGGCACAGTTAGTTTAAATAGACTGTACTACATTACTGTACACAGTTCTTTTTATCTAGCGTTGCTTCACAAGGCACAGTTAGTTTAAATAGACTGTACTACATTACTGTACACAGTTCTTTTTATCTAGTGTTGCTTCACAAGGCACAGTTAGTTTAAATAGACTGTACTACATTACTGTACACAGTTCTTTTTATCTAGCGTTGCTTCACAAGGCACAGTTAGTTTAAATAGACTGTACTACATTACTGTACACAGTTCTTTTTATCTAGCGTTGCTTCACAAGGCACAGTTAGTTTAAATAGACTGTACTACATTACTGTACACAGTTCTTTTTATCTAGCGTTGCTTCACAAGGCACAGTTAGTTTAAATAGACTGTACTACATTACTGTACACAGTTCTTTTTATCTAGCGTTGCTTCACAAGGCACAGTTAGTTTAAATAGACTGTACTACATTACTGTACACAGTTCTTTTTATCTAGCGTTGCTTCACAAGGCACAGTTAGTTTAAATAGACTGTACTACATTACTGTACACAGTTCTTTTTATCTAGCGTTGCTTCACAAGGCACGGTTAGTTTAAATAGACTGTACTACATTACTGTACACAGTTCTTTTTATCTAGCGTTGCTTCACAAGGCACGGTTAGTTTAAATAGACTGTACTACATTACTGTACACAGTTCTTTTTATCTAGCGTTGCTTCACAAGGCACAGTTAGTTTAAATAGACTGTACTACATTACTGTACACAGTTATTTTTATCTAGTGTTGCTTCACAAGGCACAGTTAGTTTAAATAGACTGTACTACATTACTGTACACAGTTCTTTTTATCTAGCGTTGCTTCACAAGGCACAGTTAGTTTAAATAGACTGTACTACATTACTGTACACAGTTCTTTTTATCTAGCGTTGCTTCACAAGGCACAGTTAGTTTAAATAGACTGTACTACATTACTGTACACAGTTCTTTTTATCTAGCGTTGCTTCACAAGGCACAGTTAGTTTAAATAGACTGTACTACATTACTGTACACAGTTCTTTTTATCTAGCGTTGCTTCATAAGGCACAGTTAGTTTAAATAGACTGTACTACATTACTGTACACAGTTCTTTTTATCTAGCGTTGCTTCACAAGGCACAGTTAGTTTAAATAGACTGTGCTACATTACTGTACACAGTTCTTTTTATCTAGCGTTGCTTCACAAGGCACAGTTAGTTTAAATAGACTGTACTACATTACTGTACACAGTTCTTTTTATCTAGCGTTGCTTCACAAGGCACAGTTAGTTTAAATAGACTGTGCTACATTACTGAACATAGTTCATTGAGAAACTGGAGAGTATCAACACTGGCATCAATCTAAGTCCCACTGGAATTGTACACCTAGTTCTCACTATGCAGGTTTATTTGTGTTTGAGTCGGTAAATGATGGTCTGAGTATCAAATCTTTTCTTTTGGATAAAGTAAAGTAGTTTTGAGTTTAAACAGCCTCATAAGTTCCCAAACATCCTAACACTTTGTATATATGTTTTAATTACATATAATTCTGCAGCCATACCTGGAAATTTCAGTCCTAATTTGCCAAATAGTAGAACAGTTGGCACTGATGCTTTGGTTCCTTTTGTAATCCTGCAACCATAAAAAAAACATTATTGCTATGCTGGGACCAATAATATAGTAGTATCTGAAATCACATTTTAAATTTCTACAACATTGATTAAATCCACAATGATTGTGTCCCCAAGTTTTTCCAGTACTGGTGCTCGCCTGCTAGATTCCAAATTCTAAAGAACTGTCAGTCACACTGGCTCACATACTGTTAAAATATTTTTTTTTCTTTTAAAAACATATACAAATATTTAAAATGAGCAAGTTTCTCAGCCAGGCATAAAAGTCTGTTTCCTCAGGGGAAACATATATAAAACTACTACCCCATTTACAAAACAAATTAAAGGGACAGTCAAGGTCCAAAAAAAACTTTCATGATTCATATAGGGCATGTAATTTTAAACAACTTTCCAATTTACTTTTATCACCAATTTTGCTTTGTTCTCTTGTTATTCTTAGTTAAATGCTAAACCTAGGAGGTTCATATGCTAATTTCTTAGACCTTGAAGGCCGCCTCTTATAAGAATGCATTTTGACCACTAGAGGGCGTTCGTTCATGTGTTTCATATAGATAACATTGAGTTCACGCACGTGAATTTACCGAGGACTGAGCACTGATTGGCTAAAGTGCAAGTCTGTCAAATGAACTGAAATAAGGGGGCAGTCTGCAGAGGCTTAGATACAAGGTAATTACAGAATTAAAACGTGAATTAATATAACTGTGTTGGCTGTGCAAAACTGGGTAAACAACAACAAAAAATTTAGTGTTGACTGTCCCTTTAATACAACACACAGAGAAAGTCCAGCACTCACTTACAAGCTCTCAGCTAAGATTAAAAGCAAAAATGGAAGGGTTAGTTACCGCATTTGGCCAAATGGGACAAGCCCAGGTACCACGTCAAGGTCCCTTCCAAAAACCTGGGACCCTAAAACAGCCACACAATGCAAGCTCTCAATCCAATGAACTGGGAGCAAGTGAGGGGTGCACAGGCTTATGTAATCACCCCAGACATGTACAAAACATGGAAGGGGACTGTACTCTCAGACTGGACCGGTACACATCCCATGACCCTGTAACATGCTCAGCCCTGGGTGCTCACTGGCACTCACAGGAAGCTGGGCTGTCCCTAGAGTCACAGGCAGTTAACCCCAGACAGGTCTAGGTGCAAGAACCATAGGGTAAATTACAAAACAAATTAATACAACACACAGAGAAACTCCAGCATTCACTTACAAGCTCTCAGCTAAGATTAAAAGCAAAAATGGAAGGGTTAGTTACCGCATTTGGCAAAATGGGACAAGCCCAGGTACCACGTCAAGGCCCCTTCCAAAAACCTGGAACCCTAAAATAGCCACACAATGCAAGCTCTCAGTCCAACAAACTGGGAACAAGTGAAGGGTGCACAGGCTTATGTAATCACCCCAGACATATACAAAACACAGAAGGGGACTGCACTCTCAGACCGGACGGGGTACATAAACCATGACCCTGTAACATGCTCAGCCCTGGGTGCTCACTGGCACTCACAGGAAGCTGGGCTGTCCCCAGAGTCACAGGCAGTTAACCCCAGACAGGTCTGGGTGCAAGAACCTAACGTTTAATAAATGCTAGGATTTACCAGCACTAAAAATAAATGCCATCTTTATACGGCACTGTGCTGTATGCTAGCACGGCTATTGGCTAAGAGGTGGAAACTTCACCTCATTGGAGAAACTGAGCTGTGACATGGGCGGCCAGAGGGTTTTAGGTTAGCGCTGAAGCTGTGGCAAAATAAAGATAACTTTTTTAAACTGAGGAATGATGGTCACCTTTATTTTTAGTGCAGATAAATCCTAGCGTTTTTGAAACTCTAGGATTTACCATTATTTTAAAGGGATATGAACGCCAAAAATGTTCTTGTGTGACAGAGACAGAGCGTGACATTTTAAAAAACCTCTGGGGCTCTTGCAAATGGAAAACTTTCTTGCAAAACTGTAGCCATATAGTGCTCCAGAAATGGGCTGGCTCCTAAGCATATGTCCCTGCTTTTTTAACAAAAGATACCAAGAAAACAAAGAAAAATTGATAATAGAAGTAAATTAGAAAGTTTGAGTTATCATATGTTATAAATGTATCCTCCATTCTCAGTTGATATGAAATCATAACAATGCAAAAACTTGACACAAAATATTTTTTTCTCATCTATTTGCTCAGTTTTAGATTGTTAGTTACTATTGCAATATTAATATATCACTTTCTTAATTACTTGGGTTGCACCGATACCGATACTAGTACTTGTACTCGTGCAAATGCACCGATACTTAAACCGATACCTCCTCTTCCTACCCATATGCTATCTTGTGGCGTTTTTTCAAACTGCATGTTCCCATTTAATTTTAAGTTGGAGTGAAGACTAAACTAAAAATTGTTTACTACTGTTCTGCCAATACAAATTGTTGTTATTTGTATTATTGTAGGCGAGATCACTGTACCTCGTTCAGACAAACCAGTGAAGTACTGGGCAATTAATAAACTGAGATTTCCAGCTCTGGCTAAAATGGCTCAAAAATATATTTATGTCCCATGCAATAGTGTGGAAAGTGAAAGACTGTTAAACTTAGAGTCGAACCTCCTTACTGATAGCAAAAACAGACTTATAGCTGAACATGCAGAGATGCTTTTGTTCTGTTCCTTAAAAAGAACAAGCCACTAACTTTTGAAAAATTATTCTAATTGCTAGATTGCATTTTTTTACTGCTAGTTCTCATCTTGCACAATTATGTTCAAAACATACTGTACTCTGAGGAACATCCATAGCCAGGGCTGGAATGGGAATTTTGCATGTAATGAGAGCATTGGTAAAGCTTACCAGTCAAATGTATTCTAGTCCATAGTGTTGTTCCCCATGATAAAAGAGTACACTGTTCTATTTTTTATTGTATTGCACTTTTGGTTGATTGTGATTTTATATTTGTTATTTATTGTTGTTATTATTAATATATTTTATTGTAATATTTTTATTTATAAACATGTTCTGTGAACTTTGTGACAAATAGAACTGTTTTATTATTCCATAATGTCTTTTGAGTTACAGTCCTTCATAATTATAAAGAAGGAATCTTAAATAATTATTCTGTATTGTGCTTGGTAAACTGTCACATGACATAAAAAAGTATTGGTAATTGGTATCGGCGAGTATTTGAAAACAAGTATCGGTACTTGTACTCGGTCTTAAAAAAATGGTATTGGTGCAACCCTATTAATTACCATAAAAATATCATATTGTGCTGGATTAAAAGTGGAGCGCTAATTTATCGCCGGTCTACAAACGGGGGCACGATAAATAACCAGCTGTTACCAGTATCCCCCAATTGCCCCCAAAATAAATTGTGTAGTGGCTATAATAAATTTAAAAATATTGAATATAAAAAAAAAAAAAAAAAAAAAACTAAGCAGGTTTTAGGGGTTAAATTTGGCGGGTGTGGGTTAGAAAAAAAAAACCGTCCCTGAAAAGTGCCTTTAAATTGCAGTCTATGGGAACTGTTTGTTCCCTGTAAATATATATGTACAGGGAGTGCAGAATTATTAGGCAAATGAGTATTTTGACCACATCATCCTCTTTATGCATGTTGTCTTACTCCAAGCTGTATAGGCTCGAAAGCCTACTACCAATTAAGCATATTAGGTGATGTGCATCTCTGTAATGAGAAGGGGTGTGGTCTAATGACATCAACACCCTATATCAGGTGTGCATAATTATTAGGCAACTTCCTTTCCTTTGGCAAAATGGGTCAAAAGAAGGACTTGACAGGCTCAGAAAAGTCAAAAATAGTGAGATATCTTGCAGAGGGATGCATCACTCTTAAAATTGCAAAGCTTCTGAAGCGTGATCATCGAACAATCAAGCGTTTCATTCAAAATAGTCAACAGGGTCGCAAGAAGCGTGTGGAAAAACCAAGGCACAAAATAACTGCCCATAAACTGAGAAAAGTCAAGCGTGCAGCTGCCAAGATGCCACTTGCCACCAGTTTGGCCATATTTCAGAGCTGCAACATCACTGGAGTGCCCAAAAGCACAAGGTGTGCAATACTCAGAGACATGGCCATGGTAAGAAAGGCTGAAAGACGACCACCACTGAACAAGACACACAAGCTGAAACGTCAAGACTGGGCCAGTCCGACTCAGACGCCAGCAAGGTGGAGGTGGAGTACTGGTTTGGGCTGGTATCATCAAAGATGAGCTTGTGGGGCCTTTTCGGGTTGAGGATGGAGTCAAGCTCAACTCCCAGTCCTACTGCCAGTTTCTGGAAGACACCTTCTTCAAGCAGTGGTACAGGAAGAAGTCTGCCTCCTTCAAGAAAAACATGATTTTCATGCAGGACAATGCTCCATCACACGCGTCCAAGTACTCCACAGCGTGGCTGGCAAGAAAGGGTATAAAAGAAGAAAATCTAATGACATGGCCTCCTTGTTCACCTGATCTGAACCCCATTGAGAACCTGTGGTCCATCATCAAATGTGAGATTTACAAGGAGGGAAAACAGTACACCTCTCTGAACAGTGTCTGGGAGGCTGTGGTTGCTGCTGCACGCAATGTTGATGGTGAACAGATCAAAACACTGACAGAATCCATGGATGGCAGGCTTTTGAGTGTCCTTGCAAAGAAAGGTGGCTATATTGGTCACTGATTTGTTTTTGTTTTGTTTTTGAATGTCAGAAATGTATATTTGTGAATGTTGAGATGTTATATTGGTTTCACTGGTAAAAATAAATAATTGAAATGGGTATATATTTGTTTTTTGTTAAGTTGCCTAATAATTATGCACAGTAATAGTCACCTGCACACACAGATATCCCCCTAAAATATCTATAACTAAAAACAAACTAAAAACTACTTCCAAAACTATTCAGCTTTGATATTAATGAGTTTTTTGGGTTCATTGAGAACATGGTTGTTGTTCAACAATAAAATTAATCCTCAAAAATACAACTTGCCTAATAATTCTGCACTCCCTGTATATAAGCATATACAAATATATTTAAATTTGCTGCCCATCACTGCGCTTAGGTTCTGTACCTACAAAGTTTCGGTGCAATGCGAATGCGAGGCCGCATTTGCATTTCACCTCACTTTTAATATCAGCGCACATTTGCAGATCTTTATTTTTCTTAAGGTAATGATAGGATTGTTAGGTAATGTGGGACCTAAAACCGGATCGGCTTTAAGTATACTCCAATGTGAATTGAGGATATGCTCGATTGCCTTACTGCCCTGACTAAAGGTTGTAATGAACCTGGTATCATTGTTTGGTTTCTTGGCCGTATTTCTGGTGGATGGTACTAACATGTTGTTTCTATCCATAAGTTGTACTTTATCTTTAACCTGTGTTAAAAGAGTACTATCATATCCTTTATCCAGAAATCTTTTGTCTAGTATTTCTGATTCTTTTACATAGTCGGAGTGGAAAATATAATTTCGGTTAACCCTTTGGTATTGGCCTAGCGGGATGTTACATTTCCACCTGGGGAGCTGTGCGCTTTTAGCATTTAAAAATCCATTTCTATCAGTTGTTTTTCTGAAGTTTTTTATGGCTACTTTGTTGTCAGATGCAAATAAGGTGAGGTCTAAGAAGTCTATCTGCTCTTTATGGCTATTAAATGTGAATTTTAGATTCATATTATTGCTGTTTATATGTTCTATAAATTTTGAGATATTGGATTCCCCTTCATGCCAGATTATAATCACGTCATCAATATAGCGATAATAATGTATAATATTGTCTTTGAAGGGGTTATTATTCCAGATGTAGTGATGTTCGAAATGGCCCATGTAAATGTTTGCATATGAGGGTGCAAAAGTGATACCCATTGCGGTCCCCTGAGTCTGTAGATAGATTTCTTTCTGGTTCTCCTAGGACGCTCATACAAACAGAGCTCACATACACTGCTTGTTTTTACGTTTTTCTTGTAAGTGTTCATTTTTAGAAGCACAATATGTGAGTGTATTAAATACTTTTACTCTCAGATGGGATGCTCTGTGTTTTCTTTCTCTGCAGCTTTTCACGTATAAGGATCCTTTAAACTGAAGTTTCCCTCATGCTACAGCAGCACCCAGTTCACTTTTACCTATTCCAGGCACGGCACAAAAGCAAAGAAAAACAAGTTCCTTTGGATTTCGTCATCTTCAGGATTCCACCACCATGGGATCATCATAAGTTCTCTACCGTACTTCAAGGACACTTGTATTTGATCCGGGACATTCCTGGGAAATTCCTGGGTTTCATAATAGCCTGTGAATATTAGCTTTTATTGCAACTTCACTCCACTGGATACGGTACTGTGACATTCTGTTATTTTTGTGACTTTTATATTGTGACACGTTCACCATTTTCTCTCACATTCAATATCAATTCTTATATATATATATATATATATATATATATATATATATATATATATATATATATTTAATTTTTTCACCTATATTGGAGGAACTATCATTCCATTCACAAAGGGCACAGTATTTTGTTGTTGTTAGTTGTTTAACAGAATAAACTTTAGTGATAAGTAATTTGTTTTTGTGGTTTTATTCATAGAACTCATACAGCTCGCATCATCAGGTTTCCGTGTCAGGTCTTTTTGTATCTATCTAATTATGTTATAATGGTGATATTTATTTACACACTTACATTGTTCTTCAGTAACTAATTTAGGTCCTATAAATGTATACAGTAAAACATATTCGGCTAGATTACGAGTTTTGCGTTAGAGGCTATGTGGTGCTAACGAGCAGTTTATGCTCACCTCTCACTTACAGACAGCGCTGGTATTACGAGTTTTTACAAACCAGACAAGAAGTAAGCGTTGAGCAAAATTTTGCTCATTACCGCACTCCAATACCAGCGCTGCTTACGTTAGCGGTGAGCTGGTGTAACGTGCTTGTGCATGATTTCCCCATAGGAATCAACAGGGAGAGCCGGCTGAAAAAAAGTCTAACATCTGCAAAAAAGCAGCGTAAAGCTCCTTAACGCAGCCCCATTGATTCCTATGGGTTAATACATTTTATGTCTACACCTAACACCCTAACATGAACCCCGAGTCTAAACACCCATAATCTTACACTTATTAACCCCTAATCTGCCACCCCCGACATCGCCGACACCTACATTATAATTATTAACCCCTAATCTGCCGCTTTGGACACCGCGGCCACCTACATTATACTTATGAACCCCTAATCTGCTGCCCCCAACATTGCCTAACCCTACATTATATTTATTAACCCCTACTCTGCCTCCCCCAATGTCGCCGCCACCTACCTACACCTATTAACCCCTAATCTGTCGCCCCCAATGTCGCCACCACTATAATAAACATATTAACCCCTAAACCGCGGCATTCCCGCCTCACAAACATTAGTTAAATATTATTAACCCCAAATCTGCCGGCCCTAACATCGCCGCCACCTACCTACATTTATTAACCCCTAATCTGCCGCCCCCAACGTCGCCGCCACTATACTAAATGTATTAACCCCTAAACCTAAGTCTAACCCTAACACCCCTAACTTAAATATAATTAAAAGAAATCTAAATGAAAATTCCTATAATTAACTAATTAATTCCTATTTAAAACTAAATACTTACCTATAAAATTAACCCTATGCTAGCTACAATATAACTAATAGTTACATTGTAGCTATTTTAGGATTTATTTTTATTTTGCAGGCAAGTTTGTATTTATTTTAACTAGGTAGAATAGTTATTAAATAGTTATTAACTTTTTAATAACTACCTAGCTAAAATAAATACAAAGTTACCTGTAAAATAACACCTAACTTAAGTTACAATTACACCTAACACTACACTATAATTAAATTATTTCGCTAAATTAAATACAATTAAATACAATTAAATAAAATTATCTAAAGTACAAAAAAACAAACACTAAATTACAGAAAATAATAACCAAATTACAAGATTATTAAACTAATTACAATTAATCTAATCCCCCTAACAAAATAAAAAAGCCCCCCAAAATAAAAAAAATCACTACCCTGCACTAAATTACAAATAGCCCTTTAAAGGGCCTTTTGCGGGGCATTGCCCCAAAGTAATCAGCTCTTTTACCTGTTAAAATAAATTACAAATCCCCCCCAACATTAAAACCCACCACCCACACAACCAACCCTACTCTAAAACCCACCTAACACTAACCCCTTGAAGATCACCTTACCGGGAGAAGTCTTCATCCAACCGGGCTGACGTCCTCAACGAATACGGGAGAAGTCTTCATCCAAGCTGGGCGAAGTGGTCCTCCAGACGGGCAGAAGTCTTCATCCAGACGGCATCTTCTATCTTCATCCATCCGGCGCAGAGCGGGTCCATCTTCAAGACATCCGACGTGGAGCATCCTCTTCATCCGACGGCTAAGACTGAAAGAAGGTTCCTTTAAATTACGTAATCCAAGATGGCGTCCCTTCAATTCCGATTAGCTGATAGAATTCTATCAGCCAATCGGAATTAAGGTAGAAAAAATCATATTGGCTGATGCAATCAGCCAATAGGATTGAGCTGGCATTGTATTGGCTGTTCCAATCAGCCAATAGAATGCAAGCTCAATCCTATTGGCTGATTGCATCAGCCAATAGGATTTTTTCTACCTTAATTCCGATTGGCTGATAGAATTCTATCAGCCAATCAGAATTGAAGGGACGCCATCTTGAATTTTTTTTACAGGTAAAAGAGCTGATTACTTTGGGTCAATGCCCCGCAAAAGGCCCTTTTAAGGGCTATTTGTAATTTAGTGTAGGGTAGGGCTTTTTTTTATTTTGGGAGGGCTTTTATATTTTGTTAGGTGGATTAGATTAGGTGTAATTAGTTTAAAAATCTTGTAATTTGTTTATTATTTTCTGTAATTTAGTGTTTGTTGTACTTTAGATAATTGTATTTAATTTAGGGAATTAATTTAATTATAGTGTAGTGTTAGGTGTAATTGTAACTTAGGTTAGGTTTTATTTTACAGATAACTTTGTATTTATTTTAGCTAGGTAGTTATTAAATAGTTAATAACTATTTAGTAACTATTCTACCTAGTTAAATTAAATACAAACTTGCCTGTAAAATAAATATAAAACCTAAGATAGATACAATGTAACTATTAGTTATATTGTAGCTTTTTTTTATAGGTAAGTATTTAGTTTTAAATAGGAATTATTTAGTTAATGATAGGAATATTTATTTAGATTTATTTTAATTATATTTAAGTTAGGGGGTGTTAGGGTTAGGGTTAGACTTAGATTTAGGGGTTAATAACTTTAGTATAGTGGCGGCGACGTTGGGGGCGGCAGATTAGGGGTTAATAAATGTAGGTAGGTGTCGGCGATATTAGGGATGGCAGATTATGGGTTAATAATATTTAACTAATGTTTATGAGGTGTTTTATAATATGAGTGACACATTTGTAAACCAATCAGAAGCAGAGCTGGGGTACAGTAGATAGGAGGTCAAATTTAGGCTGTAATAATGGGATTAGATATGGTTTTGATTAACAGCACTCACATCTAATGACATTTAAAAAATATTCAGAACAATAGGAAAGTAAACAAAGTCATTGAGTGATATAATTATTGCTAATGATATGGGTAAATTCAAGTAATTAAAAAAGGCAACACCTTTAAAATCACACAAAGAGGAATAAGAGGGTTTTAACAAAGCATTATGGAGTACAGGTTATGCTCATTATTGCACTGTGTGGCACAATCCATTGGTAAGGGATTATGACAAATAAGTGTGAATAAAAACAAAGTATAGCACTGGAGGCCAAAATACAAAGCATCTATTTGTTAACAAGTCATGACTGGCAGTTTCTTTAACAAAACCATTTGCTTATCTCCAATGAGATAATCAGTAGTAAGAAAGATGTTAAGATATTTAAATACATGAACATCTCTGCCATGTGTACCCCTGTGAGAAAGGATAGTGAAATGTCACAGCATCAGGGGCTAATAGTGGAGAAATTATATTAATTTGTAACTATGTTTTATATATATATATATATATATATATATATATATATATATATATATATATATATATATATATTTATTTAGAAAAGTGCTATTCTCTTTTAAAGATGGGAAGTGACAAGAAAATTATTAACAAAAGAAAAGGAGGATGGAGGAAGAGGAAATATTATAACCAAGGAACTCTCAAGTGTAATTTTCTCTTTATGATTATTACAAAGGGCATTTACTATATTTATAGCTGATTCTTCAGCACTCAGTCTTAATAAATAATATAGTACATGTTTAAATATAACGTAAATAGCAATTTACCACAGACATTGCAATATAAAATCTATGCTGCAAATAGATCAAAGCCTAAACATATATACAATTTATATTTATTCTCTTTTTTATACTTGATTCTAATCTTGTCAGTGTCACTACATTAACTGATACTGACCACAAATCAACTTTAAAGTATAACATGCTTAAAGTGATAGTGAATCATAGAGTTTGTGAAACACTAGGATTTACCAGTGGAACAAATAAAGGGGACTTCCAGTCATGAAGTATAAAATACTTCATGCTGAAAGTTCCTTTATTTGTTTGAAGCATTTGCCGAGCTGAGCACCTCAGGCAGCCCATGGCAGAACTCCATTTTTTCAGTGAGGTGACTTTTCCACCTCTTAGCAAATAGCCATGCGGGCCAGCTGGCATTATGCCGGTTAGTCTGTTACACAGAGATATAATAAAACATTTGCCCCATGTGTGTAATACGGCTTGGGAGACAATTGATCCGCTTTATGTGAGCACAGGCCATACAGTAAAAGAAGAAGAAAACCAGGTTCAGGTAATACAAGCGATCTGTGTTGCTTTGGAACTTTAGAGCTACAACAAGTTGTACTGTTACTTATCACAGTTAGAACTGCTAAAGTGGCCAAACGAGCTACAAAGTTCACTACTGTTGCTCTGCTTATAGGCTATCAATGCTTTTATGGTGACATTCACTCTGACTTTTTACATATTGGATATATTTTAGACATTTTGGATCACAGGGAGATGTCCCTTATACATTTTTTAGCTTGTGATATACCTGAATTTTATATATTGAATTTGTTTTTATGATTGTGAATTTGTATTTTAGAATTAAACATTCAGCAAATGTTTTATTATATCTCTGTGTAACAGACTTCTTTAGAAAATGTTTAGTGTTTGCTGCATAGCCCCCTCTTCACCCACCTACACCTTTTCAACTGTTATTTCATAAGCTATTGAGGAGCTTATCTAGAAGAGTGGCTATAACACACCAGGCGCCTACCCTATTTTTCCACTATAAACCATTATGCTGGATAGCTAGCATGCTATTGGCTAAAATCCCCTTAGTGATAAAATAGTGTTCTGCTGCAGGCAGCCTGAGGCGCTCAGTGCGGTGAATGCTGCAGACAAATAAAGGAATGTTCAGCATGAAGTATTTTATACTTCATGACTATAAATCCCCTTTATTTGTTGCATTGGTAAATGCCGGCCTATTTTTGGTGAACAACCTGGGTTGATCTTGTTAATTGGTGGATAAATTCACCCACCAATAAACAAGTCTGTCCGTGGTTCTGAACCAAAAAAATAGCTTAGATGCCTTCTTTTTCAAATAAAGATAGCAAGAGAATGAAGAAAAATTGATAATAGGAGTAAATTATAAAGTTGCTTAAAATAGCCTGCTCTATCTGAAGCACGAAAGAAAAAATTTAGGTTCAGTGTCCCTTTAATAACCTGCCACTTCCTCCGTGATTACGTTCCTGTGAGTGTGCAATTTAGAGTGACCAGAAGATCCCAATTAACCAGTGAGAGGGAAGGCAATTTCTAGAAGTAACAGATAAGAGTAAAAGGTGTAAATCGCACATGGGTCAGACTCAGAGTAGAGAGAGGGAGGAGGGGTGTGAGTCAGAGGAGACAGTGCCAAGCACATTTATATATTTAATACATATATTAAATTACACGTATGCTAGCTTCCACTGAATCCACCTACTCAGGCTTTTGGCAATCTCCAGTGATCTGACACTACTAGGCAAAGTAGTCAGTGCTGCTGTAGCACACTCAACTGGGGTGCAAGCAGACAGAGGCACGTGGGACAATGTGTGTGATTCTCAAAATGTACTTCCTGCAGCCTGCTTGAAACATAAATAAGCTAGCTGTTTCAGGTGGGCAGGAAGGGGTAGGAAGTATATTTTGAGAATTACACACATTGTCCTACGTGCCTCTGCAACTTACAGCCCTGCTGAGTCTGTTAGAGGAGCGCTGACTACTTCGCTAGTAGTGTCAGGAAAGGCATAGGAGGACTTCAATTTTGTACTGACTGTGAACCACACAACTGCTCTAGCCCTACAAAGTAACTAATGCAGCTCTGCTATACCCATCTTTCTCGGAGCTGCCTCTTGCGCTCATTGACACTCAGATATCCCAGATCCTAGGCTAGTTGTCAGAATGTCAACTAACTTAGGGGGCTGGAGTTTAACGCCACTAATTCTAACATGCTGACAGTCAGTGCCACCCTTGTGCCTGTTTGTCTGCCGGGCCATCTAAAAAAAATTCACACAAACACAGCCCTGCTTAATGCTCAATCTACCATTTGGAATTAGAGGAGCAGATGAGAGTAGGTTACAAGTTCCAGTCCAGTGTAATAAATAGCATGCACAATTGGAAAATTATTTTATACTGGACTGGAACTTGTAACCTACTCTCATCTGCTCCTCTAAGTCTAAATAATAGATTGTGCATTAAGTATTTTTTTTCTCCCATTTTGCAGCTGGATGGAATGTGACCGGCGCTGATGGGCTTCCTGCGCAAGGGAGCACCAGAAAGAAACAGTGAGGAACTGCCTGGGGGGGAAGTGTGTCTACATCTGCTTCCTGAGCTTGGATCTTGAATTCATCATCTGACTGCTACCTGGCTGTCCTGCCCTGCCTGATACACTTGAGCCCTCATCCTACACCGCCTACAGTTACGTTCTACAAAGAGGTAAGTAACTGATAGGAGAAGTAAATATTTGTCAGTCACTTATGTGCTTTGTAGCTTCAGCTTGTGTTGTAAAACTTTAACCTACTCATCTGCTCCTCTATTTAAACTGATAGATTGCGCATTAAGTATTTTATATTTTCAAAAAAATAAAATACGTAATGCACAATCAATCAGTTGGAATAG
Organism: Bombina bombina; assembly: GCF_027579735.1. Lineage (NCBI taxonomy): Eukaryota > Metazoa > Chordata > Amphibia > Anura > Bombinatoridae > Bombina > Bombina bombina. The sequence continues at coordinate 347,516,209 of NC_069504.1, read as the reverse complement.
AGGAACAGATGAGTAGGTTAAAGTTTTACAACACCGCTTTGCAGAACGTAACTGTAGGCAGTGTAGGATGAGGGCTCAAGTGTATCAGGCAGGGCAGGGCAGCCAGGTAGCAGTCAGATGATTTGCATAAATAAAAAGAGAGAAGCGCTCAACCTGGGAACGAACAATAGCATAATAGCTTGTTCTATGGCAAGTTACCACTCTAGAAGCAGCCTCTTTTTGCTCAATATGTGCCTTTCACAGAGAAGAACTTTCCTGTAGCATATCAGTCTGATCCTGACTTAACAGTGCAGTCCAGCCCCAAAATACCAGGCGATCTCTCTCTGAACAAGAGAAACAGCAAAATCCCAGACGTACATTTCAGCCTATTGTGGGCCCCGTCAGTGAGGTGCAGCCATATCCCTCTAGGCACACTGAGCAACGGGTCCACGACCTTGCATGGCGGGATCAGATTGATATACTTCAGGAAAGTTTTCCTCTGTGAAAAGCACACTGGTCTAAAAGAGGCTGCTTCCGGGTGGTAAATCGTCATAGAACTAGCTAATGAGCTGTTGTTTGTTCCTGGTAGAGCACTTCTCTCTTCAGAGAACCCAATATGCAAATTATAAATCACCCTGGGGAGGTCTCCCTATGGGTGGTGGGGGAAACCAGACGTGGACTCCCTGCCCAGTGTGCCTAGAGGAATGTGGCTGCACCTCACTGACGAGGCCCATAGGAGGCCGAAACGATAGTCTGGGGTTGTCATGTTCCTTGTTCAGAGGAGAATTGCCTGGTATTTCGGGACTGGACTGACCTTGCATGGCGGGATCAGACTGATATACTCAGGAAAGTTTTCCTCTGTGAAAGCAGACTGGTCTAAAAGAGGCTGCTTCCGGGTGGTAAATCGCCATAGAGCTAGCTAATGAGCTGTTGTTCATTCCTGGTAGAGCGCTTCTCTCTTCGGAGAACCCAATATGCAAATTATAAATCACCCTGGGGAGGTCTCCCTATGGGTGATGGGGGAAACCAGACATGGACTAACTGCCCAATGTGCCTAGAGGAATGTGGCTGCACCTCACTGACGAGGCCCATAGGAGGCCGAAACGATCATCAGGGGTTGTCATGTTCCTTGTTCAGAGGAGAATTGCCTGGTATTTCGGGGCTGGACTGACCTTGCATGGCGGGATCAGACTGATATACTCAGGAAAGTTTTCCTCTGTGAAAGCACACTGGTCTAAAAGAGGCTGCTTCCGGGTGGTAAATCACCATAGAGCTAGCTAATGAGCTGTTGTTCATTCCTGGTAGGGCGCTTCTCTCTTCGGAGAACCCAATATGCAAATTATAAATCACCCTGGGGAGGTCTCCCTATGGGTGATGGGGGAAACCAGACATGGACTAACTGCCCAATGTGCCTAGAGGAATGTGGCTGCACCTCACTGACGAGGCCCATAGGAGGCCGAAACGATCATCAGGGGTTGTCATGTTCCTTGTTCAGAGGAGAATTGCCTGGTATTTCGGGGCTGGACTGACCTTGCATGGCGGGATCAGACTGATATGCTTCAGGAAAGTTCTCCTCTGTGAAAAGCACACTGGTCTAAAAGAGGCTGCTTCCGGGTGGTAAATCGCCATAGAACTAGCTAATGAGCTGTTGTTTGTTCCTGGTAGAGCGCTTCTCTCTTCGGAGAACCCAATATGCAAATTATAAATCACCCTGGGGAGGTCTCCCTATGGGTGATGGGGGAAACCAGACGTGGACTCCCTGCCCAGTGTGCCTAGAGGAATGTGGCTGCACCTCACTGACAAGGCCCACAGGAGGCCGAAACGATCATCTGGGGTTGTCATGTTCCTTGTTCAGAGGAGAATTGCCTGGTATTTCGGGGCTGGACTGACCTTGCATGGCGGGATCAGACTGATATACTTCAGGAAAGTTTTCCTCTCTGAAAAGCACACTGGTCTAAAAGAGGCTGCTTCTGGGTGGTAAATCGCTATAGAACTAGCTAATGAGCTGTTGTTCATTCCTGGTAGAGCGCTTCTCTCTTCGGAGAACCCAATATGCAAATTATAAATCACCTTGGGGAGGTCTCCCTATGGGTGATGGGGGAAACCAGACATGGACTCCCTGCCCAGTGTGCCTAGAGGAATGTGGCTGCACCTCACTGACGAGGCCCATAGGAGGCAGAAACGATCGTCTGGGGTTGTCATGTTCCTTGTTCAGAGGAGAATTGCCTGGTATTTCGGGGCTGGACTGACCTTGCATGGCGGGATCAGACTGATATACTTCAGGAAAGTTTTCCTCTGTGAAAAGCACACTGGTGTAAAAGAGGCTGCTTCCGGGTGGTAAATCGCCATAGAACTAGCTAATGAGTTGTTGTTCATTCCTGGTAGAGTGCTTCTCTCTTCGGAGAACCCAATATGCAAATTATAAATCACCCTGGGGAGATCTCCCTATGGGTGATGGGGGAAACCAGACGTGGACTCCCTGCCCAGTGTGCCTAGAGGAATGTGGCTGCACCTCACTGACGAGGCCCATAGGAGGCTGAAACGATCATCTGGGGTTTTCATGTTCCTTGTTCAGAGGAGAATTGCCTAGTATTTCGGGGCTGGACTGACCTTGCATGGCGGGATCAGACTGATATACTTCAGGAAAGTTTTTCTCTGTGAAAAGCACACTGGTCTAAAAGAGGCTGCTTCCGGGTGGTAAATCGCCATAGAACTAGCTAATGAGCTGTTGTTCATTCCGGGTAGAGCGCTTCTCTCTTCGGAGAACCCAATAAGCAGTCAGATGATGATTGCAAGATCCGAGCTCAGGAAGCAGATGTAGACACACTTCCCCCCAGGCAGTTCCTCTCTGTTTCTTTCTGGTGCTCCCTTGCGCAGGGAGCCCATCAGCCCCGGGTTCTGTCAATCACAAGGAGAACATGACTGTCTCTGATTGGCTTGAGGCAGCATGAGAGATTCCTCCTAGTGGTAAGTATTTTGCTGCAGGTAGTTTTAAGGTTGTATTACAATCAGTGGGTGGCTCTGCTGCTATCAAAGAAATGTATCCATGTTTCGCTATGGAGAGATGCAGTACTATATGATGCCTCTCCATAGCGTGACATGGGTGGATAAAAAATGAGATTTTTTGTTAAAATTAATTTAAATCAACTTTGGCCCCATATGGCAGGGGAGGCAGTGCCTCCCCTGCCTCCTATGACTGCACATCCCATACCTATATATATATATATATATATATAAATATAAATAAGTATATAAAGGGAAAAATATATACATATATATATATATATATATATATATATATATATATATATATATATAGGAATATCTATTTATAAATACATAGAACATATTCTGCTATGTGCAGAACATTGGAATGTGAAATATTTACAGTAAATACAGTTTAACACTTTATTAAATATGAATATTGCATAAATATGTTTTTACATGTTTTTATCTACTTGACTGCAAAGGGCTTCAATGCACTTACAGATATGTCTATATAGGTATTTATTTGTTTATGTGTGTAAACATGACTGTAAATACATATATACACACATACAGACATATAGAAACATAGAATTGTAGGCATATAAATATATATATATATATATATATACACACATATCCATCTTGAGACATGTATATGTATTAGACATGTGCGATTTGTTTCCGCCGAATTTCTTTTATGGACAAATTTTCACCCATTCGGAGATTCGAATGCATCTGAATTTCCGAATCGGCACCATAACTAAAATCCCGAAAAATTCAGAAAATTAATAAATCAGTTTCTGAATTTTCGGATCCATTCTTTATTTATATTCGGAATTTTTCATTGTTCTAATCTAAACCGCAGTTCCCCGACATTGCCGACACTAACTAAATCACTAAATAAAGCTATTAACCCCTAAACCGCCATTCCCCGACATCGCCGACACTAACTAAACCTATTAAACCCTAAACCGCAGTTCCCCAACATCGCAGACACTAACTAAACCTATTAACCCATAAACCGCAGTTCCCTGACATCGCTGGCACTAACTAAATCTATTAACCCCTAAACCGCAGTTCCCCAACACCGCAGACACTAACTAAACCTATTAACCCCTAAACCGCAGTTCCCTGACATCGCTGACACTAACTAAACCTATTAAACCCTAAACCGCAGTTCCCCAACATCACAGACACTAACTAAACCTATTAACCCCTAAACCGCTGTTCCCAAACATCACCAACACTAACTAAACCTATTAACCCCTAAACCGCAGTTCCCCGACAACGCCAACACTAACTGAAACACCAAATAAACCTATTAACCCCTAAACTACCAGCCCCCACATCACAACAACCTAAATTAAACTATTAACGCCTAAATCTAACATCCCCTAACTTTAACATAATTAAAATAGACCTAAATTTAAGTTACAATTATTAACTAACTACCTATTTAAAAATAAATACAAACTTACCTGTGAAATAAAAATAAAACCTAAGCTAGCTACAATATAACTATTTACTAACTACCTAGTTAAAATAAATACAAACTTACCTATGAAATAAAAACTAATTAAGCCTAACATTACTAAAAATAAAAAACCTAACATTAGTAAAAATAAAAAACCTAACATTACTAAAAAATTAAAACTACAATTACAAAAAATAATAAACACTAAAATTACAAAAAATAAAAAAACTCCATTTACAAAAAAATAACAAACGAAATTATCCAAAATAAGAAAAATGATTCCTATTCTAATAGCCCGTTTAAAAAAAAAAAAAAAAAAAAAACACCCCAAAAAAACCCAAAAAACTAATCTATAATAAACTACCAAGGGCCCTTAAAAGGGCCTTTTGTAGGGCATTGCCCTAAAGTTAACACCTCTTTAGCAAACAAATAAAAACAAACACCCCTAACATTACAAACCCGCACCCCCCAAACCCACAAAATAAAAAAACCTTACTAAAACAAACCTGATCTACCCATTGCCCTGAAAAGGGCATTTGTATGGGCATTGCCCTTAAAAGGGCATCCAGCTCTTTTTCTGCCCATTAAAATAAAAAAAGCCCTAATGTAAAAAAAAAACACCCAAAAAAAATAAAAAAGTACCTAACACTAAACCCAAAATCAGTACTCACAATTGCTGAAGTCCAGCAAAAGATCTTCATCCCAGCGGTGAAGCATCTTCATCCATCGCGGGACCGAATAGGAATGAGAGCTGCTTAAATCCTATTGGTGTTCAAATTAGTTAATAGGATTTTAAGCAGCTCTGTTTGGTTTTATTTTTTTGCAAAACTTTAGGGAAATGCCCTACAAAAGGTCCTTTTAAGGGCCCTTGGTAGTTTATTATAGATTAGGTTTTTTTTTATTTTGGGGTGTTTTTTTTGTTTGCTTTTTTAACGGGGGATTAGAATAGGTATAATTTTTATTTTTTATGATAATTTAGTTTGTTATTTTTTTGTAATGGTAGTTTTTTTATTTTTTGTAATTTTAGTGTTTATTATTTGTTGTAATTGTAGTTTTAATTTTTTAGTAATGTTAGGTTTTTCATTTTTAGTAATGTTAGTTTTTTTTATTTTTAGTAATGTTAGGTTTTCTTAGTGTAAGCTTAGGTTTTATTTTTATTTCACAGGTAAGTTTGTATTTATTTTAACTAGGTAGTTAGTAAATAGTTATATTGTAGCTAGCTTAGGTTTTATTTTTATTTCACTGGTAAGTTTGTATTTATTTTAACTAGGTAGTTAGTAAATAGTTATATTGTAGCTAGCTTAGGTTTTATTTTTATTTCACAGGTAAGTTTGTATTTATTTTTAAATAGATAGTTAATAATTGTAACTTAAATTTAGGTCTATTTTAATTATGTTAAAGTTAGGGGTGTTAGGTTTAGGGGTTGATAGTTTAATTTAGGTTGTTGCGATGTGGGGGCTGGCAGTTTAGGGGTTAATAGGTTTAGTTAGTGTTGGCGATGTTTGTGGATCCGAAAAAAACAAACGGATCTGGAAAAAAACGATTTAACTTAACATAACTAATTTGCCGAAACACATTTTTTTTTAAACTTAAACTAATTTGCCGAAACGAAATTATTTATTTAACTAATGAAAACGAAACAACATTTTTAGCATTGCACGTGTCTAATATGTATGTATCACTATTTTTTAAGCCCTTTACATTCTTTTTTTTTTTCTCTAATACCTGAGACCTCATATCTTTGAGCCCTTATAATTTTTTTGTGCAATTTTTTAAAAATATTTTTTATTAGATAAGGTTATTATGAGTGTAACTGTAATGTATAATGTATTTTGGTGTTTTGTGACACTTTTTATTGCAAAACAGTTATAACCCCCTTTTGCTTGCACGCAACTGTTAAAGCGCCACTCATATTCTGGCTCATATTCTGGCTCATCCAATGTAGGCATTTTTATAAAATAAACAAAATATTATAAATCTTAAAGTTTTTTTATTTTAGAACTGCTTTCAAAAATCATGAACTCGTCTGCAATTTCATTGCTAGCGTTTCACTCGGGTCAAACTTTTACACCAAAATGTTTTGAACAGTTATCAACTGTAATGTAATAAAACCCCAAATTGGTTTCAGGCTAAAACAATGCAACTGGGAAATAAAAGTGTTAAAAGCACAAACAAGATGTCAATTTCACAGATGTTTTGTTTTGACTTAACAAATGTAATAATTTAGCAGCACATTGTGAAACATATTTGCCAAATTAGTTACAATGAAAAAAAAATGAAGCACTGTAAATGTCACTGAAAATAAATTATGGGGCAGTGCAAAAAGTAGGGCATGTGAAAAGCATGCAAGGTCTGATTTATGTAGAAGATGCAGATTCAGTACTTTCTGTGCTGTATTAAAAATCATCTACTCGTCACAAATGAAATAAAATGCATATTCTGCATAGGCTGCAGGAGGGACAAATGCTACAGATAAATTAAGAGGAAGTGGATATTAAATATCCCTAGTTCAATAACCAGCAAAATAAAATGTAGTCTATGATCCTTCTGTAAATGTATCTCTAAGTGTAATAGATAATGTGATCCCAGTCATTTGTATTATCAGTCTTGGCAATTGTAAATTGAAAACACTGTTCATTTCTGCAGTTACAAAATGTTACCTATAATCCAACAATGTTCAACAGCGTACTATTAAAGGGACATTAAACAGCTGAGTACAACTACAATAGAATTGTTACTTCTCGTGCAAAAATATTACTTCTAGCGAAGTTCGGGAGTGCTAAATACTGCTCCATTTATAATCTAGTCATATGTGTTTAATTTTGGTTTGCACCCAGCCTAGAATAGTTCCTGAGAATACACATGTGATGCATGCACACATATATGTGCGCACACACACGCTCATACACATACACACACACTCTCTAAATGCATACACACAAACTAAAGGGAGTACCCCCCTAAACACATCTATTTATTCTCAGATATTAACTTTATCACAGAATTTTATATATAGATACAGACACCAACCTCATAGACAGCAGAGATTCAGAGGTGCAGTGTATTACACTCTACTGAAAATAATTCTATTCAGGTAAATTTATACAACCAACATGATTATTAAAAAATCACAGAAGATCCAGAAATATGGAGATATAGATAACCAACAAATGTTTGTTTGTTCACACAGCCAGAGAAAAAACATGATATACAAAAATGTCTATCCCATATGGATCAGCTGTGCACACACATACAATTTAACTTAAAGTCCCATTATAGTGATAAAATCGAATGCTGTCATTTGTTTTGTCATTTTATCACTAGCAATGATGCAAACCTTAACCCCCCGCAAAGCGGTTTAACATATAGTGCTCCATTTACACTACACTATCCCATTATTTTAGTCTTGTCTAAAACATAAGTTAAGAAGCAGCGGTCATAAAAATCATACTTCTAGCGTAGTTAATGCTCGAGCGCGGAGCATTATATAATGCTCCAATTGCAATTTGTCTCAAAGTCAGCTTGTCAGCAGATCTGGGAAAGGGGTTCATGAAGGGTGTGTGATACATAAAATACACTACACCCCACAACTCACTGCCCACTCCAATCCGTTGCCCTAGGCATGGGGCTAGTTGGCTGAAATACACCCCTGACTATGACATCTACTATACAAAAGCATTGTAAATTATTCTTAAAAGATATACTTTTAGTAATTTATTTTTCTTAGTATCAGTTATATCACTATTACTATTAAAAAGCTCAAGTAATTATAAGACTTTAATTATTTTAAAATCTTTGGACTTAAAAGAAGTACCCCTTGCAAAATACTATCTCTAAAGTGCTCTAACATAAGGAGCAGATGATTTATCAATATCTAGAAATGTGACACTTTCAAGGCATTTTTTACAGCAAACCAAGCATTTCCAAATTTTTTTACAAAGTACACTACACCTTGGTCAGCACAAAATATTTAAAATAGACTGAAAGCTGGCAAAAGGCAATCATAAAGGCTTAGTGTGCTACTTAAAAGCAATATAGGTTTAAAGGCAGCGGCTAATTTTCCTTTGATGTGATTTTGTTTTAAAATGAACAAAAGACAAACTATCGGCTAGATTACGAGTTTTGTGGTATGGGTGAAAAAGCAGCGTTAAGGCTCATAACGCTGCTTTTTCACTACCACTGGTATTACGAGTCTTGTAGGGGCACCGCACACTATTTTGGCCGTACCCCTAATCTGCTGCTCCGTACATCACCGCCACTATAATAAACATATTAACCCCTAAACCGCCACAATCCCGCATCACAAACACTAGTTAAATATCATTAACCCCTAATCTGCCACCCCTAACATCGCCGCCACCTACCTACATTTATTAACCCTAATCTGCCACCCCAACGTCGCCGCCACTATACTAAATGTATTAACCCCTAAACCTAAGTCTAACCCTAACACCCCATAACTTAAATATAATTAAAATAAATCTAAATAAAACCTACTATCATTACCTAAATAATTCCTATTTAAAACTAAATACTTACATGTAAAATAAACCCTAAGATAGCTACAATATAACTAATAGTTACATTGTATCTAGCTTAGGTTTTATTTTTATTTTACAGGCAAGTTTGTATTTATTTTAACTAGGTAGAATAGTTACTAAATAGTTATTAACTATTTACTAACTACCTAGCTAAAATAAATGCAAATTTACCTGTAAAATAAAACCTAACCAGAGTTACACTAACACCTAACCTTACACTACAATTAAATCAATTACCTAAATTAAATACAATTACCTAAATTACAAAAAAAACAAACACTAAATTACACAAAATAAAAAAAAGAAATTATCAGATATTTAAACTAATTACACCTAATCTAATAGCCCTATCAAAATATAAAGCCCCCCCAAAATCGAAAAAAAACCCTAGCCTAAACTAAACTACCAATAGCCCTTAAAACCCACCACCCAACCAACCAACCAACCCCCCAAATAAAATCCTAACTAAAAAAACCTAAGCTCCCCATTGCCCTGAAAAGGGCATTTGGCTCTTTTTCAAGTGCCCAAACCCTAATCTAAAAATAAAACCCACCCAATAAACCCTTAAAAAACCTAACACTAACCCCCAAAGATCCACTTACAGTTTTGAAGACCGGACATCCATCCTCAATGAAGCCTGGAGAAGTCTTCATCCAAGCGGCAAGAAGTCCTCAACGAAGCCGGGAGAAGTCTTCATCCAAGCCGGCAGAAGTGGTCCCCCAGACGGGCAGAAGTCTTCATCCAGACGGCATCTTCTATCTTTATCCATCCGGCGTGGAGCGGCTCCATATTGTTTAGACTTGGGGTTCATGTTAGGGTGCTAGGTGTAAAAATAAATTTAGTTTCCCCATAGGAATCAATGGGGCTGCGTTAAGGAGCTTTACTTTCCTTTTTTGCAGGTGTTAGACTTTTTTTCAGCCGGCTCTCCCCATTGATGTCTATGGGGAAAACGTGCAGGAGCACATAAAACTAGCTCACCGCAGCTTTCAGCAGCGCTGGTATTGGAGTGCGGTATGGAGCTCAATTTTGCTCTACGCTCACTTTTTGCCTGATAACGCCGGTTTTTGTAAACCTGTAATACCAGCGCTGTAGGGAAGTGAGCGGTGACAATAACTTGCAAGTTAGCACCACACCCCCTCATAACGCAAAACTCGTAATCTAGCCGTATGTTTTTATTATCATATGAAATATGCTAAGGCAATCAAAAATGATATGCCTATTGTATTCACATTCTGTAATTGGCATTATAATTTAAATACAGAAAATACAGTATAAGTATACACACATACACTGCATGGAAGCACATCTGTGGTTTAGTGGTATTGGAGCTTCCATGATAAATCACAGTTTTAAAATACTTATATGTGACGATATTACACTTTTTTATATATAGTTTTTTCTAGATTGACAGAAGATGCATATTTATGAAATCTTCCAACTGGCACAATAAGATTATACATACATGCCTTAAAGGGACAGTCTAGGACAAAATAAACTTTCATGATTCAGATAGAGCATGTAATTTTAAACAATTTTCCAATTTACTTTTATCACCAATTTTGCTTTGTTCTCTTGGCATTCTTAGTTGAAAGCTTAACCTAGGAGGTTCATATGCTAATTTCTTAGACCTTGAAGCCCACCTCTTTTCAGATTGCATTTTAACAGTTTTTCACCACTAGAGGGTGTTAGTTCACGTATTTCATATAGATAACACTGTGCTCGTGCACGTGAAGTTATCTGGGAGCAGGCACTGATTGGCTAGACTGCAAATCTGTCAAAAGAACTGAAAAAAGGGGCAGTTTGCAGAGGCTTAGATACAAGATAATCACAGAGGTTAAAAGTATATTATTATAACTGTGTTGCTTATGCAAAACTGGGGAATAGGTAATAAAGGGATTATCTATCTTTTAAAACATCAAAAATTCTGGTGTAGACTGTCCCTTTAAATCTAAACAGATGGACGGTTTTATTTGAAATTCTGCAGGGATATTGATATGAGGAGGCTATGTTGCCTTTTAAAGAAATTAACGCCTAGATTTAGAGTTCTGCGGCCAGGTAAAGGTTTACCGCTCACTTTCCAGCCGCGACTTTTCCATACCGCAGATCCCCTTACGCCAATTGCGTATCCTATCTTTTCAATGTGATCTTCCTAACACTGGTATTTAGAGTCTTGGCTGAAGTGAGCGTTACACCTCTACTGACAAGACTCCTACCACCCATGGAAAGGCTGTAGTTAAGAGCTTAATGGGCTAACGCCGGTATATAAAGCTCTTAACTACAGTGCTCTAAAGTACACTAACACCCATAAACTACCTATGTACCCCTAAACCGAGGTCCCCCCACATCGCCGCCACTATAATAAATATTTTTAACACCTAATCTGCCGACCGCACATCGCCGCCACCTACATTATCCCTATGAACCCCTAATCTGCTGCCCCTAACATCGCCGACACCTACATAATTTTTATTAACCCCTAATCTGCCCCCCCCCAACGTCGCCACCTCCTAACTACAAGTATTAACCCCTAATCTGCCGACCGGACCTCGCCGCTACTCTAATAAAGTTATTAACCCCTAAACTGCCGCACGCCCACCTCGCAAACCCTATAATAAATAGTATTAACCCCTAAAGCTAAGTCTAACCCTAACCCTAACACCCCCCTAAATTAAATATTATTTTAATCTAATGAAATAAATTAAATCTTATTAACTAAAGTATTCCTATTTAAAACTAAATACTTACCTGTAAAATAAACCCTAAACACCCTAAACTAGCTACAATATAACAAATAATTATATTGTAGCTATTTTAGGATTTATATTTATTTTACAGGCAACTTTGTATTTATTTTAACTAGGTACAATAGCTATAAAATAGTTATTTACTATTTAATAGCTAACTAGTTAAAATAATTACAAAAGTACCTGTAAAATAAAGTTGAGGCGGCAGATTAGGGGTTAATACTATTTATTATTATGGTACCGCTACTGTAAGCAACGCTGGTATTGAGGTTTGAAGTGGTGGTAAATTCGGCTCAACACTCCCTTTTTGGAGCCTAACGCAGCCCTTGAGACAACTCTAAATACCAGCGTTGTTTGGAAGCAGTGGTAGGAAAAAAAGCTGCGTTAGCTACGCGGGTCTTTACCGACAAAACTCTAAATCTAGCCGAAAGTAAATTTGAGCTGTATTTTAAGAGATACTTGAGTTTTCATACGTAATTGTCAGGGATTTTTCCCTGTTGTGTTTGCCATGTGCTGCTGGCAGCCATTTTACTCACCTCTCTTCCTGACTATGGTGCATTGTGGGGGATGCTGCTCAATTCCTGCACTTCCTTTTATGGCCAAACTGTTGTGCATCATCCATGTGAGACAGGATGCAGTCTCAGAATTGTGATGTCATCACTTATTATGTAAAGGGCCTCTGTTCAGTATGCTTTGCCTTTGCGTTGTCTCAGAATAGTTTGTGAGAGTGCCTATGTATTACCTGGCTGCTTGACGTCCTTCCTGGTTCCTGATCCCTGGCTTGTTCCTGACTCTGCTGTTTATATTGGCTCCTGACTCGGCTCGTCTGACTACCAGCTCTTGTTTTGACTCCTGGCTTGTTATTTGACTTTTGGACTTTTTATTATTTTTTGCTATTAATAAAGGTGTGATTATTTTGCACTTCTCATCTCAGTCTGATTCCTGGCACCCTGACATTACGCAAAGGCCATGAATCCTATTGGTGCTAATAATCCACCTTTACCTGCCATCATTTCCAGGATGGATGTACAGGATCACCGCTTGGATCAATTTGCACTAGCCCTGCAAACCCTGCTGACTCGCACTGCACATTTGGACCAAAGTGTCCCGCAAGTTATGGTTGCTCCTGTTTCCGCTGCTGCACCTATGCCTACCAGGAGCATGTCCGGTTCTGCAGCTCTACCTCAGCGATATGGAGGTGATCCTATTCAGTGCAGAGGGTTTTTGAACCAGGTGGGCATTTACTTTGAGATGTTACCTCAGGCGTTTCCCTCTGACAGAGCTAAGGTGGGATTTCTCATCTCGTTACTCTCTGACACAGCTCTTGCCTGGGCTAATCCCTTGTGGGAGACTAATAAACCTGTGATTACAAATTACCCTGCATTTGTGGCCTCCTTTCGAAGGGTATTTGATGTTCCGGCTCGCTCATCCTCTGCTGCTAAACTACTCATGTCCATTCAGCAAGGTTCAAGATCTGTTGCTCAGTATGCTATTGAGTTCCGTACGCTTGCCGCAGAGGTAGGTTGGAACAATGAAGCCCTTGTTGCCGCCTTCTTTCATGGGCTCTCTGATGCGATTAAAGACGAAGTTGCTGCCAGAGATTTACTAGAGGATCTCGAGGCATTTATGCCTTTTTTGATCCTAATTGACATCAGACTCAGAGAGAGGCCCTCTTTTAAGGGGCGCTTGCGGAAGCCTCCTGTCTCGTTGTCTCCTATGTGTTTGTTCCCACCCGTGCCTCCCTCTCCTCCCATGCCTCCTGGTCCCGAGTCACCAGGTACTGCAGAGCCTGTGCAGCTGGGATTCACATGCCTCTCCGCGGCAGAGAGGGCCTTTAGGAGGAGGGAGGGGCTCTGCCTCTATTGTGGGTTACAGGGCCACCTTTTGAAGTCTTGTCCTACACGGCTGGGAAACGCTCACACCTAAGGTCCTGTCGGGGGCAGACCTTGGGTGGTTTATCCTCGTCCCCGGAACCGCTTAAGGAGAAACCTTTGGTTACGGTTGTCCTTTCCTGGGTGGACTCCTCCATAGTCACCCAGGCTCTTGTTGACTCCGGTGCTGCGGGCTATTTCATTGAGAGTGCTTTTGTATCAAAGCACTCCATTCCTGTTTGCATCGGTCCGTTCCGCTTGCTATTGAGGCCATTGATGGTAGGCCCCTTCAGCCCGCACTCGTTACTCATGAAACTGCTCCGTTGTCCATGGGTGTTGGGGCTCTCCATTTTGAAACACTCCAGTTCCAGGTGTTAAACTCTCCGCATTTTCCGGTTGTTCTGGGTTATTCATGGCTCCAAAAGCACAATCCCAGTCTCGACTGGCGCAGGTCCGAAATGTTGTCGTGGTCCCTGCAATGTATTTCCACTTGTCTTCGGAAACCAGTTGAAGTCTTGTGCTCTTCTTCGGTATCTCAATCGCCAGAGGAGTACCGAGAGTTCCTAGATGTTTTTGAGAAGGTGCGTGCCGGTACTTTGCCTCCTCACCGGTCTTACGATTGTGCCATAGACCTGCAACCCGGAGCCATTCCTCCTCTGGGCCGGGTGTACCCTCTGTCAGTTGCCGAGAATTGTGCTATGGAGGAGTATGTTGCCGATGCTCTGTCGCGGGGGATCATCCACAAATCCTACTCTCCTGCAGGGGCTGGCTTCTTCTTTGTGAAGAAAAAGGGTGACGAGTTAAGACCATGTATCGATTATAGGGGTCTTAATCGTCTTGCCATTAAGAATGTTTACCCTATTCCGCTTAGTACGGAACTCTTTGACCACCTCAAGGGAGCTACGGTCTTTACTAAACTTGATTTGAGAGGAACGTACAATCTCGTTAGGATTAAGGAGGGCCACAAATGGAAAACAGCATTTAACACCAGGAGCGGGCATTATGAGTATCTTGTAATGCCCTTTGGCCTATGTAATGCTCCTGCTGTTTTTCAGGAATTTATTAATGATGTCCTACGAGATATGTTGCTACAGTGTGTTGTGGTGTACTTAGACGACATCCTCATACACTCACCCACACTTGAGGCTCATCGTTCTGATGTTACACAGGTTCTTCAGAGACTACGTGAGAACGGCCTGTTTTGCAAACTCGAGAAATGTGAGTTCCATCAGACTCAAGTAACCGTCCTAGGTTATGTTATCTCCATTGCAGGGTTCTCCATGGATCCTGACAAGTTATCTGCAGTTCTGCAGTGACCTCGCACAGTTGGTCTTCGGTCTATTCAACGTTTTTTGGAGTTCGCCAATTACTATAGGAAGTTTATTAAAAACTTTTCTTCCTTGGTCAAACCTATCACAGACATGACCCTACTGCCATTAAGGCCTTTGATAGTCTTAAGACTGCCTTTGCTGCCGCTCCAGTTCTGGCTCATCCTAACCCTGTCCTGCCTTTCATTCTTGAGGTTGATGCGTCTGAGACTGGAGTAGGTGCCCTCTTGTCTCAACGTCCTACGCCTGATGGTTCCTTGCATCCGTGTGGTTTCTTCTCTAAGAAATTGTCTCCAGCAGAGTGCAATTATGAAATTGGCGACAGGGAATTACTGGCCATAATTTTGGCACTTAAGGAATGGAGGCATCTTCTCGAGGGTACTAGCGTGCCAGTGCTCATTCTTACTGAGCACAAGAATTTAACTTATCTATCTGAAGCAAAACGTTTGTCGCCCCGACAGGCCAGATGGGCGTTATTTTTGTCTCGGTTTAATTATGTGGTCTCCTACCTGCCTGGTAGTAAGAATGTTAGGGCTGATGCCCTCTCTCGACAATTTTCGCCTCTGTCCAAGGAGGAGTCTGTACCTACTCCTGTTATACCTCCTGACCATATTTTGGCTACCATACATACTAATTTGACTTCTCCCTTGGGAGAGGAGATCCTGGCCGCACAAACCAATGCACCTCCTGAGAAACCTAGTGGTAAGTGTTTTGTTCCTGAGAATCTTTGAACTAAACTTTTGCCCACTTACCACTATCCTAAAGCCGCAGGTCACCCAGGCAAGAACCAAATGATTTGGTCTGTCACTCGACAATTCTGGTGGCCAGGTCTTCGTTCTGATGTTGCTGCGTATGTTGCCTCCTGCTCAGTTTGTGCACAGAATAAGACTCCTTGACGTCTTCCTGTGGGTCTTCTTCGGCCTGTTGCTAATGGTGAGCGTCCTTGGACACATCTTTCTATGGACTTCATTGTTGAGCTCCCTGTTTCTAATGGCAATACTGTTATCCTTATGGTGGTTGACCGTTTTTCTAAAATGTCACATTGCATTTCCTTGATGAAGCTGCCTACCGCTCAGGAGCTTGCTTCAATTTTTGCCCGGGAGGTCTTCCGTTTACATGGGTTACCCAAGGAGATAGTGTCGGACCGGTGTAGCCAGTTTGTCTCCAGATTTTGGCGTTCCTTTTGTGCTCAAATGAGGATCCAGCTTTCCTTCTCCTCGGCATATCACCCTCAATCCAATGGGGCTGCGGAACGGTCTAATCAAGCTCTGGAACAGTTCCTCCATTGCTATGTCTCAGATCACCACAATAATTGGTCTGAACTGTTACCTTGGGCAGAGTTTGCTCGTAATAGTGCTATTAATGCTTCCTCCAAGATATCCCCGTTCATGGCGAACTATGGGTTTCAACCATCCTTGTTGCCCGATTCATTCATGTCTCAGGGTATTCCGGCTTTGGAAGAGCATCTCCGGCAACTCCGTTCCACGTGGGTGCAGATTCAGGATTGCCTTCATCGTTCTATGCAGCGCCAAAAGTTCCAGGCTGATCGTAGGCGTCTGCCCGCACCTTCCTACCAGATTGGTGAGAGAGTTTGGCTGTCCTCCCACAACTTGAACCTTTGTGTGCCTTCCAATAAATTGGCTCCCCGTTATGTTGGTCCTTTACAAATACTCAGACGGGTTAATCCTGTGGCCGACGCTCTTGACCTTCCTCCTGCTATGCGCATCTCCAATGTTTTTCATGTCTCCCTCTTGAAACCATTGGTTTGTAATCGGTTTACCACTGTGTTGCCTCGTCCATGGCCTATCTTTGTTGACAACCATGAGGAGTATGAGGTCAGCAGCATTATTGACTCTCATATGTCCAGGGGCTGTGTACAGTATTTGGTTCACTGGAGAGGCTACGGTCCGGAGGAGCGTTCATGGGTTCCCTCCTCTGATGTTCATGCTCCCGCCCTCCTCCGTGCCTTCCATGCCCGTTTCCCCAATAAGCCTTTTGTCCTCCCGCGGGGGAGGGGTCGTTGAGGGGAGGGTACTGTCAGGGTTTTTTCCCTGTTGTGTTTGCCATGTGCTGCTGGCAGCCATTTTACTCACCTCTGTTCCTGACTATGGTGCATTGTGGGGGATGCTGCTCAATTCCTGCACTTCCTTTTATGGCCAAACTGGTGTGCATCATCCATGTGAGACAGGATGCAGTCTCAGAATTGTGATGTCATCACTTATTATTTAAAGGGCCTCTGTTCAGTATGCTTTGCCTTTGCGTTGTCTCAGAATAGTTTGTGAGAGTGCCTGTGTATTACCTTGCTGCCTAACGTCCTTCCTGGTTCCTGATCCCTGGCTTGTTCCTGACTCTGCTGTTTTCCTTGTTCCTGATTCCGGCTCGTCTGACTATTCGCATTGGCTCCTGACTCGGCTCGTCTGACTACCAGCTCTGGTTTTGACTCCTGGCCTGTTATTTGACTTTTGGACTTTTTATTATTTTTTGCTATTAATAAAGGAGTGATTATTTTTGCACTTCTCGTCTGATTCCTGGCACCCTGACAGTAATGAAACATGGCTTGTTTGTCATTGTCATTTATTTTTGTTTTAGAGTGATCTGAGAAAGCAAATTTAGATTTGGAAGCTTGATAAGATTGCAAATATGATAAAAGATAAAAAAAATCCTTTGTTAATAATCCCAGTGTTTACCTTTTCATCCAAGTGTATAAAAGCTAAGAAATTTTAAATGGACATTAAAGGGCCATTATAGTGAAAACATGACATGCAGGAATTCAGGTAGAGGAAGTAATCTTATCACTAATGACCCTACAAATCTAGGTTTTAACTCCCTCAAAGGAGTTAAATACATATAATAGAATGAGATGCAAAAAATGTGACAACAATACTGAATATTACCCACAGGGATGCTCTTGCTACTGACTAATGTTGAATTAAGTGTGCTAGTGCATTTATTATTAAAGGAACACTAAAGTCAAAATTAATCTTTCATGATTCATATAGAGCACACAATTGTAAACAACTTTACAATTCACTTCTATAATCTGTGTGCACAATTTTTTATATGTCCACTTTCTGAGGCATTTGCTCCTACTGAGCATGTGCAAGTATTTACAGTATATATGTATATTCATTTTATGATTGGATGATGGCTGTCACATGATGAGGAACAAAACTGAACTAACTGTGAAATTTGAAAACCAAAGAAAAAATCTACTACTCAATTGAAATTCAGAAATTTAGATTACTTGATTTGCATTGTCTTTTTATTATGCATTTGTTAATTATGTAACGCTACTGTATTTAATGGCCCTTTAACTCAAAAAGCAGTTACACCCATATCTAGATAGGTAAAGAGGATGTAGGTCAGCACTCACTTGTTTTTAGGGTTACTTGTGCTGTGTAAATGAACACGTTAATACTTAAATTTTGTTAAAAAATAATAAATAAAAAGACAGGAAGGTTAGGAGTCCCTGCTCCCCAAAAATTAAAACCATCACAATATGGGGTTCATATATTCAGTCAACATTAAGGGCTAGATTACAAGTGGTGTTGGTTGCTCACAAGCGAAAAGGGGTTTATCACGGCTCTTTGTGCGTGTAGTTTCTTTTTGCTCATATTACAAGTTGAAAGTAAACAACGCAATTTAAGTTAACACAAGTTGGGTTAGCGTGAACCCAGAGCTCTGAAAACAAAAAAGTCTCACAAAACACATAAAGAATACATTATAAAATACACTTACACTTATAATAACACAAAAGTTATAAAGGCTCAAAGATATGAGGTCTAAGGTAAAAAACAGTAGGCAAAGGGCTTTAACATAGTTACATACATATACATGTGTAAATATGTATATATATATGTACATATATATACTGTATGTATAAATGTATTTATATGTGTATATATGTATTTACAGACATACTGTATATACACCTAAAAACACATAAATACATATGTATACATATATAGACATATATACAAGTGCATTGGAGCCCTTTGCAGTTAAGTAGATGAAAACATGAAAAAGCATATTTATGCAATATTCATATTTAATCAAATGTTATACTGTGTATTTACTGTAAATGTTTCACATTGCAATATTCTGGATATTGTAACAAAAAAAAACAATATAGTAGTGTGTCAGGTTTTTTTTCCACTTTTTTGTCTCCTTAGACTTCTTTTGGGCAATAGGTTATTGCACTATTAAAGGGACAGTCAACTCCAAAAAAACTTTCATGATTTAAACAGGGAATGTCATTTTAAACAACTTCCCAATTTACTTTTATCACCAATTTTGCTTTGTTCTCCTAGTATTCTTAGTTGAAAGCTAAACGTAGGAGGTTCATATGCTAATTTCTTAGACCTTGAAGACTGCCTCTAAGCTGAATGCATTTTGACCACTAGAGGGCATTCATATAGATAACATTGAGCTCACGCATGTGAAGTGACCTAGGAGTGAGGACTGATTGGCTAAAATGCAAGTCTGTCAAAAGAACTAAAATAAGGGGGCAGTCAGCAGAAACTTAGATACAAGGTAATTACAGAGGTAAAATGTGTATTATTATAACTGTGTTGGTTATGCAAAACTGGGGAATGGGTAATAAAGGGATTATCTTTCTTTTTAAACAACAAAAATTCTTGTGTTGACTGTCCATTTAAGCTCAGCTTTTTATGTGTGTCCTGTTAGCGTGCGAGCAAAAAAACTGTTTACTTTCAACTTGTAATAGTAGAAAAACCTACTTTTAGCGCAGTTAACGCTTGAGTGGGAGCATTAAATAGCGCTCCACTTACTGGCAGTAAGTATCTAAAATGTTATACTCAAGTTACTATTCCTTTTTGAATACTAGGAGGTATGTATACTAAATTAAAAAAATTACTAACTTTAAATCTTTATTTTGCAATTAAGTAACAACTTAATTATATGTAGGGTAAATTATTATTTAGGAAATAATTAACAAAACCACATGCAGTCAGCATATTAAATATAAGAATGGCCCATGATGAGGTCATGTTTCACAGTTCATGCATTCTCTTTGTTTACCTATCTAGATATGGGTTAAACACTTGTTTTGAGTACTGCTTGAGATCCACAGAGAACTGTTGGTCCTGAGTGGAAATTGCTGCTGAGCCAATAAGCACCATTAGCTGTACAGCTGATCATGCTACTAGTGCCACTGATAGGGTCAGCGACAGTTTATGTTTGGGAGCCTCAATGAACTGGTAATTTTACTAGGTCTTTAAGCAATTTTTTTTGGGGGGGGTTAAACCCATAATTTTTGCAGGGTCTATGGTGATAAAATTGCATGGTCTAATGAATGAGTTTAAATTATATATATATATATATATATATATATATATATATATATATATATATATATATATATATATATATATATATCAGTAATTAAAGGGACACTCAAGTCAAAACAAAACTTTTATGATTCAGATAGAGCGTACAGTTTTAAGACGCTTTCCAATTTACTTCAATTATCAAATTTTGCACAGTATTTTTATATTCACAATTTCAGGGGAACATGTGCACAATCTCACGGGGTATACGTATACTAGTCTGTGATTGGTTGATGTCTGTCACATGATACAGGGGGACAGAAAAAAGGAGAAAAAATAAATTTGTCAGAAAAAAATCTACTGCTTATTTGAAATTTAGAGTAGGTGTTCACCATTCTCTTTTTATTATGCACTTGTTAATTATGCAATTCTACTGTATTGAGTGGTCCTTTAACCACTGCATACAAATAAATGTTTTCTTGTATTTCAAAAAAACAAAACAAAATTGTCTTGTTAGCAACATTTGCATTGTTTTTCAATTCTAGGACAAAGCTTTTTTAGTATTTTTTTTTTTTTTTTAAGTTTTCAAAAGCTTTATTGAAATTTGAACAATGCGATACAAGCAAAGTTGCTGAAAAGCAAGGATTTTGTGGTACAATAATAATGCACATACAGTAATTTGCGTAAAAAAAGGTAAAATGGGGCATACAACGCCCTTTACACAAAGATTGTTGATCAACACAAACCCAATATTTTAGTATTTTATTATCTTTGATGTGGCCAATTAAGCTCTGATATAAATGAGCGCTTACATTGGTCCAGCAATCACTAGGTAGAATTTTTAAGTTCATAATCCAACAAAATCCACTCCATCCTCTCAATTTTCAGAGTTAAATTGCAGAAAATCTAGGTAAAATAAATAATGAAGGTACGTTGCAAAGGTTCTTTATTACTATTCACTGTATAAATATTTTGTCTTGATTGCAAGTGGAGCGCAAAAATAACACTGCTGGTTCTGAGTTCAAAAGTCCAAAGTAATTTTATATAATCTGAGCGATAGTCTAGTGTTCATCTGTATAGCAGTGACAGACTGGGAATAAAAAGAAGCCCTGGAAAAATGTTAAGACCAGCCCTATTTTACATCAAGTCCCTAGCATGGACTCACCCCATTTGTCTCAAGTGGATTACTGCTTCCTCCAATATTTTTCAGATTTTAATTGTACTAGTTTCTAATAAAAAAAATAATACCAGATTTTTGTTATGTATGCAACTACAACCAACTTTCTTCCTGGAATCCCTTTCACAGTGTGAAAAGGATTATCTAGAGTGTGATCTGGAGAAGACACTCAAAATAGTTTGTTACTCTGTCTCACAAACCATTCATAGAAGAGCTGCTAAATGGTAAATGGTCTAGGAAATAAAACTTACAAGGAAACACTTTAAAACCTTAATTCGTATAGCTCAGAGGAGAACAGCAGTGATACAGCGGCATCACTTCCTCACCAGCAGCTCCACCCCCTTATATTGTAGCTGGCCAACCCCAGCTGCTGCAGCCCCCTGGGAAATCTCCTCGTATCCTGGTAGGCCAGTCTGGCCTTGCTGCATAGTGCGGGTGTGTTAATTCCCTCACATAATAGACCTTTATGGGGGTGCCGTAACATTCATGTCGGAAACACTCGAGCACTAAGCTGATGGAGGACAAAATATCCACTCAAGAGTTCTTAATTTAGGTCTGTGCTATACTATTTCAATGAAACATAAGAATAAAAAAATACACACACACATATATATATATATATATAGACACATATACACTTACACATATACCTTTGACCCCTCCTCAGTCCCTCCCCTTGTCATATACTATATCCCTTTAATTCTGCCACAAAACCTTATTTTTCAATGAAGTGAAGTTTCCACCTCTTAGGCAATAGCTGTGCTAGCACATGGCCCAGTGCCACCCGGCTATTGGCTAAGATGTGGAAATGTTGTCTCATTAAAAAAAGAAAGTTTTGCTGTGTGCAGCTGGAGCCACTTAGTTTAGTGAGGAGGCTGCGGGAAAGAAAAGGTATGTTTAATTTAAAATTATAAAAAAGTCATCACTGAAGGTTCCATTTATTTTTAGTGCTGGTAAATCCTAGGGGTTTTGAAACTCTAAGATTTACCAATATTTAACTCTCCACTTGTAACATGAGCGCATTAATACCATTCTGCACTTTCCATTAAAAGTATAGGGCACACTAAAAAAGTTTCTGCCTGATAAGATACTGTGGTAACATCCATTTCTAATACCAGTTTACAAGTGAAGCGCAAATTAATAATTCTGCTTGAGCGTTAATTGCGCCAGAAGAAAGCTTTTTGCTCTTGTTGGGTTGCGCTCATATTACGAGTTGAAATTAAACTGTTTTCACTCACGCGCTAACCCAACAAGTGCCGAAGATAGAATATTGCATGCACGTTAACGTATTCCCCATAGAAGTCAATAGAGAAAAAAAAGGTGAAAAAACCCCTAACACCCTACTCGCATACAAACCCAATTGCATATTCTGAAGTGCGCTAACCTGACATGAAAATATGAATATTTCACATTCCAATGTTCTTCAAATAACAGAATATGTTCTATTTATTCATAAATAGATATTTCTACATATAACTGATATTTCTTTTGGTAAAATATATATATATATATATATATATATATATATATATATATATATATATATATATATATATATATATATTCGTTAGCAAAGATGTGCACTCTCACTTAATCACAACTGCCAGGGTGCTAGTGAAGTTAGGTACACAGCAACAAAGAAACTTGCACTCACTGGACTTTTTAACAAAACTTTACTTGGCAGAAAATAGTGACGTTTCGGGGACAGTGTCTGAGGAAGGGGATACACTGTCCCCGAAACGTCACTATTTTCTGCCAAGTAAAGTTTTGTTAAAAAGTCCAGTGAGTGCAAGTTTCTTTGTTGCTGTATATATATATAAATATATATATATATATATATATATATATATATATAAAGTATATAGATGAATATATATAAAGCTATATATATATATATATATATATATAAATATCTATTTAGAAATACTAAGAACATATTCTGCTATGTGCAGAACATTGGAATGTGAAATATTTACACTAAATACTTAGTTAAAATATTTATTAAAATAAATATTGCATAAATATGTTTTAACATATTATCTACTTAACTGCAAAGGGCTCACTTATAGATATGTCTATACATGTGTACATATGTATTTAAGTGTTTACATGTGTATAATTGTCTGTAAATACATATATACACATATAAATAAATAAATACATACACACACACACATACATAGACATCTTTAGACATGTATATGTATATATCTCTATGTTAAAGCACTTTGCCTGCCTTTTATTTCTAAATCTGAAATCTCATATCTTTGAGCCTTTATAAATTTTGTGTGCAATATTTTATTTTAATATTTTTTATTAGATGGTGTTATTATGAGTGTAACTGTACTATGTATTGCATTTTTGATTTGTTTTTTGCAACTTTTATGTTTTGCGAAACAGTTAACCAGAGCTCTGAAATCGCAGTAATCATTCTAGCGTAAATCGTGATTGCACTCAATTGATCGCATTTACTTTAAACTTATAATACCAGTGGTAAGACAGACGAGCGCAAAATCCCCAAATAAACCCTTTATCGCTTGTTCGCAAATGTTAGCGCTCCACTTGTAATCTGGCCCTATGTGTTGTTCTATTTGCTACATGGAGCACAAAATAACATACCTTGTACTACTGATTTTGTTCCACTTGTAATCTAGTCCTTAATGGGGAATTCAATTTTGTGTTTGTCATTTTAAGTACGTGCAGTTAAATTAAAGGTCTTGGATAATGAGGTGTAATGTTTTTGCCATTGTGTTTGCATGCAGTGTATTTAAAGTCTGGCATACTGCTATTACTTTATAGATATATACATAGAATTAGAGATTGTCTAGTAACATAAACAAATACATTGCATGACATTTTGATACCTTTATATTACAGTTGCAAATTCACATCTTACAGAGATAATGAGGGGTAGTTATCAACGTGTCAACTTTCCTGCCTTCGCCGGCCCAATACGCCCGCCTAAGCTCGCCTCACATCGCCGCCGCGGACCTGAAAAAAATCGCCTTAGTTATCAAGTAAAGCTGTCAAAAAGCCGCGGGGCGATGAGCAGCGGACTGTGAGAGTTATCACTCATCCGATCTCGCTGCTCTTCGGCTGTTTGACAGCTTTCTTGCTAGCCTGTCACTAAGCACTCACACTAAACTACACTGTTCTACCCCCTATACCGGCGCCCCCGGAGCCCCCCGCAACTAAATAAAGTTACTAACCCCTAAACCGCCGCTCCTAGACCCCGCCGCAAGTCTTATAAATGTATTAACCCCTAAACCGCCGCTCACGGACACCGCTGCCACCTACATTATACCTAGTAACCCCTATCCTGCCCCCCCCCTATACCGTCGCCCTCTATAATAAAGTTATTAACCCCTATCCTGCTGATCCCGCACCTCGCCGCAAATAAATAAATAGTTTAACCCCTAAACCGCCGCTCCCTGACCCTGCCGCAACCTATATTAAATTTATTAACCCCTAATCTGCCCCCCCTACACCGTCGCCACCTATAATAAATTTATTAACCCCTATCCTGCCCCCCACTACACCGCCGCCACTGTAATAAAATTATTAACCCCTAAACCTAAGTCTAACACTAACCCTAACACCCCCCTAACTTAAATATTAATTAAATAAATCTAAATAATATTTCTATTATTAACTAAGTTAATCCTATTTAAAACTAAATACTTACCTATAAAATAAACCCTAATATAGCTACAATATAAATAATAATTATATTGTAGCTATTTTAGGATTTATTTTTATTTTACAGGCAACTTTCAATTTATTTTAACTAGGTACAATAGCTATTAAATAGTTATTAACTATTTAATAGCTTACCTAGCTAAAATAAAGAGAAATGTACCTGTAAACTAAAAACTAACCTAAGTTACAATTACACCTAACACTACACTATCATTAAATAAATTAAATAAATTAACTACAAATAACTACAATTAAATACAATTACATAAACTAACTAAAGTACAAAAAATAAAAAAAGCTAAGTTACAAAAAATAAAAAAAATAAGTTACAAACATTTAAAAAAATATTACAACAATTTTAAGCTACTTACACCTAATCTAAGCCCCCTAATAAAATAACAAACCCCCCCAAAATAAAAAAATGCCCTACCCTATTCTACATTAAAAAAGTTCAAAGCTCTTTTACATTACCAGCCCTTAAAAGGGCCTTTTGTGGGGGCATGCCCCAAAGAATTCAGCTCTTTTGCCTGTAAAAGAAAAATACAACCCCCCCCAACATTAAAACCCACCACCCACATACCCCTAATCTAACCCAAACCCCCCTTAAAATAACCTAACACTAATCCCCTGAAGATCATCCTACCTTGAGTCGTCTTCACTCAGCCGAGCCACCGATGGAACTGAAGAGGACATCCGGACCGGCAGAAGTGATCATCCAAGGGGCGCTGAAGAAATCTTCCATCCGATGAAGTGATCCTCCAAGCGGTGCTGAAGAAATCTTCCATCCGGGCGAGGTCATCTTCCAAGAGGCGCTGAAGAAGTCTTCTATCCGGGCGAGGTCATCTTCTAAGCCGGGTCTTGAATCTTCATCCCGCCGACGCGGAACATCCTTCTTTCCCGACGGACTACCGACGAATGAAGGCTCCTTTAAGGGACGTTATCCAAGATGGCGTCCCTTCAATTCCGATTGGCTGATAGGATTCTATCAGCCAATCGGAATTAAGGTAGGAAAAATCTGATTGGCTGATTGAATCAGCCAATCAGATTCAAGTTCAATCCGATTGGCTGATCCAGTCAGATTGAGCTCGCATTCTATTGGCTGATCGGAACAGCCAATAGAATGCGAGCTCAATCTGATTGGCTGATTGGATCAGCCAATCGGATTGAACTTGAATCTGATTGGCTGATTCAATCAGCCAATCAGATTTTTCCTACCTTAATTTCGATTGGCTGATAGAATCCTATCAGCCAATCGGAATTGAAGGGACGCCATCTTGGATGATGTCCCTTAAAGGAGCCTTCATTCGTCGGTAGTCCGTCGGGAAAGAAGGATGTTCCGCGTCGGCGGGATGAAGATTCAAGACCCGGCTTCGAAGATGACCTCGCCCGGATAGAAGACTTCTTCAGCGCCTCTTGGAAGATGACCTCGCCCGGATGGAAGATTTCTTCAGCGCCGCTTGGAGGATCACTTCATCGGATGGAAGATTTCTTCAGCGCCGCTTGGAGGATAACTTCTGCCGGTCCGGGTCTCCTCTTCAGTTCCATCGGTGGCTCGGCTGAGTGAAGACGACTAAAGGTAGGATGATCTTCAGGGGATTAGTGTTAGGTTATTTTAAGGGGGGTTTGGGTTAGATTAGGGGTATGTGGGTGGTGGGTTTTAATGTTGGGGGGGTTGTATTTTTCTTTTACAGGCAAAAGAGCTGAATTCTTTGGGGCATGCCCCCACAAAAGGCCCTTTTAAGGGCTGGTAAGGTAAAAGAGCTTTGAACTTTTTTAATGTAGAATAGGGTAGGGCATTTTTTTATTTTGGGGGGTTTGTTATTTTATTAGGGGGCTTAGATTAGGTGTAAGTAGCTTAAAATTGTTGTAATATTTTTTTAAAATGTTTGTAACTTATTTTTTTTATTTTTTGTAACTTAGCTTTTTTTATTTTTTGTACTTTAGTTAGTTTATGTAATTGTATTTAATTGTAGTTATTTGTAGTTAATTTATTTAATTAATGTAATGATAGTGTAGTGTTAGGTTTAATTGTAACTTAGGTTAGGATTTATTTTACAGGTAATTTTGTATTTCTTTTAGCTAGGTAGTTATTAAATAGTTAATAACTATTTAATAACTATTCTAACTAGCTAAAATAAATACAAAGTTACCTGTAAAATAAATTTAAATCCTAAAATAGCTACAATGCAATTATTAATTACATTGTAGCTATCTTAAGGTTTATTTTACAGGTAAGTATTTAGTTTTAAATAGGAAAAATTTATTTAATGATTAGTGTAGTGTTAGGTGTAATTGTAACTTAGGTTAGTTTTTAGTTTACAGGTAAATTTCTCTTTATTTTAGCTAGGTAAGCTATTAAATAGTTAATAACTATTTAATAGCTATTGTACCTAGTTAAAATAAATTGAAAGGTACCTGTAAAATAAAAATAAATCATAAGATAGCTACAATATAATTATTATTTATATTGTAGCTATATTAGGGTTTATTTTAAAGCTTAGTATTTAGTTTTAAATAGGATTCATTTAGTTCATAATAGAAATATGATTTAGATTTATTTAATTAATATTTAAGTTAGGGGGGTGTTAGGGTTAGTGTTAGACTTAGGTTTAGGGGTTAATAATTTTATTACAGTGGCGGCGGTGTAGTGAGGGGCAGGATAGGGGTTAATAAATTTATTATAGGTGGCGACGGTGTAGGGGGGGCAGGATAGGGGTTAATAAATTTATTATAGGTGGCGACGGTGTAGGGGGGGCAGGATAGGGGTTAATAAATTTATTATAGGTGGCGACGGTGTAGGGGGGGCAGGATAGGGGTTAATAAATTTATTATAGGTGGCGACGGTGTAGGGGGGCAGGATAGGGGTTAATAAATTTAATATAGGTTGCGGGGGTCCGGGAGCGGCGGTTTAGGGGTTAAACTATTTATTTAGTTGCGGCGAGGTGCGGGATCGGCAGGATAGGGGTTAATAAATTTATTATAGAGGGCGGCGGTATAGGGGGGGCAGGATATGGGTTACTAGGTATAATGTAGGTGGCGGTGGGCTCCGGGAGCGGCGGTTTAGGGGTTAATATGTATAGAGTAGCTTGCGGTGGGCTCCGGGAGCGGCGGTTTAGGGGTTAACATATTTATTATAGTGTCGGTGGGCTCCGGGAGCGGCGGTTTAGGGGGTAATAACTTTATTTAGTTGCGGCGGTGTAGGGGGGACAGATTAGAGGTGTTTAGACTCTGGGTACATGTTAGAGTGTTAGGTGCAGACATCTCCCATAGGAATCAATGGGATATCTGGCAGCAGCGAACTTGTACTTTCGCTATGGTCAGACTCCCATTGATTCCTATGGGATCCGCCGCCTCCAGGCTGGCGGTTTGAAAACCAGGTACGCTGGGCTGTAAAAGTGCCGAGCGTACCTGCTAGTTTTTTGATAACTAGCAAAAGTAGTCAGATTGTGCCGCACTTGTGTGCGGAACATCTGTAGTGACGTAAGAATCGATCTGTGTCAGACTGAGTCCGGCGGATCGAAGTTTACGTCACAAAATTCTACTTTTGCCGGTCTGTAGCCTTTGATAACTAAGGCGAATCAGGCTTGATAACTACCCCCCAATATGTTTGATATTTGAACATTGCCATTATTTCTACAGATACAATTACATTGCAGATCATGTGTCAATGGGAACATTTGTTCTACTGTTTGAATGTCAAAAATAGTAAAGTATTAATTCTCAAAAATAGGTATTGAGAAGTGAGCATTAAGAAATCCTACTTTGAACACATTTTTAATATTTATAGAAATATTCAACCAGTCTCTGGAACAGCCTTGCTGCAACAATTAACCTCCCTTATTTTCCCAAATGCAGTAGTATAAGCAACAGCAGGGGTTAAATTAATCTTGGTGTCTTATCAATGTCCCAACCATTAACTAAAACTTATAGCTGAATGCAGCAATTAACTACCAAATTTCCCATACCTACAATAAACCAGTGCAACCCACCACCCCTAAAATACAAAACTGTATCCCAGCACCCTGTGTAAAATGCTGACCTCCCACAATTTAAGAGCCCCAAAACAAAACCCCACAGAAAAATAATTTCCACCCTCAATGTATTTTATGCATTGGCCCCTTACAGTTCCTTAACTCATGTAATCTGCCATATACAGAATACCACAAACACTGATTCCTAATGCAAACCACAAAAAATTGGATCACATAACCATAGGACACCTCTAATCTCAATCTAGCGACCAACCAAAATCTTGCTGCAGCATTCTTGGGTAGTTTTTATTAATTTAACTTTGATGGAAGCCAGGGCTCCTGAACTATTTTCAAAATATAGGCCTTGCTTGAAAATTTCCACACTAAAGTTTCAGCTTTTTGAGACTAAAATGAAAATATCACAACCTCCCTTAAGGCTATCTGAGGGGTACGACAAAAGTATGTATATTATGCTACGGGTAATATTCCACTGTTTGGTAATTTAATGAACTAATCAGGGTTAGACTTATTTAACTATCTTGGAATTTTTTTCTTGAGTTTTGTTTAATCGATCTATAATTATATCCATTATACAGTTTCCTGCCATATGTATTTACACATTTTGGTCATAATTATGCATTATCATATTGAAAGCATTTAATATTCCCACCCAAATTAAAGACTACTCAACGTACCCACACAAATTTTATATTGTTCAACATACATTGTATTGTGGCAATACTATATGTAACACATCCCTTCTTTTTAGATGAATACATTACCTTGTCCATATGTTATCAAACTCATCATTGGTAAGAATCAAGTCTATTGATTTTACAGCTTCCTTAAATTGGTGTAGGGTAACAAATCCATAGGTGTGAAGGCAGGATAATGGCAGAAACTTCTGAAGAGACTCACTGAAAGAGGAACATAAATCTGTATTACACAGTTCACGGTACACTTTGTTTTTATTGTATTTAGTTTTTTCTAAAGCACAATTTGTAGCAATACGGGAGAGTGCTATCTTAAAAAGTAAATCAGTCAGCAAGTTGTGACTGCATTAATAGATGGAAATCATTTTGCAGGTTTTAGGTCACTTAAAGGAACATAAATGAACATTAACAAATGCTCTAAAGTGGAGGATTTTATTATGACACTATTGCTATGTGGCTGGTTGCAAATGATTGTTTAATAATTGCATGTTATGGCTGCCGATGGGCCCTTTTTGATGTCAATGTGATCACAATCAGCCATTTCATTGTTTATCTGCAGCACTTTTTCATAATTGGTTTGGTGAAAAACAGCCCTATACTTATCAGGTACAGTACTACTAGTTCTGTTTGACTGATCAGAACCCAGGACCCACATTTTTTATACTTATACAATAGATTTATTTTTTACTTGAATTCAACAGCTAAAAGAACAGCTGTGGGCCATAAATATTTATTGTATTTATTGTATCTGAGCAAAACACACTGACATCAAAATAGAGGGCATTGTAGTTTTTTTATTAAAAAAATGTAGCATTTTAAAAAAAATAAACAAATGCACTAGGCAGTTTTTGGGTCTACAGTTGGTGGGAGTGGGGTGTTAGAAAAAAAAAGCGGCACTGAAAAGTGCCTTTACATTGCTGTCTATGGGAACAGTGTGTTCCCAGTAAATATATATGGATATGCTTATATACCTATAAATGTATGTGTTAATATGTGTATAAACACATAAATAAATATGTAGACTAGCATATACATTTATATTAGCTGCCCATCGCTCTGAGACTTACCCCCTTTGCTGCATGAGGTTCTGATGATGCCTCTGATGCCATCAGAACAAGGCTCACATTGGAGCCTATGGAAGTGTGCTCTCTTGAGCGCAATGCTTCCCAGCAATGTAAATGCGAGCTTGCGTTGCATTGCTGTTAACTTGTAAAAGCAGCGCACATTAGTGTGCGCTGGTATTACAAAGTGGAGCGCTAATATCGCTTTCTTGAAAGCAATATTTAGCGCTCCACTTGTAATCTGGCCCAAAATATTTAACCTTTACAAAGGGGTTAAACACATTTTAAAGTCAGATCTGTACCTACACTGCACTACTGGTCCGGAGCAGTGCACAGGCTGTGAGCCAATCAGAGTTGTCACAGTTGCCAATCACAAGCTATGATCAGCTCAGAATCAGCAGTGTATTGCAGGGCCAGATCTGACTTTAACTATGTTTTAATCATTTAAAAAAAATGGCAGAGGGACACATCATTGTGGTTTCTTTTTGGAAACTATAGAGACTGAAACCTTATATCACTTTAATTGTCCTTTTGTAGGATTATAATCAACACAAGATAGATATTATCTCTGAGATAAAGAATTAACACAAGCAAATAGCAGTACAGACTATTTTCCAGAGAAAAATGTAAGCAAAACTTCTTACTAAGTACAACAGCTTATTACAAAAATATTGATTTTTAAATATAGCATTAATGTATTTATGTTGCTGATGTTGCTTCTTCCAAGGGCAATTTCACATTGTTACAAATAAACCCAGTGCTTGGATTTAGTTTGTTGAGCAAAAAAATATTTAAAAATCCCATGAATATTTCTGTAACCAGCGTTGCATCTTATTATGTTCACCTTCTTTTTGTATATGAAATGAGCAAACCATAATATATGTGAGACTAAACAAGCCAAATACATCAATCTATTAACTGAAATGGCAAATTGCTTGTAAAAAATAGATGTTCCTTTTGCCAAATAAACCAACTTATTCTGTGGCATCAGCCTATGAGCAATGCAGTCCTAGAACCAGTTTATCTTCCATAGTATTTTTGCCCAATTTGCAGTTCCTGGTAAACTATTTTTTATTTAATTCTTCAAGGTTACAATGTAACCATAGCAATGCTATACTCTCTCTCTCTCTCTTACTCTCATGCTCTCTATATATTATATATACACACAGTGAGGCCTATATATCAAGCCGTCAACCGCAAATACGCCGGAATTCCGCAGCGTAATTATGGCAAGCTTGATTCGACTTAGTTATCAAAGTCTACAGACCGGCAAAAGCTCAAATTCGTGACGTAACATACGATCCGCCGGTCTCAATCCGACACAGATCGATACTTATGTCATTACAGATGTTCCGAATACAAATTCGGCTCTATCTGACACCTTTTGCAAGTTAACAAATTTCTAACAGGTACACTCGCCACTATTCCGGCCCAGCGTACCTGGTTTTCAATCCACCACCCTGGAGGCCGCGGATGCCATAGGAATCAATGGGAGTCTGAAAGCAGCGAAAGCTTATGTTCGATGCTGCCAGATATCCTATTGATTTCTATGGTAGAAAACAAATTACGTTTACACCTAACACCCTATCATAACCCCCAGTCTAAACACCCCTAATCTGCCGCCCCGACATCGCCGCAAGCTAAATAAAATTTATTAACCCCTAAACCCCTGGCCTCCCACATCACTACCATTAACTAAACCTATTAACCCCTAAACCGCCAGCCCCCCACATCACCATAAACTAAATTAAGCTATTAACCTCTAAACCTAACAACCCGCTAACTTTACATTAAAATTACCTCATTAAAATAAACTATATTAAACTATTAATTAACCTACCCTAACTATTATACTAAACTTACATTAAACTATATTAAACTATTAATTAACCTACCCTAACTTTTATACTAAATTACATTAAACTATATTATACTATTAATTAACCTACCCTAACTATTATACTAAGACTACATTAAACTACCAATTAAATTAACTATATTACATATAAAAAAAAACTAACAGTACTCAAATTATTTAAATATACAATTAAAAATTACTAAATTACAAAAAAAAAAAACCGCTAAGTTACAAAAAATAAAAAACACTAAGTTACAAAAACAAACAAACCACAATATCAAAAATAAAAAAGAATTACACCTAATCTAATAGCCCTATCAAAATAAAAAAGCCTCCCCAAAATAAAAAAAAACTAGCCTACAATAAACTACCAATGGCCCTTAAAAGGGCCTTTTGCGGGGCATTGCCCCAAAGAAATCAGCTCTTTTACCTGTGAAAAAAATACAAACACCCCCCAACAATCAAACCCACCACCCAATATTAAAACCCACCACCCAAACAACCAAACCCCCCAAATAAAAACCAAATAGGAAGTGTTTCATATGATTTTACACAGACTTTCTCAAGAGTTTTTGAAATGCTGCTATGTTTCAGGGTCTATAAGTGTTAAACCCTTCCTATTTGGGGAAATACACTTAGTGCTATTCTCTAACGTCAGCATGACCCGCACGCCAATGTCCAGGAGTATCACTGATGTATGCCCCCAACTACATTGCTTGATTACTATTCAAATAACATTTATATCTTAATAATAATAATTATAACCAATTGATACATTTTATAATAGTAATAAAAAATACATGTCTCAAAATTATTAAAAGCAACAATAGATTTCTCGCATAATAAAAATGAATAACATGAACATTCCTGTTTTGAGACAAGTCCAATAAGGGGTCCATAAAAGTCACATCTTTTATTATGAAGGTAAACACAGGAAATATATTAAAATAGATAAAAATGAAGTTGACCGCTGATTGTAATTTTCACCACAAAAACTCTGTGATCAACCTTTATGTTATCCCCCCTTGGGATGACCTGTAAAGATACCAGGGAATATTTTATATGAACTAGGCACCTTTCTCTTTCACACCATTAACACCTGTAAGTCATGATCTATGTTTAACCCTATCAGGGCTAAACTATCGAGTTCATAGCTCCACTTGGTTTCTAACTTTCTCAATTCAGTTAACCTCTGATGCAGATTATTGCCCAGTGACGAAGTCACGTCTTTGTGACGGAAACGCGTCGGTGGGTGGGGTCTGGTATCCGGCATGTCCACACTAACAAACACAGCAACTCACTAGCGGTTTGTTTAAACAAATACCCGCTACAGATACACTCCGCCTAAAGTTTTTGTGGAGCCCCCTTCTAGGGGCTAATACGTAGTGTTCACATTGAATAAGCATAATAACGTAGTCACACAATAGATGCCTTTTAACTGGGCACAACAATGTCAATAATTTAGACACTAGATGTGGGACTCAGTACTCACATTGAGCACTACTTTTACTGACATTTACTTGAGTGTATCCATAACTATGAATGAGTTGTGAATGAGAACGAATTACTAGTATACAGTTTACTTTTGAGGGATTCAAGTTAGAAATCGGCTGACTCTGTTTAATCAGAGCAGTACGCATGCAGGAGGACGCCTTTGAGCGCATAGATCATCCTGCAGCCAGTGTGAATGCTCATGCAAGGTTATACGTATGATTTCCTGTACATCTGTCTGTAACTTTTATTCCCTTTTTCTTTACTGAAAGTCTATTGGACACATATCATTCTACAATACGCTGAACCCATAACCAAGGGATCATGACTCACATTACTATTTAGCCATCTAAATAGACACCTTATATCAAGGTGTGCCTCTATATAATATTTTATGTAGAATTTGAAAGTGTGAGACAGTTTTACTACCAAGAGTGATTTCGATACCAGTTGTTTGCACAAACACACCAAGCACACTTATACTAGTATACTGTTTATTCCTGTAGGTATGTAAGCTAGCTATTGGCTGTTTTTGTTGAATTGCACATGGATGGGAGAATTCCCCTGGGCAGATTAGTCCATTTTGCAGTCAGTGTGAATACTGGTGCAAATCTATCACATATATGCTAAATTCTCTTTGAATATCAGTCCACTTAGCTTCATCCTCATTTGAAATTCAGATTGGACATGTGCTCACCAGGCCCATCAGCCCCATTTTTAATAGTGAGATGCTACACATATATGGCTATTGAGCTTCAGAATTTTGGAAGTGACTATTCCCCTTGTTCTATTAGCCATTAGTATCATCCTCCTTTTTAATAATAGGTGAACTGTGGTACAATAATCTTTAATCAATTGGATTTTGGAAGTGAATATACCCAATCCATTTATTTATTTGCCACACAACACTTCATGGTTATGTTTGTCTCGCATATATGTTCAATAAAGTGTAATTGTTAAACTTTCTATATATATAATTCTTAGTGTATAATTCTATACTTGGCTTAAATGCTACAAATCCTCCCACTTTTCCTAATCTTACGAAGGAGAGAGATGTTCCAGAAAGGGGTCTATTTCCAATAATTAATCAGATCATATTCCGAATTTAGGCCAGTGGGGACCCTTGTCTTAAGCCTAAAGATCCAGAGCATCTCTCTCTTCCCTAGTGTCTTATCCTTATCCCCTCCTCTAGGGGGTTGTCTGATCTGTTTGATCGCTTGCCACCTAAATGTATCGTTCTGGTTAAACACTTTACACGTATACATCATAAAAAGAAGTGTACTGGCTTCACCTATTTTGATGGTGGAAAGATGATTTCTGATGCGAGTGTTTACGTTGTTTGTGGTTAACCCCCTACATATTGTAGGTGGCACTCTGTACAGGTTATCAGATAAATGACGTATGATGTGGTACAGTTGAGACATGAATCAATATAGAATGTCTCACCAGTAACCTCTGAGACAACATTTTCAGAGAAAATTCCAAATTTGCACGGTCTTCCTGGATTTGCCACATCTATACATCCCTTTATGCGATAACCATAAACCACTGTTTGAGGTGGTAGATTGAGGTAATTCTGAAGGGGACAGAAAGTTCCCTAAGGTTTTGCATCGTCTGTATGAGCAGCGTAAGCCATTGTTGACACAATTGTCCAGCTTTTCGTCTGCTGCTAGTAAATTAAAATGTTTTCTAACAATCTTACAGATGGCGTCGTAGTCTCCACTGTAGTCTGTAACAAAGGTTACTTTATTGGGATCTCTATTATCTCTGTCTCTATTGGAAAGGAGAACCGTTCTATCCAAACTGTCTACTCTCTTTTGAGCCCTGTCTATTATCTGTTTAGGGTATCCTCTCTGTTTTAGATAGGACTTCATGGCTTTACTTTGTTCCATATATGTGGAATCTACTGTGCAATTTCTCTTAACCCTGATTAATTGTCCTTTAGCCACTGCAAATGGTACGTGTTTGGGGTGGCAGCTTTTGGCATGTAGTAGGGTATTTTTGGTGATTAGTTTCCTAAAGATATCACATATGACCTGCCCCTGATCACCCACTGTAAGAGTGAGATGCAAATAGTTGATGTATTCCTTATATGTTTCAAAAGTAAATTTGAGACCAATGTCATTATCACTTAGACCATTTATAAATTTGCACAGTTGTGTGTGATTTCTCCTCTAAATAAATAGCAGATCATCTATATATCCTACCAACCCATAAAACGGTTGGCGTATGATGGGGCAAATTTTGCCCCATCACTGTCCCACATCTCTGGAGATAGAACTTACCCTCGAATTTAAAGTAGTTATGGGTGAGAATGAACCTTGTGCCTCTTAAAACATAATCTCTGAATTCTTTTGTAAAATTTGAGAAGTGAGAAAGAATTCCACATCTTTCAATCCCTCATTATGAGGAATGGAAGAATAGAAAGTCACGACATCCACCGTCAACCAAACACGATTCTCTTCCTCCCAAGTTACATTTTCCATCAGATTGATAACATGTTTGGTGTCTTTGAGATAACTTTGGAGGGAAATCACATAGGGATGTAAAATAGCATCCAACCACTGTGATAGATGTTCGAATAGAGAGCCAATACCGCTGACTATCAGGCATCCCTGTACGTTAGAAAGTGTCGTATGTACTTTGGGAAAGTGGTGAAAAATGGGGACAACTGGATGTTTTGTGTACAGATATTCATAGGTGGCTAGATCAAAAAACCCTTCCTCTAGATCATCATCAAGGAGAGATTTAATCTTTCTCTGGTATATTCTAGTGGAATCTGTGGGTAAACGGTAATATTTGTTTAAATCCTTTAGTTCTCTAAGAGCCTCTCCCACATAATCTTGCCTATCTAAGACTACCACCGACCCCCCCTTATCCGCTGAGCAAATGACTAAATCTTTGATAGCTTTGAGTTTGTGTAGGGCTTGTCTCTCTTTAAGCGACGGATTATTTCTGGGGTATTCTGTATGTCTGCTGTGATCTTTTGAAGAGGCCAACTTTGTGAGGTCTTTTTCTACCTTTTTATAAACGGTTTCGAGAATGGGGCCTCTGCTCTGTATGGGATATAATTCAGATTTGTTCTTGAAGCCACTAAAGCAGTTGACACTAGATTCCTGTGTATTAGATGAAAGAAGACAGTTTAGAGTATAAATGTCACATGATTCTTTAAAATCTAATCTAATTCTGTCTGTATAGAGTAAGAAGTCTCATAACTCTGATTAAAGGACCAGTCAACACAGTAGATTTGCATAATCAACAAATGCAAGATAACAAAACAATGCAATAACTTTAAATGAGTAGTAGATTTCTTTTCTGACAATTTTAAAAGTTATGTCTTTTTCCACTCCCCCTGTACCATGTGACAGCCATCAGCCAATAACAAATGCATACACGTACCATGTGACAGCCATCAGCCATTCACAAATGCATACACACTTATTCTTGCACATGCTCAGTAGGAGCTGCTGACTCAAAAAGTTTAAATATAAAGAGACTGTGGACATTTAGTTAATGGAAGTAAATTGGAAAGTTGTTTACAATGGCATGCTCTATCTGAATAATGAAAGTTTAATTTTGATTGAGTGTCCCTTTAAGTCTGGTTTGCGTATGGTAGCAATCAGCATTAAAGAAATGTTTTTGCAAAGTAATGTTTCTAATTAATTTATTTATGTCTAGCATAGTCTTGAACAGATCAAATCTGCAACTAGGAGCAAAATTCAAGCCTAAACTTTGTAATTTGAGATGAGTCTCAGTTAATACAATGCTAGACAAATTAATAACATTACCATTCATTGATATTTGGAGGATTTTTTCTGTTCCCTCAACTGGTATCTGTCACGTTTCTCTGTGCCTATCCCTGTTTTCTCTGGGGGCTTGTAAAAAACCTGTTCAAAAGGGGTCTTACTACTCCTTCAAATTAAATTGAATTACATTAGTATTGTACAGTATTTTTAAGAATGTGTCCTCCTTACTTTAATTATATATACGTATGCACAACACTATGAGGACATTCTCTAGATACTAATATCCAACTAGGTGTTATGGTATTCCCTGGTCTATATCTAGGTCCTCTGTGAAGAAAATATAGAGTTCTTTGTGGTTTTACACTGGTATTAGATATAATGCAGACAATATATATGAGTTCATTTGGCCTATGAATAGAACACCAAGTTTATATCTTGAATTATTTGCCTGTTAAATCAGAGGACATGCTACAGTGTTCAGCACTCTTTAGCCCTGTGCGACTAAATATAACTATATTTGTATTGATGAACTATTCTGCCCTATTACCTATATTTACTAAAATATTTTAATATCCTCAAAATTTACAATATCTCTTCTCATTTACATTATATGAGATTTGATACTATCATTCTGCATTTTCCAATGTCCATTTGTTACATTTCTTTTATTTTCTTACATTTTGTACAATGTTTCTCTTCTGTTTAACTTACATGACTAGATACTGTAGATATGTTGCCATTTCTTTAGGTAAATCATATATTTATACCTGAAATATATACTGAAAAATATATATATGTATTTGTTGCACAATGGTCGTGTTTCACAATGATATGGTGATTACTAAACAGCTGTATTTCGGGCATAGTTTGAATATTACTGTAAGTAATATGTATTGTAATTTTACTTTTACTTTTTGTAACAACACACCTTTTAATCCTTCCTTTTTGGTTGGATAATTATTGTCCAATAGGCTTTGAGTACTGCTTTTAAATTTTTAGGTGTAGGTGTATTGGATAGCTACGATTACGGCTAACAGCCGAAACATGTCAGCATTCCAATACTCTCTGCAGTGTGTTGTTTTGCTACGGACCTCCTGAGGTCCTTTTACCCACTTTGGATATTGAATAAAGGAACCTTTTATCTACATCCCGCCTAAGATACATTTCTTTTGTTTGCCTACCTACCTGGAATCATTTGGCTTGGGGAGCTCCCATTAGTCCCTTACAGAGCGTTGATAGCTCTGGGATTCAATGATCCTGATTGGCTGGATTGTCCCATGTGACCGGAAACACCCCTTTCTATCACCTTCCATGCTGTTTGATGCCATGGACGCCGACAGCCGGGGATGGATGCAAGAGGCTCGCTACAGTTCATTGCGGTGAGGGGATACCGCTACTTGCTGTTGAGCACAGACTGCTCTAAGTTTCTTTTTATTCCTGCTGACGAACTTCATATACGGTTTACAGAGCCTGAAGATTCCCCGACACAGAGATAGGGGCATATGTATCAAGCTCCGAATGAAGCTTGATGCCCGTGTTTCTGGCGAGTCATCAGACTCGCCAGAAACAGCAGTTATGAAGCAGCGGTCACAAAGACCGCTGCTCCATAACCTGTCCACCTGCTCTGAGCAGGAGGACACACATCGCCGGAAATCAACCCGATCGAGTACGATCGGGTTGATTGACACCCCTTTGCTGGCGGCCCATTGGCCGCGAGTCTGCAGGGGGCGGCGTTGCACCAGCAGCTCTTGTGAGCTGCTGGTGCAATGCTGAATACGGCGAGCGTATTGCTCGCCGTATTCAGCGAAGTCTGGCGGACCTGATCCGCAGTGTCGGATCAGGTCCGCCAGCCCTTGATAAATAGGGGCCATAGTCTGTACAACTTATTGGAGTTGATTGCAGATTTAAGGGGTTTTGTGTTCACACATTTTAGAGACTGTGTGTTATCCTCTTTACAGCCTACCTTAAGGACATTGCACATTATATTTTACTTAGTGACATGAAATTGGTTTAAGACACAGGTGCATATTAACTCTGTTCTCTCTCTCTCTCTCTCTCTCTCTCTCTCTCTCTCTCTCTCTCTATATATATATATATATATATATATATATATAAATATATCATACTAGAGGGTTTCATAGAAATTAAGATATAAAACCTATTCCCAGCACTGCAACCCATTGAAACAATACAGCTTGAAAGTTACCTCTTCTTTACTGTTTCTAACAATAAATTCCAGGAGCTTTCACTGAATGTTCTTTCTATATTTGACTGTATGGATTTTTGCCTCTCAGTACTTCTCTGAAGGTATTTAGCTGAACTTGGATTTATCCACTCAATGCTATGAACCTAGGAGAAAAAAAATGTTTCTTGTCAGATAAATGTTCATGGATTTATTTTGATTAGTATCATTTTTGTTAAAATATTTGCAGTATAAAATCCTAGAGATTTGGTGATATTGTTTAACAAGACTAAAAAAGATGTCTGATAAATATTTTGTGGAAATAAATCATTTAAGTGTTTAATATCTCTGACATAGGGAATTAAATTTACACATTTCATGTGAGCCACCATCAATTTATTTTCAAAATAATTTAACAAACTGCAAAGTTTTAAGGATAAATATATAGCTGCTGTTTGCAGACATTAATACAACTGCTATATTTTTCATCTTCATATATAATCTATATAATTTACATAGTCTATAGATTATATATATATATATATATATATATACTGTATGTGTGTATAATATATATATATATATATATATATATATACAGTATATATATATATATATATATAAATATACACACACACACATATATATATATATATATATATATATATATATATATATATATATATATATATATATATGCACACGTATATATATATATATATATATTGTACAAAAATACTATCAGTTTAGTTATATACAGAAATATGTATTTATGAATAAATAAAACATATTCTGCTATGTTCAGAACACTGGAAGGTGAAATATTCATACTTTCATGTCAGGTAGGGCACATTTTCCCCCCACTTTTTTTCTCCATTGACTTCTATGCTGGGAATAGTTTATCATGCGCAAGATATTGTAAGCTCAGCTTTTTTATACGCGTTGAGTTAGCACGCGCAATAACTTTTTACTTTTAACTCATAATATGAGCGCAACCCGACGCACACGAAAAGTTTACTTCTAGTGCAATTAGCACTCTAGCGAAAGTGCTAATTAGCTATCTACTTGGTTGTAATCTGGCCCTGAATTGTTTAGCAGTTGTTATTAGTTTAAGCCAACTAGGGAGAGATGTGAAGCAGGGTTATAGCCTTGAGAAGTCAGCACGGTGCATTTCAAGGTCTGAGTGTTAGAAATTACTCTTTTTTCAGAGCTAAATTACACAAAAAGGGAGTAAAATAAATAATAAGAGTATATTGCAAAGTTGTTTACTGTTACTTTTAGCTTTGGAGGGCACTAGAAAACAAGTAAAATACTAAAAAAAGAGTAGATAAACACAGAAGTCAAGTAGCTATTAGTTTTCCTACAACCCATTTGTTCTCTAAATTGAAATGTATT
The DNA here is from genome assembly GCF_027579735.1 of Bombina bombina. Lineage (NCBI taxonomy): Eukaryota > Metazoa > Chordata > Amphibia > Anura > Bombinatoridae > Bombina > Bombina bombina. The sequence continues at coordinate 347,474,703 of NC_069504.1, read as the reverse complement.
AGCTAATATAAAACTAGTAATGATTTTTTGTTTATTTCCATTTCACAACAGGAATGGGTCACAAGATGAAGAATAGCTGAATTAAGAGCAAGACATATAGTTTTTGGAATCTTGTTTGGTGGATAATCTATTGAAAAAGCTTTCAGTGTTGGAGAAGGTTCTTTCTCTAATCTTAACCTATGAATAACACATTAGTACAATAATGAAACAATCACAGATGCATTGTATACCAAATAACAGTCTTACCTTATTGTTTTGGAAGCAATTCTTGAAATCATTAAAAGAGATGCAAGATTGTCCGGATAGCTTTAATCTATAACAAAAAAATAAAAAGAATAAAAAAGTAAATAAAATGATATGAAAACAATTACCATTTTGATTATTACAACTGAAGCTCATTTCATATTATTGGACACCATTTAAGCTTGGTGTTTTTGTTATCTTAAACATATATTTGAGTTTATGGGGTCGATTTATTAAGCAGCTTATGCTGCATCGACATCCCATCGTTTCTGGTCCACCAGAAATGGAAGTTAAGACCGCTGCTCCTTAACTTCTCCGCCAACTTTTAGGTGACGTACTGAAATTATCCTGATCCAATATGATCAGGAAGATTGATGGCCCCTGCTAGCGGACGATTGGTCGCAAGTGAGCAGGGGGCGGCATTGCACAAGCATTTCACCAGAAATGCTTGAACAATGATAAATGCCAACAGAGTATGCTTAGTGGAGCATTTAGTTATTTTTCATGCTGCCCTTGGCATTGGGAAACCTGCTGATTCTTGAACCCTAGAACCCCCCAATGGTTGTATCTGTGTCTAACACCTTGATGCCAGGGACACAACATTTTAATAAAACATTTAAACATTTCTCGAGCATATGAAAAGGAAGACATGATCCTGTAGAACTACCCCTCAAAATGTGCTGTGCCCCCTCCCCCCAAAAAAAGACCTGCTGCACTAGGTAAAAGCTTAGGGGATGGTCACAATCTTACTCTTGTTTTCAGCAGATAAAAATTACTTTGAATGGTAGTAATTCAGTGTGTTTTCCAGTGATCACAATCCCATAATGCTGGTCCTGAAATCATTACCTCCTGAAAACTATAGTTATCTGAGTTGTTAATCTTGCAAGTTCATAATTAAAAATCTATGGGCCAGATTATAAGTGCAGTGGTATTTAACGCTCCCGCTTGCATTGCTAACTCTGCTAGAAGTAAGCTTTTTGCGCGAGTTGGGTAGCAGTCTTATTACAAGTTGAAAGTAAAAACTTTTGCTCATGCGCTAATCTGATATGTGCAAAAAGCCGAACTTCGGATATCGCAATCGCGTTAATGTATTCCCGCCATAGAAATCAATAGATCAAAAAAAGTGGAAAATACCTAACACCCTACTCGTGTGCAAACCTGTTTGCATATTCTCAAGTGCGCTAACCTGACATGAAAATATGAATATTTCCCATTTCAATGTTCTTCGCAGAATATGTTCTATTTATTCATAAATACATATTTCTACATATATCTTATGATACTTTGGTACAATATATATCTACACCTATATATATATATATATATATATACTGTAGATAGATGATTATATATAAGTATAGAAGATACACACACACATATATATATATATACAGTATATATATATATATATATATATATATATATATATATATATATATATATATGAATACCTATTTAAAAATGCTTAGAACATATTCCCTTATGTGAAGAACATTAGAATGTGAAATATTTACAGTAAATACACAGTGTAACACATTTTTGAAAAATTAATATTTCATAAATTTGCTTTTACATGTTTCATCTACTTGACTGCAAAGGGCTCCAAAGCACTTATATATATGTCTAGATATGTATTTATGTGTTTATGTGTGTATATATGTAAATATACACATATAAATATATATGTACACACATATAACACACACAGTTTTTGTGTTATCATTCATATTGTCTGAAAATGGCCAAGAAATCATAAATTCTGCCAGGGTATGTAAACTTATGAGCACAACTGTATGTATGTGTATATATATATATATATATATATATATATATATACATATATATATATATATATATATATATACACAGTATATATATATATATATATATATATATATAGCAATAAGAAACAAATTGCAGAGACTTTTTGCAGATCCAAAACTCGATTTATTTCAGTTTAAAAATAAAAATCCATGAATACATGATCAGAAATCGGCATGTCTCACAACTCCAACAAAACTTGTGAAAAAACTGCTGCTGACATGTTTCGCCGCTCACGGCGTAATCATAGCTACAGGTAAAATCCCTGCTCACCTATTTAAGGTGGCTGGGAAAATCCAATTGGTTAAAATTTAATTGGCAAGTTTAAGCTGGAATAAATACTTAACCCCATGTGAACTGTGAACACTTAGAGAGGAAATATCTTTATATCTATATTTCATTTCATTATATGGGTTTGTTTTTATTTTTGCAAACTGCTAAAGAAATTTAATTTAATTTTAAACCCTGATTAAATGCAAAGCGAGTAATTCATAACAAATGGTCTATTTATCCATTTGAGAAAATTGAAAGTATTATAGTTTACACCAGATTACCTGGAAAAATAGAAGGATGGGAATTATTAACCCAGTGTTCACATTTAACATGAGGTATATTTATGATGCCCATTAATACACAATGGGGATTCGTAACCACATAATTTTGGTGAAACATATCACACAAATTTGGCTTATAAGAATAACTTAAAGCCATTCTAACTAGATGCAGATTTATACAAAGAGTTAAGAATAAGTGGTTTCTGAATTACAAAGACAACTGAGGAGATTTTATGAATATTTTATAAATATTTACAAATATGTTTTGAGAATATTTTATCTAAGATATTAGTTATTCTAAAATTGCAATGGTTCTAGTGGGAAAAGTTAGAGTTATAGACTCATCCTAAATGGTATATATATATATACAGTTGTGCTCATAAGTTGACATACCCTGGCAGAATTTATGATTTCTTGGCCATTTTTCAGACAATATGAATAACACAAAAACTTTTCTTTCACTCATTGTTAGTGTTTGGCCGAAGCCATTTATTATCAATCAACTGTGTTTACTCTTTTTAAATCATAATGACAACAGAAACTACCCAAATGACCCTGATCAAAAGTTTACATACCATGGCGATTTTGGCCTGATAGCATGTACACAAGTTGACACAAAGGGGTTTGAATGGCTATTAAAGGTAACCATCCTCACCTGTGATCTGTTTGCTTGTAATTAGTGTGTGTGTATAAAAGGTCAAATAGTTTCTGGACTCCTGACAGACCCTTGCATCTTTTATCCAGTGCTGCGCTGACGTTTCTGGATTCTGAGTCATGGGGAAAGAAAAACAATTGTCAAAGGATCTGTGGGAAAAAGGTAGTTGAACTGTATAAAACAGGAAAGGGATATAAAAAGATATCCAAAGAATTGAAAATGCAAATCAGCAGTGTTCAAACTCTAATCAAGAAGTGGAAAATGAGGCGTTCTGTTTGATAACATAAAGCATTCATCTTGCCATCAATTCTAGCTCACACATCCCCAAAACATCAGCGATCCACCTCCGTTTTTCACAGTAGGAATGGTGTACCTTTCATCATAGGCCTTCTTGACTCCTCTCGAAATGTAGCATTTACAGTTGTGGCCAAAAAGCCAATTTTGGTCTCATCACTCCAAATGACTTTGTGTCAGAAGGTTTGAGGCTTGTCTCCGTGCTGTTTGGCGTATTGTAAGTGGGATACTTTGTGGCATTTGCGTAGTAATGGCTTTCTTCTGGCAACTCGACTCTGCAGCCCATCTTTCTTCAAGTGCCTCCTAATTGTGCATCTTGAAACAGCCACACCACATGTCCTGTATTTCACCTGAAGTTATTTGTGGGTTTTTCTTTGCATCCCAAACAATTTTCCTGGCAGTTGTGGCTGAAATTTTAGTTGGTCTACCTGACCATGGTTTGGTTTCAACAGAACCCCTCATTTTCCACTTCTTTATTAGAGTTTGAACACTGCTGATTTGCATTCTCAATTCCATGAATATTTTTTTATATCCCTTTCCTGTTTTATACAGTTCAACTATCTTTTCCAGCAGATCCTTTAACAATTCTTTTGCTTTCCCCATGACTCAGAATCCAAAATCATCAGTGCAGCACTGGATGAAAGATGCAAGGGTCTGTCAGGAGTCCAGAAACTCATTGACCTTTTATACTCACACACTAATTACAAGAAAACAGATCACAGGTGAGGATGGTTACCTTTAATAGCCATTCAAACCCCTTTGTGTGAACTTGTGTGCATGTTATCAGGCCAAAATCACCAGGGTATGTAAACTTTTGATCAGGGTCATTTGGGTAGTTTCTGTTGTCATTATGATTTTAAAAGAGTTTACACAGTTGATTGATAATAAATGGCTTCAGCCAAACACTAACCATGAGTGAAAGAAAAGTTTTTGTGTTATTCATATTGTCTGAAGATGGCCAAGAAATCATAAATTCTACCAGGGTATGTGAACTTATGAGCACAACTGTATAAACATATATATATATATATATATATATATATATATATATATATATATATATATATATATACTCACATATACATATTTAGACATGTATATGTATGTATCTCTGTGTTAAAGCCCTTTGTAGCCTTTTTCCCTAACACCTGAGACCTCATATCTTTGAGCCCTTATATCTTTTTTGTGCAATTTTCTTTTAGAATAATTTTTATTAGATAGTTATTATGAGTGTAACTGTACTTTGTAATGTATTTTTGATGTGTTTTGTGACACCAGAGCTCTGAGGACGCGGTAAACATTCTATCATTTAATTTCAATTTTTAATATGAGTGCTACATACGATGAGTGCAAACAGCCGCGATAAACCCTATATTACTGTTAGCTTACCACTCTTAATGTGGCCTTAAATGTGCATAACATAAGTGATATGAAAATTCTGGAGATATAGCAATAACATTACAGACTGAAGGGCCTGCTGGTGGATCCTTTTTAGTAGTGTGTAGTGATGTCAAGGGTGACGTGCTCTAAACCATAGAGATATGTGTGTATGTCTCTTTAAGAGATTTGAACAGGGGAATTCGTTGGCTTATCGATTTTTCCAAATTTTATTAGTGTTAAAGTACATATTATTATTATTTTTTTAATTTCAATAGAATTGAACAGGAAGCATTTGTATCTGTTTGATGTCATTGTCAGTATATATGGTGTTGATGGGGGGAATATCAGTGTTTTGACCAGAAAACCAATGTTGCATTAGAAATCTTTTGGGGAACTTAGTAATAAGTTGCAAAGTCCTGTGTGGGTTTATCAAGTCGTTTTAGCTATTGAATTAAATAAATGCAATATGACCCTGTAAAGGCCAGCTTACAAGTGGGACACTAACTGTTGTGCGCAAGCGATATCGGGTTTATTGCAGATTTTTGCAGGTCCGAAGTAGCGTGCGTATCACAAGTTGAAAGTAAATGTGTTCGCTGGAGTGCAATTGAATTTAATGAGTGTTAGGATAGAGCGACCGTCAGGATAGAGCGATCTCAGAACTCTGGTTAAGTGTTATGCTTGAATAAAAAGTTGCACAAAATACATATAAATTACATTAAAATGTACAGATGCATTCATAATAACACTTTTTAAAAAAATAATGGAAAAATTGAAGTAAAAAGTTATAAGGGCTCAAAGATATGAGGTTTTAGGTGTTAGAAAAAAAAGTAATGCAAAGAGCTTTAACATAGTGATACATACATACATACATGTCTAAATAAGTATATATATATGTATGTATATACAGTGGGAATTGAAAAGAATCACCCCCCTTTAAAATAATCCAATTTTGTTGCTTTGCAGCCTGAAATAAAGACAGACACTGTTTTTGTTTATCCAGTTGTAATTACTCAGTGCAACTTATAACATCCAAGTGAAAGATACAACACCAACATGTCAGACAGAAATAAAGACAATTCAAAAACAGAACCACTGAGTCGGAAAAAGGATCACTGCCTCCTAAAATTACTTGTAACCTCAATCAGGTGTAGCTAATCACCTTCTCAACGGCACACACAAAGCTATTTGACCTTCAACTGTTATCAGCTGTGGGCATATTGATTAGCTCTGCTCTGCATGAAAAGAGCTTTCCTATGGCATCTCAATCCCTAGTAGTGCAACTGAAGCAAACAATCAACTATGGGTGGCAAGGCACTGTCAAAAGATCTCTGGGATAATGTTGTGGATAGGCACAAGTCAAGAGATAGATACAAGAAAATATCAAAGGCTTTATCAATGCCTAGAAGCACAGTAAAGTATATTAATAAGAAGTGGGAGGTATTTGGTACAACACAGACCCTCTCTGGATGAGAATGTTGTTTCAAACTGGATAAAAGAGCCAAGAGGAAACTGGTCAGAGAGGCTACCAAGAGGTCCACAGCAACTCTGAAGCAGTTGCAGGAATTTATGACAAAAATGGTCATTGTGTGCATATGACAACAATATCACAAATTCTCCTCAAATGTGGCTTGTATGGGAGGGTTGCAAGAAAAAAAGCCACTCATCAAGAAAGGCCACATGCAGTCATGACTGAGTTTTACCATAACACCACATGGAAAAAAGTATTATGGTCAGATGAGACTAAAATTGAATTATTTGGCCTCAACACCAAACAATATGTCTGGAGGAAATCCAATACAGCTCACTATCCAAATAACCCCATACCTACAATAAAGCATGGAGGTGGTAATATCCTGTTACAGTTTTTTTCCACTGCAGCAGGCACTGGAGCACTTGTCAGGAAAGAAAGAATAATGGATGGGGCGAAATACCATCAAATTCTTGAGCAAAATCTGCTGCCCTCTGCCAGGAAGTTGTCAATGGGAAGAAGGTTTACCTTCCAACATGACAATGACCCAAAGCACACAGCAAAAATGACCACACAGTGGTTAAAGGAGAAAAAAGTGTATGTCCTTGTATGGCCTAGTCAGAGCCCAGGCTTAAACCCCATTGAAAATCTGTGGCATGACTTGAAGACTGCAGTCCACAAACGGTCACCATAAAATGTAATGGAACTGGAGCAGTTCTGCAAAGAAGAGTGGGCAACCAACACAATATTGACACAAGGGGGTGATCATTTTTCCAACTCAGTAATTCTGTTTTTGAATTGTCTTTATATATGCCTGACATGTTTGTGTTATATCTTTCACTTGGATGTTATAAGTTGCACTGAGTAATTACAACTAGATAAACAAAAACTGTGTCTGTCTTTATTTCAGGCTGCAAAGCAACAAAATGGAATTACTTTCAAGGGGGGTGATTCTTTTCAATACCCACTGTATATACACACACATATACACAGTGCCTTGCAAAAGTATTCACCCCCTTAGCATTTTTCCTATTTTGTTACATTACAACCTGTAATTAAAATTGATTTTTTTTATTATTATTATTTATTATTTTTTTGGGGGGGTGTATCATTTGATTTACACAACATGCCTACCACTTTACCACTTTGAAGATGCTAAATATTTTTTATTGTGATACAATCAAGAAATAAGACCAAAAACAGAAAACTTGAGTGTGCATAACCATTCACCCCCCAAAGTCAATACTTTGTAGCGCCACCTTTTGCAGCAATTACAGCTGCAAGTCTCTAGGGGTAGATTTCTATAAGCTCTATAAGCTTGGCACATATAGCCACTGGGATTTTTTCCCATTCTTCAAGGCAAAACTGCTCCAGCTCCTTCAAGTTGGATGGGTTCCACGGGTGTACAGCAATCTTTAAGTCATACCACAGATTCTCAATTGGATTGAGGCCTGGGCTTTGACTAGGCCATTCCAAGACATTTAAATGTTTCCCCTTAAACCTCTCGAGTGTTGCTTTATCAGTATGCTTAGGGTTATTGTCCTGCTGAAAGGTGAACTGCCGTCCCAGTCTCGAATCTCTGGAAGACTGAAACAGATTTCCCTCAAGAATTTCCCTGTATTTATTGCCATCCATAATTCCTTCAATTCTGACCAGTTCACTAGTCCCTGCCGATTAAAAACCTAGTGTTCTCTGGGTGATTAGAGGTGTTGGGTTTGCGCCAGACATAGGGGTAGATTTACCAAGCAGCGGATGCTGCTATTTACTCCCGTACTTTCCAGCTCACTGGAAATGTAAGTTAAGAAGCAGCAGTCATAAGACCGCTGCTCCTTAACTCGTCCTCCACCTCTGAGGCGGCGGACAGCAATCAGCCCAATCTGATACTATCATATTGATTGACACCCCCTGCTAGCTACCGATTGGCCTTTAATGTGCAGGGGGCGGCATTGCACAAGCTTTTCAATAGAAATGCTTGTGCAATGAAAAATGCTGACAGCGTATGCTATCAAAATATGCAGGGGGAACAACAGTATTATGATACCAAATAAGAAATCAGTTAGGTATTACAGTGGCTAAAGATACAGCTAGCTTGGTGGTATAAAATGCCAATAAACTTTATTACACTGGGGTACCTCAGTGGTTATAACAGAGGAGAAGTTAATCTAGGTTTCTAGGGCGGTCTTGAAAAAAAGTCAGAGTCTTTTTGAAATATAATAATAATAATAATAATAACCATGTTCCTTATGATTTCTAGCTATTACTGTAAGCCACATACACCCTTTTCCCCCCCGGGTGCAGACAGCATGGCACCGACCCACTAAACTGATATATTTAAAAGTGTAAGCATAGAACTATAGATTTTAGCGTGACTAGCCCAAAGAAGCTATTTATACAGGCTATCCCCCTTTATTAAACTGAGCATGTGATCTCTTAACTCCTCAGTGATTATGGGATAGTGGTGGGCAAAAAACATTCACACCTATTAAATGTTCACCCGCAATAAATACAGATATAATCTGTTACTTGGGTAGACTTACTCATGTCAAAAGAGTGAAATACGACCCAATTAAGATTGTCGTAACTTGCAATTATTTCCTAAAGTCTTAAAAGTGTTATAAATTTACATAGACTAAGTAAACACATTGAATACATGAACACAAAGAACCAAAGTGGTGTAATATAGCCCTATAATAAAATACATGCGGCTTGCGCTAGAAGAGAGCTGGTGCAGCAAAACTCTAAACATTAAAATGTGTACAACCAAACTGCTGTCCATAAAAAGGCTTATAATGTTACGTCTATATTAAGAGGAATATAGTTACGTTATTTAGCCCACTCCAATGTGATCGTACCAGACCCGGACAAAGGACTGTTCAGATAGAAGTAAGGTGCCCTCGGGAACCAGTTCAGTAGCTTTTAGTGTGAGGCAGGATAATTGAGTCCATATGCCAAAGTGACATCTAAGTTGAGCCATGTCAGTTTTCAAGAGAATCAGGACTTGCAGCCATGCCTTACTAGTATTCTTACTGAGAACTACAGTTGAGATCTCTGTAGCTCCGGGTCTCTTGAAATCTTGAATTGGTGCAAAGCCTGAGAGGGTCTTAGTATTGGAACGTTCTATAGCCATTTGTGGCACAAGAGTCCCCATGGTGTTCTCCATGCACTCCAATGCAGCTCCATCACTCCTCACTGCAAACTTCACTGGGCCAGGATCCAGATCTTTCGATTGTCCAATGTAGGTAAGCGGCAAGCACCGGGGCCCCAATGTGCCGCCACTCCCCTGCAATATCAGAGCAGATTCTAGTAGGGTGAGTTGCTCTGAGTTTTGGCCACCAGTATGGGTAAATCTCTCACGCAGTGCAGAAAGGTAGCCATCAAATAGATAGCTCAGCTCTTTTAGAATAATCATAGCGATCTCCATAATAAGCTTCTTTAGGGGTATTAGACAAGCTCAGAAATAGAAAACAATATATCTATAGTAATCTTCATGTTGCTGAAAAGTTCTGCAGTGGCTGGCGAGATAGCACTGCTGTTTAACGACAGAGACACGAGGATGGGCTCTGCTGGGGGGTTAGGACAAGGCCGCAGCCTTGAATAGTCTCAGGGAGACTGAGATCAACAACAAATTTGAAAAGAGTAGCTTCATATAAGAGCGGTTGCTCAATTGTAAGAAATAAAACACAAGTCAGCACTTGATGAGGTGTTAAATTGCCGATTTTCGATGGATTAAAATTTTCAGAAGCCGCTTGGAGTCATGCGACCTATCATGGCTGCCGCCCGGAAGTTCCCCCTACAAATATATACTTTTGTGTAGCAGTTTTAAATTGGGTGACCTCAATTTAGCTTACAGTCTAAGCATAGCAAATTTTACTGTTAAACCAATAACTGTAGTATTTGGTCTACATTTCCTAAAAATTACTTGGAAATGGTACATAGGGGCCGATTTATCATGGCCCGAATGGGGCCAAATACATCTGTTTCCGCGTGAGCCTTCAGGCTCGCCGGAAACAGGAGTTAAGAAGCAGCGGTCTTAAGACTGCTCCTCCTTAACTCGTCCACCGCCTCTGAGGTGGCAGACAGCAATCCACCTGATCTCATACGATCAGGTTGATTGACACTCCCTGCTAGCGGACGATTAGATGCGAATGTGCAGGGGGCGGCATTGCAAGAGCAGTTCATCAGAACTAATTGTGCAATGATAAATGCAGACAGCGTATGATGTCAACGTTTATCGATGTCTGGCGGATATGATAGCTACAGCGGATCATTTCCACCAGTCACATGATAAATCGGCCCCATATTCTTAAACCTTGCAGAAGGAATAAAGGGATTATCTGGCTTAGCCCATTCCCTGGAAATTATCTCTGAGATAGTATCATGAACAGAAAAGTCCTCAGGAGATTTAACCATAGATTTAAAAAAAAAAAATAAGTCTAAATGATCTACAGACTTATCCATAGCTACCTTAGGATCTTAATCTCTAAAGTAAGCAACATCTCATTTTAAAAGCGAAAGAACTTGTTCCACTATAAACAAAAAGAGGATTTCTCTCAGTCATAATCAGGGAAAGAGCCCTCAACATTCAAGAAAACCTCTCCAACTTAAGACTCAGCAACAGAAACATTAACCTCAGCAGGCTTTGCGTTAGTAGAAGGTAAATAATAAACTGACCTTTTATGCTTACTTGAAGGCAGCATTGCAGCCAATATTTCAAATACTTTAGAGCAAATTAAGTCCTTACCTACAGAAGCAAAATCTGACAAAGTCCCCTGTAAGGAACAAACAAAAGGAGCAGTAACATCTTTAGAATCCACTAAAACATTTAAACATGTTACATAAATTTGCTGGAGGAAATACCTCAGCTTGTATGCAATAAACACATTTAACACTGGTAGGAAAGTGTTCATAGGCTCAGCTTCTAAAGTAGGTTTAGGGACAGAATCATAATGATCCATAACAGCAGAAAACTACAAAAGTAGTAATGAGCATAAAAAAGAAAACATATAGTTATATCCCTGGAAAAAAAGAGTTTCTTGAAGAAAGGGAAAATACTTACTGCCTCCTAAAACAGCTCTTAAAAACTTAAAATGCCAAAGTGTGCTAATCCCACATGTAGGATAATACACTACCTTCAGATAGCGCACCCAAGAATGAAGGAGGGAAAGCATTATCCCACAACAAATAACGAAAAAGAGCATGGCAAAACTTACCTGCGCACGAAAACTCGACACTCACTATCCCGAGAAGCCTACATGTGCTATCCTGATGTGCGCAGACTTAAAAGCTCACAAGCGCAATAGACATGTGCAAACTCTAAAAGAGAAATGTGCGGAAAAAAACTTGATGCACGCTAAAAAGATAAACCAAGAAAAAATTTAAAGGGGTATAACATAAAATAAATAATTAATTTGTCCGAAGGCTATATATACATATACAGGGAGTGCAGAATTATTAGGCAAATATAAGGCATGTTGTCTTACTCCAAGCTGTATAGGCTCGAAAGCCTACTACCAATTAAGCATATTAGGTGATGTGCATCTCTGTAATGAGAAGGGTTGTGGTATAATGACATCAACACCCTATATCAGGTGTGCATAATTATTAGGCAACTTCCTTTCCTTTGGCAAAATGGGTCAAAAGAAGGACTTGACAGGCTCAGAAAAGTCAAAAATAGTGAGATATCTTGCAGAGGGATGCAGCATTTTTAAAATTGCAAAGCTTCTGAAGCGTGATCATTGAACAATCAAGCGTTTCATTCAAAATAGTCAACAGGGTCGCAAGAAGCGTGTGGAAAAACCAAGGCGCAAAATAACTGCCCATGAACTGAGAAAAGTCAAGCGTGCAGCTGCCAAGATGCCACTTGCCACCAGTTTGGCCATATTTCAGAGCTGCAACATCACTGGAGTGCCCAAAAGCACAAGGTGTGCAATACTCAGAGACATGGCCAAGGTAAGAAAGGCTGAAAGACGACCACCACTGAACAAGACACACAAGCTGAAACGTCAAGACTGGGCCAAGAAATATCTCAAGACTGATTTTTCTAAGGTTTTATGGACTGATGAAATGAGAGTGAGTCTTGATGGGCCAGATGGATGGGCCCGTGGCTGGATTGGTAAAGGGCAGAGAGCTCCAGTCCGACTCAGACGCCAGCAAGGTGGAGGTGGAGTACTGGTTTGGGCTGGTATCATCAAAGATGAGCTTGTGGGGCCTTTTTGGGTTGAGGATGGAGTCAAGCTCAACTCCCAGTCCTACTGCCAGTTTCTGGAAGACACCTTCTTCAAGCAGTGGTACAGGAAGAAGTCTGCATCTTTCAAGAAAAACATGATTTTCATGCAGGACAATGCTCCATCACACGCGTCCAAGTACAACACAGCGTGGCTGGCAAGAAAGGGTATAAAAGAAGAAAATCTAATGACATGGCCTCCTTGTTCACCTGATCTGAACCCCATTGAGAACCTGTGGTCCATCATCAAATGTGAGATTTACAAGGAGGGAAAACAGTACACCTCTCTGAACAGTGTCTGGGAGGCTGTGGTTGCTGCTGCACGCAATGTTGATGGTGAACAGATCAAAACACTGACAGAATCCATGGATGGCAGGCTTTTGAAGGTCCTTGCAAAGAAAGGTGGCTATATTGGTCACTGATTTGTTTTTGTTTTGTTTTTGAATGTCAGAAATGTATATTTGTGAATGTTGAGATGTTATATTGGTTTCACTGGTAAAAATAAATAATTGAAATGGGTATATATTTGTTTTTTGTTAAGTTGCCTAATAATTATGCACAGTAATAGTCACCTGCACACACAGATATCCCCCTAAAAAAGCTAAAACTAAAAACAAACTAAAAACTACTTCCAAAAATATTCAGCTTTGATATTAGTGATTTTTTTGGGTTCATTGAGAACATGGTTGTTGTTCAATAATAAAATTAATCCTCAAAAATACAACTTGCCTAATAATTCTGCACTCCCTGTATATAATGAAATAACCTAACCTGGCTCATAGAGTGCCCACATAAAATAAAAAATGCCTATAGGCACTACTCTGCTACTGGAGGAAACCAGTAGAAAACCAAACCAGTTCTGAAACATAATAATATGGAACAAGAGTAAATTGACAACCTAACAGGAGAAGGCAAAGGGTCCCCGCAACACCTGTGGAAGGCTTGTGACTGATTCCCATGAGGTGAAAAATGTGTGACTGCCCATACTCTCAACACATACCTCCATCAAAATTGCCTTCTGAGTAGAAATGGGCCTCAACTCAGTCTGAGAACCCCTCTCTCTGAAGAATAATCTGCACATCTTCATTCTTCACCTTCCTCCAGCAAAATAAGATTTACTAGTGAGGTGGGAGGGGTTTTATAGGGCTCTTGGGGTTTGCTAATCCTAGTGGCAAGGAAGAGTAGTTCCCAGGTGTAATGGATTGTGGACTCTCACCACCTGTATGAAAGAAAGTATATTTTCTTGTAAGTGTCGACTTTAGCACAGTTTTCTTACCGCATCTTTGAGTTAGTGATCAAGCAAAAGCCAAACAGACTTTTTAGTATGCCCCATAGAAGTCTATGGGGAAAGAAAGTTAGTGGTCACGATATCCGTCTTCCAGATGATAGCATGCTCACTCAAGCGATACATTTTTACTTATAACTTGTAATACAACTCAAACATAGGAGCGCTATTGATTTATATAGGACACACTGAAGGTTCGGACAGGAGTTGGGCATACAGGAGGAGGGTAATAAGGGTGTTTGTCTGAGGGGCCCCAGAAATTTGTCTTGCCCAGGGCCCCGCAAATATTAAGGGTGACCCTGAGAACCAGCATTCATTAACACAAAACCTTTAAAAGTAAACATCATAGACATGTCATTTTTCCGTTAGCTAGTTTCCCTTTATTGTTGCATAAACTAAAACCAGACATAATCCTGAAGAAATATTGTGAGGTTGTGATAGGTGACATTTGTAAATGGCAACTGAGATCCATGACCAACCGTAACAAACCACAAAGAAACAAAATTTACAAAGACAAACAGTGAAGTTTTTCTGGATAAGGAAATGTGTAATTTAAAGGGACAGTCAACATCAGAATTTTTGTTGTTTAAAAATATAGATAATCCCTTTATTACCCAATCCCCAGTTTTGCATAACCAACACTGTTATAATAATATACTTTTTGCCTCTGTGATTAACTTGTATTTAAGCATCTTATGACAGCCCCCTGATCACATGACATTCTATTTATTATCTATTGGCTTTCATTTTAGCCAATTAGTGCAGTATCTGCCACAACCCACGGGCGTGATCACAATGTTATCTATATGGCTCGAATGAACTAGCTCTCCCCTGTTGTGAAAAGCAAATAAAAAAGCATGCGATAAGAGGCAGCCTTCAAGGGCTTAGAAATTATCATATGAGCCTTTCTAGGTTTTGCTTTCAACTAAGCATACCAAGAGAACAAAGCAAAATGGGTGATAAAAGTAAATTGGAAAGTTGTTTAAAATTTCATGCCCTATTTGAAACATGAAAGGTTTTTTTTGACTTGATTGTCCCTTTAATGTATTTCCTGTATCTGTAATATATTAAACTTATATAAATTGAATAGAGGAGCGACCAGAACACAGTTTTTACTTTCTTTAAAGGAACACGAAACCCAAACATTTTTCTTTCATGATTCAGATAGAGCATACATTTTTAAAGCCAGCTTTCAATTTACATCTATAATCAAATTTGCTTTGTTCTTTGTGTATCTTTTTTTAAGGAGCAGCAATGCACTACTGGGAGCCAGCTGAACACATTAGACAAAAATTAAACAAATGACAAGAGGCACATATGTGCAGCCACCAATCAGCAGTTCACTCTGAGCATACTTGGGTATGCTGCTTAACAAAGAATATCAAGAGAACTAAGCAAATTAGATAATAGAAGTAAATTGAAAAGTTGTTTAAAATTGTATGCTCAATCTGAATCATGAAGGAAAAGTATTGCGGTTTATGTCCCTTTAAGAAAAATGGCATTTAGCTTTATAAAACTACAAAATAAAGTTCTATCATGTATGTAATTGTCCAGAGACACTATTGCAGCCCAGAGCAAGGACTTTTTTTGTCTTCCAAGCTTAATTTCATACGTTTTATTTCTTGTCTATTGTCTTGGAGTATAAGCAGGTGCTATTGTTTATTTTTTGTGGAACATTTAATCTTCTAGACGTTTAATTATACCATATTAAAAATAGCAAGAACAGACTGCAAAAATATAGTTAATAACCTAGATCTAAGTAGAAAACATGTGGGATTTATGCAGCTAAGCAATAAAAATGTGCAGAGAGGAATATAAATGTTATATACAGTATATATATATACTGTGCTTTTTTGTAAAAGAAAAGGTCTCAATACTCAAAAAAGGTGCCCATACTCAGTGATTATTTTTTTATATATTCTGCACAGTAACTTTGAGAAAAGCAAAGCAACAAGATTATTTACAATGTTTGATGTATTTTGCAGCCCCCCTTGTGAAAACTAGTATTTACATGATGGTTACAAATATTACCTGTTATAAGTTGGCAGATGTGGGGGAACACTGTACCGGTGAGTCCCCCAGAAAAAAGTCCTGTATATATATATTATTTTTTTATTATTATTTTTGAGATATCTAAACTATTCCTTAAAATATGACAAGATAAGTGAGGTGGCATGCACTTTAAAGATAAGTGACATGTGGCCCTTTTCTCATATATTCTCTATATTAATTTAAATGACTGTTTTATATAAATGTAGACTCAATGGCAATACCTATTACCCTTTTGTTAAATAATTCACTGTGACCTCTTCACTTTATGATATACTTTTTTTTCTTCATCCAATCAAAGCAGAGAGCAACCAGCTTTCTCAATACCCTTCCTATCAAGAAACTGCAATGGTGTCATGTCCTATCTATAACTTTCTGCTATTGTAAACTTCTGGTTACGCTTCATTTAAACTTCTAATGTCTAAAAGGTGTGAACAGAAATAAGCCCACAAGTGGCACGCTAATGTTTGCGCACAAGCGTTATTAGAATATCGCAGGCATGTTAATTTGCACACATATTACATGTTGAAAGTAAACGTGTTCACTCGAGCGCAATTAAATTTAACTAACGTTGGGTGCACAACTGAAGATCTCATGTGAATCGTTAGGGATAAAAAAATCTGCAACAACAACAACACAAATTCATTACAATATACTGTTACACTCATATAAACACTATCTGATAAAATTATTCATATACATATTAATAACAAAAAAGTTATAAAGGTTCAAAGGTATATGGTATATGGCCATGCATATATATATAAATATTTAATATTCCAATGATCTTCACATAAAGGAAAATGTTATTTTTATTTTAAATGTGTATATATATATATAAATGTATATATATAAA
The DNA here is from genome assembly GCF_027579735.1 of Bombina bombina. Taxonomy (NCBI): domain Eukaryota; kingdom Metazoa; phylum Chordata; class Amphibia; order Anura; family Bombinatoridae; genus Bombina; species Bombina bombina. The sequence goes on along the minus strand of NC_069504.1, from coordinate 347,457,875 downwards.
TATATATATGCCTGTATATCTATTCATATAGATATATAGGTATAGATATATATTTTACATTAACATTATCACATATATAAAGGAATATATATTTAATAATTACAAAAAATCTAGGTGAAGAACCTAGGGGGTAGATTTATCATAGTGCGAGCGGACATGATGCAATGTAGCGTATCATGTCCGCTGCACATCGATAAATGCCGAAAGCATTTGCACTGCTGGTGCAATGCCACCCAATCATATTCAATCGGGTTGATTTCTGTCCGCGACCTCAGAGCAGACGGACCAGTTATGGACCAGCGGCTTTTAGACAGGGGCATCTACCTCCATACTGAGCTTGATAAATCGGACCCTAGCAGGCCCATTTATCAAGCTCCGTATGGAGCTTGAAGGGCCGTGTTTCTGGCGAGTCTTCAGACTCGCCAGAAACACAACTTATGAAGCAGCGGTCTAAAGACCGCTGCTCCATAACCCTGTCCGCCTGCTCTGAACAGGCGGACAGGAATCGCCGGACATCAACCCGATCGAATACGATCGGGTTGATTGACAGCTCCCTGCTGGCGGCCGATTGGCCGCGAGTCAGCAGGGGGCGGCGTTGCACCAGCAGCTCTTGTGAGCTGCTGGTGCAATGTTAAATGCGGAGAGCGTATTGCTCTCCGCATTTAACGAGGTCTTGCGGACCTGATCCGCAGTGTCGGATCAGGTCCGCAAGCCCTTTGATAAATGGGCCTGCATGAATCTAAAATTTGTGCAACACACTTCAGTTTCACGTTTTAGGTCTAACAAGGTGTTGGGTTAGTGCACATGCAGAATTAGTTATTGAAATATTAAATATGAAATACTGATTAAAATATTAATAATAATTGTTAATAATTATTATAGATGCTGTTAAATATACAAATATTTTCTAATAGTAATATTGAAAATTAATAATTAAATGTCAATTATTAGAATGTACTAACATATTCTACAAAATACATATAATATATTAATATTATTATTATTAATAATTATTATTAATATTTTTATCAATATTTCATATATAATATTTCAATAACATGCCTTAAAGGGACATGAAACCCAAACATTTTCTTTTTATGAATCTGATAGAGCATTCATTTTTAAATAGCTTTCCAATATATGTCTATTATCAATTGAGCTTTATTCTCTTGGTATCCTTTAATGAGGGAGCAGCAATGCACTACTGAGAGCTAGTTGAACACATCAGTAAGTCAATGAAAAAAAACATTTATGTGCAGCCACCAATCAGCAGCTAGCTCCCAGCTCCTGAGCCTACCTAGGTATACTTTTCAAAAACGCATATCAAAGAACAAAGAATATTAGATAATAAATGTAAATTGGAAAATTGTTAAAACTTGTATGCTCTATCTGAATCATGAAAGAAAAAAATTTGGATTTTATGTCCCTTCAAGATAACTAATTCTGCATGTGCACTAACCTGACGCCTCGTTAGAACTAAAGTGAAAGAACACGAAGTGCGTTACACATATTTTACATTCCTATGTTCATCACATGGGATTTTTTTAATTTTTATTTTTAAATATATATTTATATATATAAATACATGTAATGCTAATGAATATATATATATATATATATATATATATATATATATATATATATATAAATATATGTAATGCTAATGAAAAAAAAAAAAAATATATATATATATATAAATAGATATACAGACATAGATAGGTATATATAGAATTTTTTATTTGAAATAAAAATAACATTTTCCTGTATGTGAAGAACATTGGAATGTGAAATATTAGTAATTGCTGTCGAGTTAGAGCACAAGCGATAAGTGTTAAGTTTTTTTCTTCTATGCTCTCCATTGAAGTCTATGGGGAGAAAAAGTTAGCGTGGTCGTGATATCCGAATTCCTGAAGTTCCACTTTTAATCTAGCCCTCTGTCATTAAATATTAAAAAGTGAAATGAAAACACGTCATATTTATAAGTCTGCTGCTTTAATGTTTATGAACTATGTATATATATACACGTGTGTGTATATAAGTGTGTGAGATTTTTCAATAACCAGTTTGGTATGTCAGTATTAACATTTACTTTTTATGTGAAGTAAATGAATTCAGGAATTACAATAGTTGGAGTGGAACGTTTAAATTTGTTTTGATTTCATATGAAAGGGGAATTTGTCTGACCTACAGCCCAAATGGCTGAAATACTCCCTACATTCTTTCCCTGAAGAAATAAAGGAGTAAGCTATTTGGGAACTGATGCATGCAGCCACAGATATGTCTTATGCATGACCCAAGTTTTTCTACACAACTAATATCCTGGTTGCTCATCTAGTTTCACATTTGCACTATGGCCCTTTCCATTCTAACACCTACCTGAGACCTCAACTTCGAAGACAGCTACATGTCTGGACCTTAGTGTTGTGCAACTTTGGTGTCAACCTATCACCAGCTGCTTTCAGCCAGAACTTTAAACTGCTCTTGTTTAGGCCAGTGGTTCCATCTTTAGAACTGTATCTACTTTGTGGTTAACAACAATCATCGTTAGAGGCAGAAACGTAGTAAAGTAATTTAATTAAGACTAACATTAAACTAATTTATTTACCCTATTCTTATTTCAGATATCCTTAACACATTTATGTTAAACAATGTAATCAACATGTGCAGTGCATCACAACATATATATTGACTGTTACTATCCTATGAGAATACATATAAAACGAATGGAGGTCACCTTGTGCAGCATTACCATCCACCTCCATATAACAGCAACATACAACAACAAAAACATTTTTTAATATGAACATTGACTTCTGGTGTGTTTAGAAAACTTTCCCCACAAAAGCGTTCCCATTGTGCTTATGTGTAAACACCTCAAAATGGCAAAAAAACAAACCCAAAAAAAAAGAAAAGGTCTCTGATGAAGTTAAAAAATGGGAACTTCTGTTCGGATTCATAAAGAAAACAATATAATATATTTATATTACATTTATTCTGAAGCCATTTGTGCCACATTGTTAGGAGCAAGTTAAAGTATTGACAGCAAATAGGCAATAGATTCCTTTGCTGATCTTTTCAAAATTTCCATGAATATAATTTTCTGAATTTACTGCTTCAGTCTAATCTAGTCAGAGATCGGTACATAGCTGTTAAATTAAATTATAATGGACCAGATTTCAAGAGGAACACTATTTAATACTCCCACTTGAGCATTAACTGCGCTAGAAGTAAGCTTTCTGTGCGCTTTGGGTTGCGCTTGTATTACAAGTTTAAAGTAAAAAGTTATCAATCGTGTGCTAAACCAACGCGTGCAAAAAGCCGGACTTAAAATATTGCGCATGCGATAACCTATTCCCCCATAAAAGTCAATAGTGCAAACAAAATGTTTAAAAAAAACTAATACATGTGCGCAAACCCAATTACATATTCTCAAATTTGCTAATCTGACATGAAAATATATTTCACATTCCAAAGTTCTTCACATAGAATAATATGTTTTATTTATTCATAAATACATACATATCTGATGGTATTTTGGTACAAATATATCTATAACTATATATATATACATGATTATATATAGGCATAGATAAACACAGATATTTATAAGAATATATATTTATAAATGTGCAGAACATAGGAATGTAAAATATTTACAGTAAATACGCAGTAAATAACGTTATTAAATATGAGTATTGCATAAATATGCTTTTCCATGTTTTCATCTACTTAACTGCAAAGGACTCCAATGCACTTATATATATCTATATATGTTTACATATGTATTTATGTGTTTATATGTGTATATACATCTGTTAATACGTATATACACATATAAATACATAAATACATATGCACACATATATAGACATATATAAGTATACAAATATATACCTATTTAGAGATGTAAATGTATGTATCTCTATGTTAAAGCACTTTGCCTGCTTATTTTTCCTTATATCTGAGACCACATATCTTTGAACCCTTATAACTTTTTAGTGCAATATTTTTTAAAATAATTTTTACTAGATGGTGTTATGAGTGTAACTGTACTTTGCAATGTATTTTTCATGTGTCTTGTAAAACAGTTAACCCGAGCTCTGAGGATGCACTAACCCAACGCGTGTTAACTTGAATTGCACTGAAATGCTCGCGTTTACTTTCAACTTGTAATACAAGCGAAAAACCCAATGCGAGCAAACCCCCGCGATAAACCCCTTATTACTCGTGCGTAACTGTTAGGGCTCCACTCGTAAGACCTCGCTAAATGCGGAGAGCAATACGCTCTTCTCATTTAACATTGCACCAGCAGCTCACAAGAGCTGCTGGTGCAACACCGCCCCCTGCAGACTCGCGGCCAATGGACCGCCAGCAGGGGGTATCAATCAACCCGATCGTACTCGATCGGGTTGATTTCTGGCGATTTCTGTCCACCTTCTTAGAGCAGGCGGATAGGGTTATGGAGCAGCGGTCTTTGGGACCGCTGCTTCATAACTGCTGTTTCTGGCGAGCCTGCAGGCTCGCCAGAATCACGGGACATCAAGCTCCGTTCGGAGCTTGATAGATAGGCCCCAATGTGTTTATACCTCTCAAAGCTTCAGCTGCAAAGTTACTGTATATCTAACAATACATATGCAGCAAACTCATTGAATCATTGACTAAATTGCTGTATTACCTGTGTAGTAGAGTATTTATTTGCTGTGTAGTTAAAAAGCCACATATATTCCAAAGGACCCGGGTAAGTGCTTCTCTGTTAAAAGAATGGAACAAATGTTTATTTGCAAGACACAGTTAGTAGTAATACAGTAGTAAAACAGTTGGCAGCATGTACAGATAGAGTATTTGACTACCACTAACAGGTGGGGGGGACTACCATTGACACAGCAGGGGCAGTTGCACCAGGGCCCATAGCAGCCAGTCTATACATAGGCATGTGCCTATGTGGTTGTTATGGGCCAGATTACAAGTACTTCGCTAGAAGTAATCATTTTGTTCACTCCAGGTTGTGCCCATATTACAAGTTGAAACTAAAAAGATTGCGTGCAAGTGAAACCCGACGTGCACTTACTAAAGGAGTTCACGATATTGCGACAACGTTAATGTGTTCTCCCCATAGAAGTCAATGAAGTGTGCAGAAGAAAAAAACCTAACACCTATTGCTTACACTCTTATCCTACATGAGTTATGAATATTTCATATTCCAATGTTCTTCACTTAAAGGGACACTAAACGCAAACATTTTTTTTTAATGTTTCAGATAGAGCATGCAATTTTAAGCAACTTTTTAATTTACTCCTATTATCAATTTTTCTTCGTTCTCTTGCTATCTTTATTTAAAAAGCAGGAATGTGATGCATAGGAGCAGGCCCATTTTTGGTTGAGAACCTGGGTTATGCTTGCTTATTGGTGGGTAAATGTCAGCCTCCAATAAGCAAGCGCTATCCATGTTGAAGAACCTAAAATGGGCTGGCTGCTAAGATTTACAGTCATGATTTTCAAATAAAGATAGCAAAAGAACAAAGAAAAATTGATAATAGGAGTAAATTGGAAAGTTGCTTAAAATTGCATACTCTATCTAAATCATGAAATAAAAAATTTGGGAATACATATAAACACACACACCTATACCTATATATGTATTCCTATATTTATTTTACAACAACATTATCGTATATACATATAGAAATATATATTTCATAATAAAAATTATATTTTTTCTATGTGAAGAACATAGGAATGTAAAATATGCATAACATGCTTCGGGTTCACACTGTAAGTCTAACGCTGTGTCACATCAGCGCACATGAAGAATTACTAATCTTACATCGCATTCTTGAAATATTAAAAATAATTAATTTTTTTAAAATTAATAATTATTGAAAAAATTAAAATTTGTAAAAAAAACAACGCAATATCTGCGAGGCACAATAAAGCAAGGAGCAATAAAACGAGGTACGCCTGTATTTACTAGAAGTGATGAAAAATACATCATGACTCATGCAATATATGCATTGTGAGTAGGCAGGTGCACAAGGCATATGTACGTATGTTCTGTGCTCAGTAAAAACTATTACTGGAAGTTTTTTGTTCATACATGTATTTTGCAAGAATGCTTCTATTCAAAACTGAAATTGAGAATAAAAAAATATTATTTAGGATCCTGTGTGTTTAACCCTTTGAGTGCTAAGTATTTTCCCACCTGGGTGCTAAGCTGTTTTAATTTTTTTTTAAATATTTTTTTGTAACTATCTTTTCATTCAGACTGGTTAGGCGATTACCTTTCCAACGGTGGGTCTTGGGGGTCTGTAGCTGCTTAGATGCCTGAGATACAGGCTTCTAAGCAGCATACTCCCTGCTCCTGTCCATTTTAAATAAAGTTGTGCAGTGACGTCATCACGTCATTGCACGTGATGTCACCACACAAAAAGTGAAGCCCCCGCGATGCCTGTCACTATGCAGGCCCGATCGCCAGGGTGGGAGCCCCCAAATCTCCCTCAAGGCACCAGAGTGGGAAACTCTGCGACGGCTCAGAGCCATCGTTAGCACTCAAGGGGTTAATATTATACAAAACAACCTAGGAACTGTCGTAAGAAGACGGGTATAACCAGTAGCAGACCTACTAAACAGAGGGCACTGGTGCAAAACATTTTTTGCCCCCCCCCCCAAAGTTAAATTAGTAGTAAGCAACAGTAATATACAATGCTGCTGCTGCTCTGTATAATGATTTTGAGGAAAAGATAAATATGTACTAATAAAAGGCTGCATTAGGATTGTACATATTATGCACATGCCTATGTATAGACTGCCTGCTAAAGGCCCCCTACAGCACTTTGGCCCTGCTGCACCATTGGTAGTTTCGCCCCTGGGTATCACATTGTATATGATTATAAAGCCATTAAATGTATTCTCCAACCTGTGCAGTCTGTAAGGAGGGTAACTTTTACCTAACAACTGCAGCCTTACCCCTGAGCGATGCAGTCTGCATATTGTGAGCAAAAAATAAATACAAAAATGGTCTTTAGTGCACCAAATGAGTTTTACAAGTTTATACAGAGCTAGGGAAACGTCATGTAATGATTCTGGCTTTCATATCTGCACAAGCGGCATGGCAAACCATCTTATAAAGATGTTAATTTATAATAATGTATGTTCTGCCTGTTACTATTAATTAATACATAGTTAAAGATAAACTACAATGCTGCAATATCTTTCTTGACAAAATCAAATGACTTCAGGATTTCTGGCTTACCTAGAAATGGTTCCTTGTCCCTTGGGATCATTATTCCGAAACATTTGCTGGATATAAGAATGGGAATTATTTAGTTTTTCCTTTATCATGTCAATTAACTATAAGAAGAAAAAATAAATGATTTTTAATAAAATTTCACTTAGTACATTTCCACTGTAGATATGACATTGTATTAGAACTAAAATACTTCCTTATTCAACACCTACATTGCACAGCAAATAATCTTTCAATACTGCATATCACATAGATCCTGAATCTCTAAAGATTTTCTGAGATTATCTCATCAGTATTGTGAGGCCACTCAATCATATTAGAAAGGACAATTTTAGTGTGAAAGCTGTTTACCTATACAGGGTTCTGGGCGTAAAGAGACACTTGCAATACAGTATAAAACAAACAAACAAAAACATTTTTGTGTGATTTTTCTCCATACTGGTGAGTTTGTGATCATCTAGCCTTAAAGGGCCATGATACACAAATGTTGAAACACTTGAAAGCGTGGAAGCAAAGCTGTAAAAACAGAATTTATGTTTACCTGATAAATTTCTTTCTCCTACGGTGTATCCGGTCCACGGCTTCATCCTTACTTGTGGGATATTCTCAATCCCTACAGGAAGTGGCAAAGAGAACACACAGCAGAGCTGTCCATATAGCTCCCCTCAGGCTCCGCCCCCCCAGTCATTCGACCGACGGTTAGGAGAAAAAGGAGAACCATAGGGTGCAGTGGTGACTGTAGTTTACAAAAATAAATTTAAACCTGACCAAAATGCCAGGGTGGGCCGTGGACCGGATACACCGTAGGAGAAAGAAATTTATCAGGTAAACATAAATTCTGTTTTCTCCTACATTGGTGTATCCGGTCCACGGCTTCATCCTTACTTGTGGGAACCAATACCAAAGCTTTAGGACACGGATGAAGGGAGGGAACAAGTCAGGTAACCTAAACGGAAGGCACCACTGCTTGCAAAACCTTTCTCCCAAAAATAGCCTCCGAAGAAGCAAAAGTATCGAATTTGTAAAATTTGGTAAATGTATGCAGTGAAGACCAAGTCGCTGCCTTACAGATCTGTTCAACAGAAGCCTCATTCTTGAAAGCCCATGTGGAAGCCACAGCTCTAGTAGAGTGAGCTGTAATTCGTTCAGGAGGCTGCCTTCCAGCAGTCTCATAAGTCAATCGGATGATACTTTTCAGCCAGAAAGACAGAGAGGTCGCAGTCGCTTTTTGACCTCTCCTCTTGCCAGAATAGACGACAAACAAGGACGATGTTTGTCTGAAGTCTTTAGTTGCTTTTAAATAAAACTTCAAAGCACGAACCACATCAAGATTGTGTAACAGACGTTCCTTGTTAGAAACTGGATTAGGACACAGAGAAGGAACAACTATTTCCTGGTTAATATTCTTATTGGAAACCACTTTTGGAAGAAAACCAGGTTTGGTACGTAAAACGACCTTATCTGTATGAAACACCAGATAGGGTGAATTACACTGCAAAGCAGACAATTCAGAAACTCTTCTAGCAGAAGAAATAGCTACCATAAACAAAACTTTCCAAGACAGTAACTTAATATCTATGGAATGTAGAGGTTCAAATGGAACCCCTTGAAGAACTGAAAGAACTAAATTTAGACTCCATGGAGGAGCCACAGGTCTGTAGACGGGCTTGATTCTGACTAAAGCCTGTACAAAAGCCTGAACATCTGGCACGGCTGCCAGACGCTTGTGTAACAAAACAGACAGAGCAGATATCTGTCCTTTTAAGGAACTAGCTGACAGACCTTTCTCCAATCCTTCTTGGAGAAAAGATAGTAACCTTGGAATCCTAATCTTACTCCATGAGTAACCCTTGGATTCGCACCAGCAAAGATATTTCCGCCATATCTTATGGTAAATTTTTCTGGTGACAGGCTTCCTAGCCTGGATCAGAGTATCTATAACTGATTCCGAAAACCCACGCTTAGCCAGAATCAAGCGTTCAATCTCCAAGCAGTTAGTTGCAGAGAAACTAGGTTCAGATGTGTGAATGGACCTTGGATTAGAAGGTCCTGCCTCAAAGGTAGCTTCCATGGTGGAACCAATGACATATTCACCAGGTCTGCATACCAAGTCCTGCGTGGCCACGCAGGAGCTATCAGAATTACCGAAGCCTTCTCCTGTTTGATCCTGGCTACTAGCCGGGGGAGAAGAGGAAACGGTGGAAAGACATAAGCTAGATTGAACGACCAAGGCGCCACTAAGGCATCTACCAATGTCGCCTTGGGATCCCTGGACCTGGACCCGTAACGTGGAACTTTGGAGTTCTGACGTGACGCCATCAGATCCAGATCTGGAAGGCCCCATAGTTGAGTTAACTGGGCAAAAACCTCCGGGTGAAGTTCCCACTCCCCCGGATGGAAAGTCTGACGACTCAGATAATCCGCTTCCCAGTTGTCCACTCCTGGGATGTGAATTGCTGATAGATGGCAGGAGTGATCCTCCGCCCATTTGATGATCTTGGATACCTCCCTCATCGCCAGGGAACTCTTTGTTCCTCCCTGATGATTGATGTACGCTACAGTCGTCATGTTGTCCGACTGAAATCTGATGAATTTGGCCTCCGCTAGTTGAGGCCATGCCTGGAGCGCATTGAATATCGCTCTCAATTCCAAAATGTTTATCGGGAGAAGAGATTCTTCCCGAGACCATAGACCCTGAGCTTTCAGGGACTCCCATACCGCACCCCAGCCCAAGAGGCTGGCGTCGGTCGTGACAATGATCCACTCCAGTCTGCGGAAACTCATTCCCTGAGACAGGTGATCCTGAGACAACCACCAGAGGAGTGAGTCTCTGGTTTTCTGGTCCATTTGTATCTGGGGAGACAAATCTGCATAATCCCCATTCCACTGTTTGAGCATGCACAGTTGCAGTGGTCTTAAATGAATTCGAGCAAAGGGAACCACGTCCATTGCCGCAACCATGAGTCCTATTACCTCCATGCACTGAGCTACGGAGGGTTGAGGAATGGCATGAAGAACTCGACAAGTGTTCAAAAGCTTTAACTTCCTGACCTCCGTCAGAAAGATCTTCATTTCTACCGAGTCTATTATTGTTCCCAGAAAGGGAACCCTTGTGAACGGTGACAGAGAACTCTTTTCTATGTTCACCTTCCACCCGTGAGACCTTAGAAAGGCTAGAACAATGTCCGTATGAGCCTTTGCTTTGTGAAAGGTTGACACTTGTATTAAGATGTCGTCTAGGTAAGGTGCTACTGCAATGCCCCTTGGTCTTAGCACCGCTAGAAGGGACCCTAGCACCTTTGTGAAAATTCTGGGAGCAGTGGCCAATCCGAAGGGAAGGGCCACGAATTGGTAATGCTTGTCCAAAAAGGCGAACCTCAGGAACTGATGGTGATCTTTGTGGATAGGAATATGCAGGTACGCATCCTTTAAGTCCACGGTAGTCATATATTGGATCATTGGTAAAATTGTGAGGAGAACTCTGAGGAATTTGTTTAGGATTTTTAAATCCAGGATTGGCCTGAAAGTTCCTTCCTTTTTGGGAACTACAAACAGGTTTGAGTAAAAACCCAGTCCTTGTTCTGCTGTTGGAACTGGGTGTATCACTCCCATTTTTAGAAGGTCTTCTACGCAACATAAGAATGCCTGTCTCTTTATCTGGTCTAAAGATAAGCGAGACATGTGGAACCTTCCCTTTGGAGGAAGGTCCTTGAATTCCAGAAGATACCCCTGAGAGACAATTTCTAGCGCCCAGGGGTCCGGAACATCTCTTGCCCAAGCCTGAGCAAAGAGAGAAAGTCTGCCCCCTACTAGATCCGGTCCCGGATCGGGGGCTACCCTTTCATGCTGTCTTGGTAGCAGCAGCAGGCTTCTTGGCCTGTTTACCCTTGTTCCAGCCTTGCAATGGTTTCCATGCTGGTTTGGGCTGGGATGCGTTACCCTCTTGCCTAGCGGCTGTAGAGGTAGAAGCAGGTCCGTTCCTGAAATTGCGAAAGGAATGAAAATTAGACTTATTTTTAGCTTTGAAAGGTCTATCTTGTGGGAGGGCATGGCCCTTTCCCCCAGTGATATCCGAAATAATTTCTTTCAACTCTGGTCCGAATAGGGTCTTAACCTTGAAAGGAATATTAAGCAATTTTGTTTTGGACGACACATCCGCCGACCAAGATTTTAGCCAAAGCGCTCTGTGCGCCACGATTGCAAAGCTTGAATTTTTCGCCGCTAATTTAGCTAACTGAAAAGCGGCATCTGTAATGAAGGCATTAGCCAACTTCAGGGTGTGAATTCTGTCCATGACTTCATCATAAGAAGTCTCCTTCTGGAGCAAGTTTTCTAATTCCTCAAACCAAAAAGACGCTGCAGTGGTTACAGGAATAATGCAAGAAATTGGTTGAAGAAGAAAACCTTGTTGAACAAAAATTTTCTAAAGCAAACCTTCTAATTTTTTATCCATAGGATCTTTGAAAGCGCAACTATCTTCTATTGGTATAGTCGTGCGTTTAGCTAGTGTTGAAACAGCCCCCTCTACCTTAGGGACCGTCTGCCACGCGTCCTTTCTGGGGTCAACAATGGGGAACATTTTCTTTAATATAGGGGGGGGAACAAAAGGTACACCTGGTCTCTCCCACTCCCTAGTCACTATATCCGCCACCCTCTTAGGTATCGGAAATGCATCAGTGTGTACTGGGACCTCTAAGAATTTGTCCATTTTACACAATTTTTCTGGGACCACCAAAGGGTAACAATCATCAAGTGTAGCTAGGACCTCCTTAAGTAGGGCACGGAGGTGTTCTAACTTAAATTTAAATGCTATGGTATCTGGCTCAGCCTGCTGAGAAACTTTTCCTGTGTCAGAAATTTCTCCCTCAGACAGGCCCTCCCTCACCGCCAACTCAGATATATGTGAGGGTACTACAGATAAATTATCCGCTGCGTCTGCTTGCTCATCTTCTGTATTTAAAACTGAGCTATCACGCTTCCTTGGAAAAGCTGGCAGTTTGGATAAAAATGCTGCTAGAGAATTATCCATTACTGCTGCTAACTGTTGCAAAGTAATAGGAATCGGTGCGATAGATGTACTGGGCATCGCTGGCGCGGGCATAGCTGGTGTTGACACAGAAGGAGAGGATAGTGAACTATCCTCACTACCTTCAGCTAAAGAATCATTTTGGGCTACATCTATAAGCGTGACTGTGCGGTCCTTAAGCTGTTTGGACGCTATAGCACACTTCACACATAAGTTTAATGGGAGCACCGCCTTGGCCTTTAAACATACAGAACAATTGCTATCTGAAGGTTCAGACATGTTTGACAGAGTTAGACAGAACTTCAATGCAATAAAAAATAAATTTGACAAAAACGTTACTGTGTCTTTAAATAATAAAAGTGCACACTTTATTACTAAAACATCAAAAAACCATCAAAAAATCATCCGATTTTAATGAAATTTTCACCACATTGTCTTAATGCTTTGAAAATATTGCACACAATATCAGACCAATTAACCCCTTAATGCCCAAACCGGAGCTAAGAACAGCAGTTATCCGGTTAAAAACACTACAGCACAATGCCACAGCCTCTACTGTGGCTTTTACCTTCCTTAGGGATTATTTGACTAAGAAATAAGCCTCTCTGAAGTCCTTTCTGATGTCTCTGGACTCCCCACGTGAAGCTGCATGAACTGTCTAGGCAAAACAACTGCGCAATTGAGGCGCGAAAATGAGGCCTCCTCTCTCTGCCTTCCAGAGTGGCGGGGCCTTATAGACTAGATTAGGTGTCTAATTAAGTGCCAGGCGCAATATTAAACCCCATAAGTGTTATAAAGTCTCAAAAAAAAAACACCTTATGCATACTGAAACATGCTAATAATCAATCGATTAAGCCCACAATAGTGTCAACCAGCATTGAGCCCTTAATTTAAGCCATTATTTTATACTGAGTTTGAGAAAAATGGCTTACCTATCCCTAAGGGTATTTCTGACAGTCTTCTAGCATTACTTGGTTTTGTTAGAAAAATGACTGATCATACCTGAAGCAGTTAAGCCTGCAAACTGTTCCCCCCAACTGAAGTTCTCTGGCATTCAACAGTCCTGCGTGGGAACAGCAATGGATTTTAGTTATTGGTGCTAAAATCATATTCCTCTCAGCAGAAATCTTCATCACAGTTCTGCCTCAGAGTAAATAGTACAAACCGGCACTATTTTAAAATAACAAACTCTTGATTGAAGAAATAAAACTACAAATATAACACCACATACTCTTTACCACCCCCGTGGAGATGCTACTTGTTAGAGCGGCAAAGAGAATGACTGGGGGGCGGAGCCTGAAGGAAGCTATATGAACAGCTCTGCTGTGTGTTCTCTTTGCCACTTCCTGTAGGGATTGAGAATATCCCACAAGTAAGGATGAAGCCGTGGACTGGATACACCGTAGGAGAAAAGCTGACTAGAAAATATCACCTGAACATCTCTATGTAAAAAAGAAAGATATTTTACCTCAAAATATCCTAATTATTCACACCCCATTGTAATTTACTTTAAGCAGCAAATCAGTATGCCTTTCCCAGGACCTGCAAGGGAGCATGCCTCATGCACACTTACGTTATTTCCTTATTCAGTTTAAAGGGACAGTATACACTCATTTTCATATAACTGCATGTAATAGACACTACTATAAAGAATAAGATGCACAGATACTGATATAAAAATCCAGTATAAAACTGTTTAAAAACGTACTTAGAAGCTTTCAGTTTAGCTCTGTTGAAAAGGCAGTTGGAAAGCCCACTGCAAGTGGCAAATAAGACACTCCCCCCCCTCCTTTTGCATATGAAAAGACCCTTTAAACAAACAGGAGCAAGCTGGAGAAGGTAGCTGACGGTATTCAAATAAAACTTTGGGGCTTGGTTAGGAGTCTGAAAATCAGAGCAATGTTATTTAAAAATAAGAAAAAAATATACATTTAAAAAAAAAAAAAAAAAACTTTATGGGCTTTATAAATAGATCATCTACAAAACATTTATGCAAAGAAAAAAATTAGTGTATAATGGCCCTTTAAGGAAGTTTAATATGAAATCTCATGAGAGTTAAGACAGTAAAAGAATTCATGACCTCTGCACTGCTGATTGGCATTTGTTCATTTATCCTTTTTTCTTTCCTTTAATTGCAGCTGGACAGTAACTGAAAGATAACTTTTTACAGAGCACCTACTCTGGTGAGCTGAGGAAGTTGTGAGGTAAAATATCTTCCTTTTTTACATAGAGATTCTCAGGTGATATTTTCCTGTCTGCTTTTTACAGTTATGCTGCATCACTTTCAAGTGATTTAGCATATGAGTATTACGTCCCTTAAAGCCGTTACCATTTACTAAAACACTTGTCTGATGTCACAGATAAATAATGCATCCATCCTGGCCCCCAGCGAATTAAAAAGGCATGAAAAGGGTAAAATACCAAAAGATCTTATGGGTAACAAAATAACAGGTTTCTTTCCTTGCTATACATGCAAGGCCTGTAGTCATAGTACTAATGTCAAAAGTATAAGGATTAATAACTCAGAAGATGAATGCATTATTAAGGATATTATCAGATGTACACAAAAAAATGTAATATATGTTTTAAAATGCACGTGCAATTTAATTTTATATCGTGAAACAAAAAGATCTATAAGGGATCGAATTAGGGAACACGTAATATTGAGAATGGTATTGAAGATACTCACTTATATCAACACTTTAAGGAAGTTTACAAAGGGGATGTAAAATATATATTATATTGGGGGATTCAGAGGGTTAAAGGTCACTGGAGAGGAGGTAACATAGAAAAGAAACTCCTTTTAAAGGAAGCAGAATTAATTTATAAATTTGACACATTATTTCCTAACGGTCTAAATTCTGAATTAGATTTATCACCTTTTCTTTTTGAATAATTATCACTAGAATAATCACTTTTTAGTTATATTGTATATTTTTCAATATCATATGCATAATTATTGGTGCATATGTAAGTATCTTTGTAATTGAACAACATGTATTCAAAATATGAAATTAAAACATGTATATTGATAGTCGACTATTTGTATATGAGAGAAAAGCTACAATGTAACTATTAGTTATATTGTAGCTAGCTTAGGGTTTATTTTATAGGTAAGTATTTAGTTTTAAATAGGAATAATTTAGTTAATTATAGTCATTTTTATTTAGATTTCTTTTAATTATATTTAAGTTAGGGGGGGTTAGGGTTAGACTTAGATTTAGGGGTTAATAACTTTAGTATAGTGGCGGCGACGTTGGGGGCGGCAGATTTTGGGTTAATAAATGTAGGTAGATGTCGGCGATGTTAGGGACGGCAGATTAGGGGTTAATAATATTTAAATAATGTTTGAGAGGCGGGAGTGCGGCGGTTTAGGGGTTAATATATTTATTATAGTGGCGGCGATGTCCGGTTCGGCAGATTAGGGGTTACATTTTTTTTTTAGTGTTTGCGATGCGGGAGGGCCTCGGTTTAGGGGTTAATATGTAGTTTATGGGTGTTAGTGTACTTTTTAGCACTTTAGTTAAGACTTTTATGCTACGGCTTTGTAGTGTAACACTCTTAACTACTGACTTTAAAATGCGGTACCAGTCTTAACAGGAGAGGGTCTACCGCTCACTTTTTGGCAGACTCTATCTATCTATCTATCTATCTATTGGGTTCATGTAAAGCACGTCTATTCACCCGTAAGGGTCTCAAGGCGCTTAGGGTTGCAGTTCAGTCGAAGAGCCAGGTCTTGAGGTCCTTTCTGAACTTAGGGCGGTAGCTTGTCTGAGGTGCAGCGGGAGGGTGTTCCAAGTCTTGGCTGCCAGGTGAGAGAAGGATCTGCCTCCCGCTGTGGTTTTCCTGATACGGGGGATGACTGCGAGAGCTTGGTCGGCCGATCAAAGTTGTCTGGCAGGGGTGTAGAAGGTAACGCGGTGGTTCAAGTATTCATGACCGATGTAGCACTAAGTGCAGGTGAAGCATCATTTACTTCCACAGAGAGGTGTATTTTACAACATTTCATACACAACAGCATCTATTTGGATATAAGAAATAATGTGGCTTGTCTACAGAGAGGCGAGCCCCAGACGCCATCGGTCACGTGGGGTGAACTCGCAGTCGAAAGAAAAATCAACTAAGCCGATACACATCTTCTGAACTCCCCAGGTATGAGTTGTTTTTTGTTTAATTTGTTTTTATTGAGGTAATACATATAAATAACATTGGACAAGAGTTCAGTAGTAAATACAATAGATACCTCATAAATTGTTTAGCTGTTACATTCAAAACAACAAGTTGAAAATTACAAAACACAAGGTTATAAGTATACATGAGGTCAATACAATTAGATGAACAGGTTACCGCTGAACTAGAGAGGTGAGACCTCATTTTATTTTTATACATTCAATAAATGCACCTCTAAAAATTCAAAAGGCCACACGTGGACCAATGTAAACTAGATGGCGCAGAGGAGGCGCTCTTAATGAGAAATACAATCACTCTTATACCTTGAAATATGGTTGAGATAACTAGATTTAAAGGTGAACCAGAAGGGCCACCCTTGGACCCAAAGGAATAATACAAACTAGCCACCAACTGTTGGCACTAGTGAAGAACATTAAGCAGTGAGACTTAAACCAAGAACATAGTGTAGTCAAAAACATACATTGAGTGGGAGCTCTCAGAATATTAACTAGGGGGGGAGCACTTCATGTTGCCCAGCTGAGGTAAACATTAGGAGAGGGTGAGGGGCAGCAACCTCCAGCTTTGGGAATCTCAAGGTCCAACAGTGAATATTGGACCAGCTACCATTCTTCTACAGCTGTAGGGGTACTAAAATTGGCTGTAGGCTATAAATAAAACTGTATTTTGTAGAGATAATTATCAGAGCATAGTTGGGGGGTGGTAATGTAAAAGAGCCTTAGAATATTATATCCATAGAGTAGTGGCCCTAAAGGCTAATTGGCAGTAAAAAGGTATATACATACTAGTAACCACCTTCAGTTTTAAGTGTAGATATATGCACTCTAATTTCATTCATAGTTTTAGCAAAGTAAGATTTTTAAAAGATTCATACAAAATATGTGAGTCTTGAATATACATCTGCTTATAAGCCTTATGGTCTGACACCCAGGGAAGTAATGGGCATTCATAAAGAATACTTACGATACACCAAGAAATAATATAATGATTTCTATAATAAACAGTACCTGGTGACATCATGTTAGGAGACTAGTCAGAATACCAGCTAGTAAGTATAAGGGTTCCCTACACACTTTTTCCCTGCAGAGACATATATAATTGTGAAATATAACATGCCCTATAAAAAATGGCTGCATTTGTAATTAATATAAGTCATGCGACCCCCACATCAAGCATAATAGCTAACCTTTATGTTCAGAGTCCAGTAGAAAGGAAAGCTCCATTAAAATATATTACAGTTCAAAGCGATATAGGAGGATGCTGTCTATCACAGCTTATAAGCTGCGGTTTACACCAGAATGGTAACCCCAATACTTTTACCCCCCTCCTCAGCTCCAATTAACGAAACAGATCTAGGCTCTCTAACATACTAATAACTATATTGCTCAGCAAAGTCTCGTAGAAAACCATCACTATCCACATGATATAGAGCGAAAAGTGCAGCAACAGCATAGAGAGTCACAAATGATGCAGGGGCTCAGTCGGCCATTTCTCAGGGCTGGTACCGTAGAGTTTAGGAGCCGCTAATGATATATCTCCAGGAGCCAACAACCCCAGGTACCCTCCCATGCAAACAAAGGGAGTCCCTTAACCCACCCCAGTGCGTGAGGTGCACTGTATAAAATATGCTGGATCTGGGCCCCTGAAGGAAAGTCTCTTGCATGTAATAAAAGGTACATGCTTTAAAATAAGGACTATAGCGGCAAGGCTAGTAGAGTTCTCCACCTCGCCTAGCACATGTGAGAAAAGCTGCATTATGCTTGTATTTTGCTTTGTCGGCGAAGGGGTATTCCTCCTCTCATGGCTCTCCGCTTGATGATAAGAGTCGGGCGACCACTCGCCTAACAAACAAACTGCCGGTTGGTATATTACTTGCGGTTCTGAGGCTGGTCTCAGCTCACAGCGAGCTAGATGTGGATCGTGGCCTCCATTTTGGTTGTCTAACCCTGCATAGCCACTCAGCAAGGTATCCTCTCTAGACATATGTCCACTGATGTGTTGTCGACCCAGCTGCAGGACGAATCCTGTATCATCCACAATAGAGAGGGACTCCGTCGCAAGAACCTCATGGAGCGACTCTCTCCCCTGAGCTGCCTCCAGTTCAGTCATGAGTTTATCCAATCTGGGAGTCTGATCATTATTTGTAGCCCCACAAATCTGGAAACAGTTTTCTACCGGCCGGTGTAGCTGATGGAAGTGTTCCGCTAGGAGTGAGTAGAGATCAGCTTGTAGGTACGGCATAGTAGGTGCCGTCTTTCTTATTGTGTATTGTAGGATCCAAGAGCGACAAGTGCAGCCAAATAGTGGCTGCCTAACCCGTGTTACCGGGGGGGGGGGGTTGATCTCTTCGTGGTAGGCAGCCGCCTGAAGTTACAACGGTCCAGATCTGGGCTGGAGGGTCACACACACAGTAATCCTAGGATCAAAAGATACAGTGAAGCATAAACGTTCTTCATACATAAGATTTATGCGAATATGCTGTAAGTTCCTGAAGTTAATCGGCGGATTAATAGGATCTCCTCAGCAGCCTCAAATATTGCGACCAAAGATGGCCGCTGCCCGGACACGCCCCCCCCCCCAGGTATGAGTTTAATTGCAGAGACTGCATAACTGGATTAAACGACTGAAGGTAACCATGTTCCAAAAGTATTGTCACTGACAAGTCTGTTAAAGTGTTCTTAGGTGGTATATTGAGAGACGTTACTTACATCATATGTCCATTTGCTTTTGATACCAATTGCCAACTAGTTGCTATTTGAAGATCTTTTGGCCCAGTGGATAACTCTAACTAAATATTTATAACGAGACTGTTGCTGCTGCTGCTGTTTATATTGGAAAATAGTAACAAGACTGTTGCTTTTTTAACTGTACCTGTTGTTTTCTCTAAATCAAGTTTATTGTGTCTTGGCCATATTCTCATTGAATTGAGATACTGTGTACACACACGCTAATAGGGGAGACGTCCCATTTTTTTCCAATACATTTATAGATGAATGAATGATTTTTAATAAATATTTTTATGTATAAAAAGCTTGAAAATTTTCAATTTTTATTTTTAGAAGGATGAATGTTTTTAACCAACAGATTTCTATATAGAGATTACAATTACTGATATCTTTAGCTGTTTAGCGCCCTTACTACTTGTTTCACTGTAACTATTTTTTTTAACAGATAGAAGGATCTGTCTCTTTGTAAGGTGTTTGATATCTTACGCCTAGATTTAGAGTTCTGCGTTAGCAGTCCAAACCAGCGTTAGGGGGTCCTAACGCTGGTTTTCACCGTCCGCTGGTATTTAGAGTCAGTCATGAAAGGGTCTAACGCTCACTTTCCAGCCGTGACTTTTCCATACCGCAGATCCCCCTACGCCAATTGCGTATCCTATCTTTTTAATGGGATCTTTCTAACGCCGGTATTTAGAGTCTTGGCTGAAGTGAGCGTTAGAAATCTAACGACAAGACTCCAGCCGCAGAAAAAAGTCAGGAGTTAAGAGCTTTCTGGGCTAACGCCGGTTCATAAAGCTCTTAACTACTGTGCTCTAAAGTACACTAACACCCATAAGCTACCTATGTACCCCTAAACCGAGGCCCCCCCACATCGCCGCCACTCTATTAAATTTTTTTAACCCCTAATCTGCCGACCGCACACCGCCGCCACCTACATTATCCCTATGTACCCCTAATCTGCTGCCCCTAACATCGCCGACCCCTACATAATATTTATTAACCCCTAATCTGCCCCCCCCAACGTCGCCGCTACCTACCTACAATTATTAACCCCTAATCTGCCGACCGGACCTCACCGCTACTATAATAAAGTTATTAACCCCTAATCCGCCTCACTCCCGCCTCAAAAACCCTATAATAAATAGTATTAACCCCTAATCTGCCCTCCCTAACATCGCCGACACCTAACTTCAAGTATTAACCCCTAATCTGCCGACCGGACCTCGCCGCTACTCTAATAAATGTATTAACCCCTAAAGCTAAGTCTAACCCAAACCCTAACACCCCCTTAAATTAAATATAATTTTAATCTAACAAAATAAAATAAATCTTATTAAATAAATGAATCCTATTTAAAGCTAAATACTTACCTGTAAAATAAACCCTAATATAGCTACAATATAAATAATAATTATATTGTAGCTATTTTAGGATTTATATTTATTTTACAGGCAACTTTGTATTTATTTTAACCAGGTACAATAGCGATTAAATAGTTAAGAACTATTTAATAGTTACCTAGTAAAAATAATTACAAAATTACCTGTAAAATAAATCCTAACCTAAGTTACAATTAAACCTAACACTACACTATCAATAAATAAATTAATTAAATAAACTATCTACAATTATCTACAATTAAATCAACTAAACTAAATTACAAAAAAAACACACTAAATTACTACAAAAAAAAACACTAAATTACAAAAATAAAAAAATATTACAAGAATTTTAAACTAATTACACCTACTCTAAGCCCCCTAAAAAAATAACAAACCCCCCCAAAATAAAAAATGCCCTACCCTATTCTAAAATAAAAACAGCTCTTTTCCCTTACTAGCCCTTAAAAGGGCCTTTTGCGGGGCATGCCCCAAAGTAAACAGCTCTTTTGCATTTAAATAAACATACAATACCCCCCCAACATTACAACCCACCACCCACATACCCCTAATCTAACCCAAACCCCCCTTAAATAAACCTAACACTAAGCCCCTGAAGATCTCCCTACCTTGTCTTCACCACGCCGGGTATCACCGATCCGCCCAGAAGAGGGTCCGAATTCTTCATCCTATCCGGCAAGAAGAGCTCCTCCAGAGGGTCCAAAGTCTTCATCCTATCCGGGCAGAAGAGGACATCCGGACCGGCAGACATCTTCATCCAGGCGGCATCTTCTATCTTCTTCCATCCGGCGCGGAGCGGGACCATCTTCAAGCAGCCAACGCAGAGCCATCCTTCTTCACCGACGGACTAACGACGAATGAAGGTTCCTTTAAGGGACGTCATCCAAGATGGCGTCCCTCAAATTCCGATTGGCTGATAGGATTCTATCAGCCAAACGGAATTAAGGTAGGAAAAATCTGATTGGCTGATTGAATCAGCCAATCAGATTCAAGTTCAATCGGATTGGCTGATCCAATCAGCCAATCAGATTGAGCTCGCATTCTATTGGCTGATTGGAACATCAATGCGGAAGAAGATAGAAGATGCCGCCTGGATGAAGATGTCTGCCGGTCCGGATGTCCTCTTCTGCCCGGATAGGATGAAGACTTTGGACCCTCTGGAGGAGCTCTTCTTGCCGGATAGGATGAAGAATTCGGACCCTCTTCTGGACGGATCGGTGATACCCGGCGTGGTGAAGACAAGGTAGGGAGATCTTCAGGGGCTTAGTGTTAGGTTTATTTAAGGGGGGTTTGGGTTAGATTAGGGGTATGTGGGTTGTAATGTTGGGGGGGGGGTATTGTATTTTTTTTTTTACAGGCAAAAGAGCTGTTTACTTTGGTGCATGCCCCGCAAAAGGCCCTTTTAAGGGCTGGTAAGGTAAAATAGCTGTTTTCTTTTTATTTTAGAATAGGGTAGGGCATTTTTTTATTTTGGGGTGCTTTGTTATTTTTTTAGGGGGTGGAGGCGACGTTGGGGGTGGCAGATTAGGGGTTAATAAATATAATATAGGGGTTGGCGGTGTTAGGGGCAGCAGATTAGGGGTACATAGGGATAACGTAGGTTGCAGCTGTGTACGGAGCGGCAGATTAGGGGTTAAAAATAATATGCAGGGGTCAGCAATAGCGGGGTCAGCATATTAGGGGTTAATAAGTGTAAGGTTAGGGGTGTTTAGATTCGGGTTACATGTTAGGGTGTTAGGTGCAGACTTAGGAAGTGTTTCCCCATAGGAAACAATGGGGCTGCGTTAGGAGCTGAACGCTGCTTTTTTGCAGGTGTTAGGTTTTTTTTCAGCTCAAACTGCCCAATTGTTTCCTATGGGGGAATCGTGCACGAGCACGTTTTTTAAGCTGGCCGCGTCCGTAAGCACCGCTGGTATTTAGAGTTGCAGTGGCGGTAAATTATGCTCTACGCTCCTTTTTTGGAGCCTAACACAGCCCTTCAGAGATCTCTAAATACCAGCGGTATTTAAAAGGTGTGGGGGAAAAAATACACACGTAGCTAACGCACCCCTTTGGCCGCAGAACTCTAAATCTAGGCGTTAGACTCCAGCGCACTACTTCACTTTCACACTATCTAACTTAATACACCTGGAAAGATACCACCATATGCAGTGCGGAACTTTAGACTTACATGAACGCATGCTGGACACTTGGGCACAATGCAAGAACAGGGACCACACTGTCACTAGCACAGTAGGACTGGCATAAGCACAATTAGAGTGAAAGTTTGGATACCCAGATTAGGCTATACATTGACACACCGCATTACAGTTAAGGGCACCACACCTGATGGCTCACACTGTGCCCTGGGGGTGGGGGGGAGAGGAGGGAATAGTTTAGAGTTGTAGTCCTTTGATGTTTTGCCTTTTTTGTTTAGTTACTCAATCTGTCATGATCATACAGCAATTCAACAGACCTTAAAGCAATTTATATCAATGATACAAGTTGGAAATGCCTCTGCTTTTTCTCCCAGAGGGAAACCGGACTCATATTAGACAGACATGTAGCAGATGTAACCGGACCTTTTGCTTCTCCTGTCTCTATTGTCATCATATGCAAAGATGCTGTACCACTAGACATCGCAAATGTGCAATATGTATAAGTTTTCATGGCAATGGCATAGCACTGCTTATGGAAATGTTTATAATAAGTTTTTATATTCAATAAAGTTTTTGAAAAAAAATAAAATAGCGAGGTACTATTACAGGATGAGAATTCACTGGCGTAATGGGGGCCGAATTATCAATCTCTAAATGGAGCTTGATGCTCCTGTTTCCGTACGAGCATTCAGGCTTGCCGGAAACAGAAGTTATGAAGCAGCGGTCTAAAGACCGCTGCTCCATAACTTGTCCGCCTGCTCTGAGGTCGCGGGCAGAAATCAACCCGATCAAATATGATCGGGATGATTGACAACCCCTGCTAGCGCGAATCTGCAGGGGGCGGCATCGAACCAGCAGTTCTTGTGAACTGCTGGTGCAATGATAAATGCCGACAGCCTATGCTGTCTACATTTATCGATGTGCAGCGGACATGTCCGCCTGCACTATGATAAATCTACCCCATGAAATCTTTATGAAATCTATATGCTGCACTGAGGTGTAGGTGAAAATGCCAAACATCTAGAATACCTACTGCATATGAGTAAATCACAATGCACAATAATGCTAAAACCATTTGGACATGGTTGTGATTTGTTAGCAAGGGTTCTGGGGGTCAGAGAAAACAAAAAAGTGAAAGAATTGAATTTTTATCAGATATGAAGTTGCAGTTTCATCCAGCTTACAATTTATACTTAAAGGGGCCAATTTAACATGCCGCTGAATGCCTTCTGGCTCGCCGGAAACAGGAGATAAGAAGCAGCGGTTTTAAGACCACTGCTCCTTAACTCATCCGCTGCCCCGGAGGCTGCAGACATCAATCCGCTCAATCGAATACGATTGGGTTGATTGACACCCCATGCTAGCAGCCAATTGGCTGCGAATCTGCAGCATTGCACAAGCAGTTCACTAGAACTGCTTGTGCAATGTTAAATGCTGACAGAGTATGCTGTCGGCATTTAGTGATGCAGGGCGGACATGATTCGCTATAGCGAATCATGTCCGCCTGGGGTATGATAAATCTATCCCATAGTCTCTTTAAACTGACATAAAACTCAAAATTTAAATGCAAATGGAACATAAGTTAGTCATGGAATGGCATGTAATCTTCTGAGACATCACCAATGCAATATATGCCCATCTGATATTCATGTGAGGGTGTTTCAGTTGAACAGGTCATATGTTCATATGCTTCATGTACAGTAAAAGTTATAACTAAAACAAATGCATTGCTGAAATGTTTCAACATGGAATGTTTTAATTTTGAGTTTTAGGTCCCTGAAAGTATCAGGATGAACAGTGAGACCATGACCTTGTAGATGAAAGCCAAGTAAAACATAATACTTACAAACCTTGTACTGCTATCATATGATTTTGACATCCCAATATCAATTAAGAAAGAATAGGTCAAATGTAAAGTACTGTAAGGTAAGATTACTAGACAGAAACATATCTCAGTGAAGTTTCTTATAGGCAGTTGTCTAATGTGAAATTCAACCTTGACATGGGAGGGAAAAATATGGGAAAATAAAATGGAGATTGGAAGAAATAAAAAAGGTTTAGTGTGCTAAATACACAATAGCTCATCAATAAAGAGGAACAGTCTGAGAGAAGTAAAAAACAGGTGGAAAAATAGAAAACAAAATACGCAAATAATACAGAAGCACAAAGAAAAAAAGAAACAGGATTGCACAATTTATTTACCAGCTATTCTTATTGTTGACAAATACTAGTATATATACTATATATATATATATATATATATAAAGAAAGTTAATTTCATTGCAAACAAAACACTGGTGTAAAGATGTATATCAATAACTAGTCATTTATCTAACCTCATCAACACTGTCGTTTTGTAGGGTCGATGCGTCCATTGAGAGACTTCCACTTGCAGTTTGTGCTCTAATATTTTCTTTATTCTTACTATTGTGATCTATAAAAACAAAATGTAGTCTTTAAAATGATCAACAACTGTTTCTATCAGATTCTGCATAATACAATTTCTTACATAAATTGACCATTTTAACTAAGAGCCTAACAAATATGTTCATGTTTTGGAGCGCTTTAAGTGGACAATAGGATAATTAACACATGTATGGAATAACTTCCCAGTTTATGTATAGTTATTTAAACCCTTTGCTATCATGAATTTCAGAGAAAAACTTGCCCAAAGTACCTGAGAATTTTTTGCATTTTTGCTATCACTCCGTTTACACAGAAATAGAGCCTTTGTTTTTTTATTTACCATTTTTGGGGGCATAAAAAGAGCTTTCAGTGGATGACAGGTTCAACTAGCTATTTAGTCTCTGAATTAAGAAAATTTTGAAAAATTAACCCCCCGCACAAAAATAATAATAATCTTGGGATGGACTGCCCACCCACCACCCTCCTCTGCACCATGATCATCGCTCCATTACTATATAGAGATAGATGTTTTCTGCCCCAGCTGCAGTCTCCACTGTCTAAGCTGACAGTGGGGACCGCATCATGCGCCAAAGTGTTGGACATAGGTACTGTGTCAACACAATAAACTGGGCAAAGTACTGTGTGACATAGTAACTAAGTCAAATTGGCTTAAGGGGTTAAGGTGACAATTAAGCTTTCATGGTTCAGATGGAGTATGCAATTTTAAGAGACTTTTCAATTTACTTTTATTATCAAACTGACTTCATTTTGTTGGTATCCTTGGAAACCACAAATAATTCCAAATGTAACAAATGTGGTTCAACTTAGTGCCTTTTACTACACCCATGCAGAGACCCTATTTTTACGTTTAGGGAAAGCAGGACCATCTTAAGATGACTGAATTGGTAAAAGCAGAGGTTATCTACTGAAGATGGATACTAAACAGGAAGCAAGGGTTTCCCTCTTGGGCGGTTAATTCTAATTCTAATGATTTTATGCTCAGGCAAACAAATGTAAAACTATATACATGCAGTCACCGGGTTACAGACATCCAGATTAAGTACAACTTGTACTTACAAACAGAGAAAATAGAGCTTTATCGCCAATCCATCTTTCCAGGATAACCCAAAATACTCAAAATCCAATTGTTACAAGGACAGAAAGTGATGTGAAATGTTCTGAACAGGGGCACAGATAGCAAAACAAACTTTTCCCTATGCTATCCAAAGCTAAAAAAATGTTTGGCTAGAGTTTTGCCTAAATAAAAGTGCCTGTTCCAACTTACATAGAAATTCAACTTAAGAACAAACCTACAGAACCTATCTTGTTCGTAACCTGGGGACTGCCTGTACTTGACCTAGAGAACATACCTAAGGATAATAGGAAGATGTGTATTCTTCTTTGGATGAATAAAAAACAGACAAAAAAGAAGCTACTGTATGACCAAATAGTATTACTAGTGTTACAGCAAGACGGGCACTAAATATTAGATTTTAATCATTCAGGCTTGTCCAACCACGCATTAACCTAGCGTAGGGAGGTTGATGACCAGGAAAGGTCAGACATTTTCAATCACTTTTACTAGATCTATTAGAACATGCAGTTGTGTGACTTAAATAGCTCTGTGAGCTATTCTCAAATTCAATCAGTGAGCTGTATGTTCTATTAGCATTATAAGCTTATTTTAATTGTTCAAATTCTATAATGTAAGATTTTTGTTAAAATTAGTTGTATATATGCTGTTCCCATTGGAAATAACAGTGACAAATCCAAATCTAATATTCAGCCAAAACAAATGCTCACATTAATAAAATTTGGCTCAACAACAAAAATTTTACTTGTGCACATCGCTAAAAATTACATGGAAGTTTATAATATATTAGAAGCCCTATGTATTTCTCTTTACACTGGTAATTATATTCGGGCAACTAGTTTATTGCATTCCACTCCTCTTTATTAGTATCTTTAAATGTATTATTCTGTTATTGTATTATAATTTTTAAATTTCGGATTATACATAAAAAAAAGTGATAGTGTTTTTTTAAATGGACATGCAAGTGAATATAAGCCAAACAAAAGCAAAGCAAAATACCTAGATGTTCCATGCTACAAATGGTCATAGCCATTCCGGAAATTATTTTTTTTAGAAATCTTGTGCAAAAATGTTGTTGTTTGTTTCAAGGGGTGTGCCCCAGAACTGTGAAATAATGCACATTTTGTTAACAAAATAACATTTTAATACTCTCAAAACATTCTATAAATTTGTACGCAAATTTTTTGCAATTCAGTGATTAATTTGTGAGGTATATCTCAAAAAATACTTTAATACCCCTTTAATTAATCACATCTATAGCTGTAAGTATTTCACTCATTGTTTTTCATTGAAGCTTTGTAATTTTTTATAACTATGGGTTAAAGTGCCATAAAACAGGTCTGTGCATTTCATGAAAGGGCTAATTAATTTACAATAGTTTGCATTAAAAAAATGTCTAAAAATTGCTGGGAAGTATTTTAAAATAATTTTCAAAAATAAGCAAAATTAATTACATAGCTAAGCTGCCTGGAGCAGCTAACTCCACCCCCCTTATCAGTGTTTAGACACAGGCATTGTATTTCAACTGAGTTCACAGCTTCTAGGCAAGCTCCAGCAGATAATCCCTATGCACTTTTGCATTCTACCAAAAGAACAATAAACATAGATACAGCCATAAAAGGACTTTACAATTCAGAAACAAAAAAAAAATAAGGTTAATAGCGAGGCACTGCAGTATAAATTTGCAGGCAAAGTAATTACAGTACATATTATATTATTTTGTCTCTGGGGTATATTTACCAATGTGTGAGTTGACATGATACGAAGTAGCATATCATGTCCGCTGCACATCGATAAATGCCAACAGCATACGTTGTCGGCATTTATCATTGCACCAGCAGTTCTTGTGAACTGCTGGTGCAATGCTGCCCCCTGCAGAATTGCGGCCAATCAGCCGCTAGCAGGGGGTGTCAATCAGCCCGATCATATTCGATTGGGTTGATTTCTCTCCGCGGCCTCAGAGCAGACGGACAAGTTATGGAGCAGCGGTCTTTAGACCGCTGCTTCATAACTTCTTGATAACTTCTGTTCCCGGCGAGCC
This sequence comes from Bombina bombina, assembly GCF_027579735.1. NCBI lineage: Eukaryota > Metazoa > Chordata > Amphibia > Anura > Bombinatoridae > Bombina > Bombina bombina. The sequence continues at coordinate 347,429,617 of NC_069504.1, read as the reverse complement.
TGAAGATAAATAATGCCCCTAAATCCCAACTTGTTTTATGTCCTTTTAAATATAATGCAATATATTGTTCGTGAAGTGAGAGCTCTTGTATTTAATTTGTTGTGGAGATACAAATACAAGACAAATACAATACATATAATATGTATGGGTTGTTATAAAAAAAATTACTTTAAATAGATTCTTCTTAAGAGTTGATTAAAATAACTGAAAGAGGCATGTATAGGCATGCCTGACTTATGACACAGCCAGAATTAGGACTAACATTTTCTACTTTTTTAAACCAGGATTTAATTTTAATGTTGATTTTACAAAATGTTGCATAGCAACGTGATATACAAGGAAGCTAAAATTCTTAAGTAGAAAGATTAGCTTTATTTTGACTGCAAACTGAAATAATAATTACACTGAATATAATGTAAACTTCAGGAGACTGAAATATGAAGAGATCATTATTCTTTTTTTAAGACAATAGGTCATAAACAGGCCCTTGTTTTTTTCTTGTTTCACATAAAGGCAGATTTGTTTAAATTCCCTGTATGGTGTGCCTGCTTTTGGGACCTCTGAGCGCCGGAGCCAGGCGTGGGGTTCTTTGGGACTTTGCATATATATATATATATATATATATATATATATATATATATATATATATATACACACATACATATATATATATGTAAATAAATATATATACAGGTGTACCCCGCTCATACACCTGGTTAGGGACCGGAGCCCTGATGTAAAGTGAAAACAGCCTTACAGTGAATCAAGGCAGTTTTTGCTTTCGTTTCACTTGCCAGTGTGTTTAACAATTTGAAACATGTTTGAACTAACATATATTAGGTGTGCAATAGCTCTAAGTTTAGTTTAACACTAGCACAATACAGTTCAGTATTCAATTAGTATTTAATAAAAACTGTACAGAACCTGTAAAATAGTGAGAAATACTACAGTAAAATTTGCCAGACTACAACTCTGAGACACAGGCCCATATTTATCAAGCTCTGTATGGGCCTTGTTTCTGGCGAGTCTCCCTGCTGGCAGGGGGCGGCGTTGCACCAGCGGCACTTGTGAGCTGCTGGTGCAATGTTAAATGTTAGCGAGGTCTTGCGGACCTGATCCGCACTGTTGGATCAGGTCCGCCAGACCTTTGATAAATAGGGGCCACATAGTGCACTGCAATGCTGTAAACAGACCGAACTGCACATACATAAATGGTGCCAGTCCCTTTTCTTGCACACTCACGATGAGTACAGTACTGTTTCAAAATCCTTGGAGGCTGAACTATATTAGTGAAGCGCTGTAAAGCGAGGTATACCTGTTTAGTATATTTATCTATATAAATATATGTGTGTGTTATTTATTGTTTAATCTGTTTATGAATCTGTATTTTTGCTACAAAATTAAGTAATTGTGTACCCGTAACCTCTATTCATGTACCCAGTGTAATTTATATATGATGTACTGTATATATTTCTATATGTAAAAAGGGACAGCTTGGAGAGGGGATGGGACATAGGGGGCGATTTTATTAAACTTTGAATGGAGCTTGATGCCCCTGTTTCCTCACGAGCCTTCAGGTTCGCCGGAAACAGCAGTTATGAAGCAGCGGTCTAAAGACCACTGCTCCATAACTTGTCCGCCTGCTCTGAGGCTGCGGTCTGCAATCCGCCTGATCCTATAGGATCGGGCTGATTGACACCCCGTGCTAGCGGCCGATTGGACGTGAATCTGCAGGGGCATCAACTGCTTGTGCAATGATAAATGCCGACAACGTATGCTGTTGGTATTTATCGATGTGCGGCGGACATGATACGCTACATCGGCCCCCAATTGTAAACATCTTATGTCATGTATGCAATATTTACATAATACAGCTAATACATGCAACATAAAGGTAGCTTTTATATTATTTTTAGTAGTTTTTAATACATATTACCATAAGAAAGTACAGTGTTTACATTTTATAACACAAAAAAAAAACAAAGACTTGAAATATGTTTAAATAAACCAAAACTTCACTGTCATAAACATGTAAGTATCACACTAATTATTTTTTCAATGACATCATGGGAGGAACCATTTAGCGCTGGTTAAAATGCAGTACATTAATTGACTAACATCACATTCTGTTCCAAGCAATGAAATTCTAGGTACACAACACAACCCAGCACATCACAAGAGTGTTGCATCTGCTACTGATGAGATAGTAAAGGCTGTATTTTGATTGGCTGATCAGGCTTGTCTGCTGTTTGTCATTTAAAGAGAAAAAGACTGCTCAGACTTAATGCTGTATGTTGATGTAGAATGAATGTTCAGAGGTGAAACCGACTCTGTCAAAGAGTCCCACTAATGCGGATGTCACCTCAGAAACTATACAATATCCAAGTGAAGTTAATCAAAAGAGGACTCACCCGATTGTAACCCTCTCGGTGCGGTATAAGTTCCTTATGTCATGTTGCAGGTTTTCAAAGCAAACATGTATCCACCGGGCATTAGTATGCATACAGGGCTTAAATCCAGGGCCTCACAGAATATCCGTGTGATTCCGGTCAGGCTGCTGATACTAACACTGTTGCTGGGGGCTCTCCACACCCCTATTTGGCAAAGTCACAAAGAGAAAACAGGTATCGCAACAGTGAAGCTCTGATGAACCGCTTGTGAAGCGGGAAACGCGTCAGCGGGGTTTGTTTGCTGTGCCTGTATATTGTATGTACGCTATGTGACATGTAATAAACTACGCTTTTACCTGCATATCTCTCTGCCAGATATTTTTACTTCACTGTTGCGATACCTGTTTTCTCTTTGTCTGCTGTTTGGACAGTTAAATCTGCTTCTCTGTTGTCTTCAACAACAGGCTTTACATCACTGCAGAAAGGTGCATGTGATATATCACATGTTTTATATGTAAAAGAAACAAATAGTAACAGGCAAGATTAAGGTTAAAACATGTTATAAATACTTATTATCTTACTCCACCAATAAGAAGACAACATTTGTCAGCCAATCATACGCAGGTGGAGAAGATTGTGACTTACTGATGGGACAAATTGTAATTTTTTTTTTAAACAATTTCTGAGGTTAAATTCAAGGCATACAGACAGTATATGAGAAAATAAGAGATAAGAATAGTGCAATACAAGTTTCACATAAGACACAATTTGTAAAATAAATACTTCAAGGAAGAAATTCCAAGAAAAAAACAATATACCGGCAGTATGCCTATCAATCTATAAACCTTCTAAATGACACATGAGGCTACTTTTGGACGTCCTGAGCTTGTAAAGCTAGTCTCAAGGTAGTCTCAAATAAAGGAGACCACTCTTAGGTCTCAAATGACTAACCTTTTAAATAATATTATAATACTCACTCAGACAAACCAAGATAAGGGGGTCAACCAACTATAAAACTTTTAACTGGTGCAGGGCATCTCTAAAAACATAAATCCCATAGAGCTTACATATGGCCTTTCAGCATTAAATAAATAAACAAAGGTGGTAATGTAATATAGGTTGACATTAAGTACAGAGAGAACTATATATTCTGACCAAATAGGGAGTTTGGTTAAGAGGCAAATAAAGAGGAATTATAGCTAGAAAGATATTAGTACAAATGAGACCACGTTTGTACCTTAAATCCATCAAAACTGAAGAAGAAAAAAAGGTATATATCAGGGGAAAAATACTTATAGGTCCATTTTATCATGAGAAAATATGACAGTGTAGAATACACTCGCTTTAAATTTCTCATTGATAGATAACCAGGAAATTTAACTTAAAATATTAGTCACCAATAAACAAATATTTGCTACAATTGCACAACTGACATATTCGTCAAAGTAACTGAAAAAAGAAACACTGTAAAGCAATAATGTGTATACTTATCTCAACAAATAGATCACTGACACAGAGTGCAACAATATAACATCTAGGAACGAGTCCTGTAAAAGTCCTCCAGTAGTTGCTTGAAGAAAAATCCTCTCAAGTGATAAAACCTTTTTTCAGTTACTTTTAGTTACACGCAGGGCCGGATTTCCCATTAGGCACAGTAGGCATGTGCCTACAGGCGCCTTGCAGTGAGGGGCGCCTGCCTGTCAGTAATAAATTTTTTTTTTTTTTTTTATGAGGGCATTTATTTTAGTAAGAATTGTGCTGCCAGGTGCCTACAAAGTCGAGTGTTTCATTGGGAATATGTTACAGCAGTTGAGGGAGCCATGAAGGAGAGAGGGGCAAAGATTAAAACTAAATCCCTCCCATTTTCACCAGGCATGTTTAGTTTCACTTTTATTTTATGTACTTCTGTTGCCTAACACAGCCAAGCTCCATGCTGATGTGGTGCAGAAACTTTTTGTTGAGGAATGAAAGTTTTAGAACAGGTTAGGACTGTACAAGGCTTCTAATGCTGCCTAGAATTAAAACATAACAAGCAGAGCACTTTAACCCCTTGGCTACCAGAGAGGGTTGCAGTGTATTCACTTGTTATGTGCTGTATTCCTTTTTTATAGCCAGGAGTTTAAATTCTGCTTCAGGATGAATGTTTTTGTTCTATAAAGGCCTTGGAGGTGTGGAGGTTATGTGGGACTAGCTGCTCTGCTCTTTATTACAAGCTGACAATTGTGATTTACAACCTTTAGGGCACTTTGACAACAAAGTTTGTAGACTGTAAGGCTGTAAAATGTGTATGTGTGTAAACATATATACACATACACACACATCACATTAAAAATTGTTAATCTGTTCTTTTATCAAGTAAGTGTGGTATTTTTGTATTGTGGTAAATTGAATTTCTAAGTTCTAATTTTAAACACATTTGTTGACCCCTGGATTACATATAATGTACAACATTCCATGTTTTCCTTTGAGAGCAACATCATATGATATTTATATTTCAGAACAAAATAAATGTAACATCTGTGTGTATTTGTACCAAAAATATCAGAGTTTACAAGATTTTTTTCATGTAGTGGAAAAAAATACCTACATTTTATATTTTCTTCCACTGGCTGCACAGGTTGTTGATGGTGATGAGCTTGCATGCTGCTAGTTTTAATATTGCTATTGTTTACACAAAACTGTGTTTAACTCCAACAAAGTGTTAAGCACATAGTCAAAGTCATCTCCAGAAAACCAATACACGAATGGCTTGTCAATAAACATGTCCTATGAGCCCATCTGGGTCTGCACAGATGTGTATTGCTGTCTCAGAACTGACATTGACTATGTGTTTAACTCTTTTGCAAGAGGCTAACACACTTCTGTGCAAGCACTAGTGCAATAATAAAATGCCCAGCAAACTGTCACATTTTGTGTCCCTTTAAATAGGGTTTTCTTTAGAATATTTTGCATTAAAAGTTTAACATGATTTGTTTTTGTTATACATAATAGAAATTGTATGGCCATTTGAGTCAAGTGAATATTGATTTTTGGTGTAGCTTCCATTACCACAAATATTGCAATTGGTGTGTGTATTTGTGTATCTCCATAAAAGGGAAAATGTAATTTTACATCTAATATTTATTTTTAGTTGTCCTAAATAATAATAAAAAAAAGTCCTAATTTTTTCCACTTTTTTTTTCTGGGGGGTGGGGGGGGGGGCGCTTCAGGTTTTTGTGCCTACAGCCACCTGAGATGTAAATCCGGCCCTGGTTACATGATTTTGTTGTTTCGCTATATATGGTACGGTGTAATCAACACTTTATGTTATTGTATACACTGAATATATACTTTGTTCTTTTGATTGTAAATTTATTTTATCATTTGACAGTGCATTGTGTTCTCTACTAAGAGGCACTATTTCCCTCTAGTGAATAAATTGGTAAAACAAAAGATACGAGTGCTATTGTGAGATCTCTTCTTTTCTTTCATAGTTGTTTATATTTACTCATTTAGATCTCAGCGCCGGTATTTATTTATACTTGTTATCTTTAAACTCATATTTGTCCTGAGCTAAGAATTTTTCATTTGTAAATAAGACAGTTTTGTCCTGGGGCTGGGGAAGCGCAAAGTAGGTCTCACAATAGTACTGCTAGTTTTAGAAAATATATTTTTGCGCTGTCAAAATGAAAAAAGAATGACTGCTGAAATAAAATAGAAAGAGAATAGAGGAAGCAACATCACATATATGTAAAATAAAAGTGGTTTCACTCTTCAGATAATTAAAATCAAGTTTTCAAATAGGCACGTTTTTCAATTTACATATGAAAAGCCAAACTTTATAGAACACTGATTCTATTTCCAAACAAATTGATACAAGTTTAATTATACAAATCCATTTGAAAAAATCATGAATCAACACACATATAAAAACTTATGATTCAACACATATAAAAAATAATAAAATTGATACTCAAATGCAAGCTCTAAGCCCAGAATATATTGCAGTCCGCATAAGGCAACAATGTTTCCTTTCTAAAGTTAGTAGTAGTTTTGATTAAAACTTTTCGGAATTTTTAATCTTTATTTTTGTATATCTAGTGTCCAGCTCTTTTTACTGCCCCTTTGAAATAACTCACAATAGTACTGACAAAGGGAAACTGATGCTCGAGAATACAGTAGAATAATAACAGTATTTATTATGAACTTAGTACAATAACAGACACTAAACAATGATTACAGTACAGTAAAACAAAGCAGTACATTACTTATCTTCGTGTTTCGTATAAGGCATTAATAGCATGCCACATCGCTGAGAGTAATCTTTCGGTGGAACACAGGCAGCTAATTCCACAGGTTCAAGAATCAGAATTCTCTCCAAGATGTTACCCAAAAGACTCTTCCGCCTACCTTAGCAATTCTAATAATTAAACCTACAGTTAAGAAGGCATGTCTAATGTTATGTCAATCATATTTCATTTAGCAAGCATTTTAGCAAAATAAAAAATCTTCTCGTAACAAGCAAATATTCTCATGTTAGCATGGCACTATCTATCTCTTGAAATGTTACACCCCCTCTTTCTAGATAAAAAACATCTGCTATAAGAACAGAAAAGCAGAGTGAAAAAACAAGTGTAATATTTCTTAAAGACAAACAAGTCTTAACTCTTAAAGGCATATATGTGGTAAAGGCACATGTGATATACAGTATATATATGTATGCATACTTTATATACATATATATTGTTCTCTAAAAGCAAAGTTTGAATATAAACTGCCAATACATTAACTGTTTCATTAATTATTTGTGCATGGAATCATAAACATTTTCCAATCCCTTACAAAGATTGTGAGGCTTATTATATCCTCAGGACTCCCCAGAATTGACAATATCTTTTCTGCAATCAGCTATCCATGCGGCTTTTTACAAAGTAATCTTCCATTTCCCCTTGAGTCCAATTGCTGTATAAGACAGGATGTAGCCTGGCTTCTGGAATAGACAATTTCACTCTCTCTTCAGTGATCCCAAAAAGTATGTAGAGGCAGTTTCCAAATGGAAGATTGTGACTTTTGATGTGGCAACCTGCATGGAATGTAGATAGGGAAGGAGGAGAGGTAGCCACAGATGAGTCTACTTGAAAGCTGGGAGCTTATTCCTTCTTCATTGTTGCTCCCACCATGTCTGGATCAGCAGCCACGTTGTCTTGCAGTAGAGGATTAATGGAAATTTGCTTAGACGCCTCTAACAGGGAGGTCAACATAGTTATTAGACTTAACTCAAGGTTTTGGAAATGTAGATCCAGCAACTTCTGGACTTCAGTATGTCCACTGCCTTCATGGTAGTAGCTCTATTTGTGGCCAAGGTCTCTAACCACACAAAAATAAGTTGTATGAGATCCAAAAATGTAGTGCTCTGTCAAAGAGTCTCTAAAGATCTATATGCATGTTTTTATATATATATATATATATATATATATATGTACATATGTATTTGTATGTATGTATATATGTATTTACAGACATATATTCACAAGTAAACACATAAATACATATGTATACATATATAGACAGATACAGTATATAAGTGAATTGGAGCCCTTTGAAGTAAAGCTGATGAAAACATGAAAAAACATTTATGCATATTTAATAAAGGTTTTAACTATATATTTACTGTAAAAATGTCCCATTCCTTTGTTCTGCACAGAGATATGTATGTATCTATACCTATATATAATCATGTATATGTATAGATATAATTATATATTGTACCAAAAAACAATCAGATATATGTAGAAATATGTATTTATGAATAAATATAATATATTCTTCTACACTTGGCTTTTTGTACTCCGGGTTAGCGCACAAGCGAAAACAGTTTACTTTCAAAATATGAGCGCAACCCGACACAAGTAAAAAGCTTACTTCTAGTGAAGTTAGATAAATAAATTAAATAATGCTCCACTTGTAATCTGGCCCTTATTGTTTAAAAAGATAGATAATCCCTTTATTACCCATTCCCCAGTTTGAATAACCAACACTGTTCTATTAATACATTTTTTTACCTCTGTGATTACATTGTATCTAAGCCTCTGCAGACTGCCCCCTTATCTCAGTTCTTTTGACTGACTTGCATTTTAGCCAATCAGTGCTGACTAATAAATAACTCCACAAGAGTGAGCACAATGTTATCTATATGACACACATAAACTAGTGCTTAAACATTAGCATACGAGCCTACCTAAGTGTAGCTTTCAACAAAGAATACTAAAGAACAAAGCAAATTTTATGATAAAAGTAAATTGTTTAAAATTGCATGCCCTATCCGAATCATGAAAGTTTAATTTTCACTAGACTGTCCCATTTAAGCAATTGTCCCCTTAGCCTAGAGCAGCGGTTCCCAACCTTTTTTCTCTCCTGTACCCCTTGATTAGGCTTTTCATTTATAAGTACCCCCGCTCTTCATTACCCCCACCCATCCCTCAAAATAAAGGAAGCACTTTTTTATAGGGGAGGTAAGCTATACCTGAATTGCATACAACTGTACGTGTATCAACAGGATTAAAGCTCAGGAGTCCTGCTGTGTGGCTGGTGCCCCTGGCAGCTGCCTGGTTGCTCCTAAACAAGGCCCTGGGGGGGAGTCAAAGTGTAATGATCATAAAAATAAATATTTAAATTTGTGAGATCAGATCGATATTAACCACCCAGCCACTATGAAGGTTTTTAGTTGGAAGTGAAGCAGTCTGAATCAAGCAAGCACTAGAAGCAGTACTTTACTTATCGGCACTGACTATAACTTATTTGGGGATGCAGACCTGCCTCGCCTGTGTGACTCGCAATTTCAACGGCTCTATCACACGTGTCCACGTAGCTATGCAGCTGCAGTGCCGCTTCTATTTGAGCACTTGCAGTCAAAATTGTGTGCATGCGACAGAGGTGGGTGGAGCAGGAGGCTAAGCTGTCTGGTGACACAGGGTGATCATTAATATGTGGACCGGAGTCATCCACACCCGATCCACATATTTCATGTACAGGGGCTCCCATCTGCCTATATGCCAGGCCAGGACTTCATTTGTCACTTTCCGGCTATATGCTCCTTCCTTCCACAGTTCCACAATGCTTATTAGTTGATGACCCATTGAGAGTGCCCCCCCGACCCTCCCCCCGCATCTTCCGCCATTACCAACAATATTTTTGCGTACCCCCAACCGGCCTGCCAAGTACCCCCAGGGGTACACGTACCCCAGGTTGGAAACCACTGGCCTAGAGGATGGATGAAGGACTGGGCAAGGAGGATTTATAGTGGATGGAAAAAACAAAAAGGTTTAATTCTGTACCAGCTAATGCTCACCCTATTATGTTGCATTTGTATCATAGTTGCCAACAGTCCCTGATTTTAAGGGACAGTCCCTGAATTCTGTTGTATGTCCCTGTATTTTTTTTTTGTCCCCTCCTTGAGATTTGGAGGGACGCAGCTGAGCTGGGGCACATGTGGCACAAGTTAATGGGGAGGAGCTGCCGGTGAGGCTGTGCATGCAGCAAGTACTCTGCTTGATCACTCAGAGCAGGTTTAGGCAGGAACTCCTTGCTCCACCTTCTCTGAGTGATCAATGTTTAGAATGCCAAAAATCAGAAGAAAAAACACTTACAAACAGCTCCTCCACTAGGTAAGGAGCTGTGCTTATCTGTTGTAAAAGACGGGTGATTACTTGGCTACTACTATAATAAAAAAAAACTATTCTTAAACATAAAAAACACCACAAAAAAGCCCTAACTAACCCCAAAAGTGGTACTCACAGTTGATGATGAATGCTCTTCTTGATCCGATGTTGGGCCCTCTTTATCCAGGCTCCAGGTGCCGGGGGCCCATCTTTGTGGCAGCAGAGGCGGACTTCAGCTCTTCTAGTTCCTCCACTCTGCAATCTTCATCAACCCGGGGCCCTATTCCTCCAGGTTCCTGTGGTGCCCCATCTTTGCAGCAGCAGAGGCAAACTTCCAGGGTCTCTTCTGCCGGCTCCACAATCTTTGGCTCTTTGGGTCTCTTAGGGGAGCCCTGCTCTTCATATGGTCGCTGCCGCACACTGAAATTCTGGAAGCGTGGAACACCAATATATAGGGGTAAAAATGTATTCCGATTGGCTGACTTTAAATTCTAATTATCCTTTTCTATTGGATGATTAGAATTAAAATTTTAAAAAGTTCTTGCTATTGACTGAATCAAATCAGCCAATAGGGATTGACTCGCTGGCCTAGCTGGGCTCCTGGAACTCAGGGTCGGACCGGAATTTAGCCCCAGTCCGCTGCTTGCCAGCATTGCTTAGACACGTCCCGTTTCTTTGAATATTTCGACAGACCGTCGGGCTATGATGCTGACGAGGCCATAAAAGCAGTTTCCCGATGGCCTGTCGATGCTTTGAATATTGGGGCCTTAGTCTGAACTTCAAATGAGTAGTAAAAAAATTTCTGACAAATGTCAAAGTTATGTCTATTTCCACTCCTCCTGTATCATGTGACAGCCATCAGTCAATGACAAATGCATATACGTATAGTCTGTGAATTCTTGCACATGCTCAGTAGGAGTTGATGACTCAAAAAGTGTAAATGTAAAAACACTACACATTTTGTTAATGGAAGTAAATCGGAAAGTTGTTTAAATTTGTATGTTCTATCTGAATTATGAAAGTTTAATTGTGACTTGAGTGTCCTTTTAAGCAATCAGCTGAGCCCTGCAACAGTGTAATATATAGAGAAGTGATATATATTTTTTTTTAGTCTTTAGTATTTTTAAAAGTATGCTTTTGTGTATTGCTTTACTTCATGTAACATATCTCTTCCTATGATGTTTCTTAGTGTGATGTTACTAAATATGAAAAATTACTGAAAATGATAAAATTCAAAGTTGGTAGGATTGCGCCTTCTATGGTTGGGGAATGTCACTATTTGCAATACTGTTCTGTCTAGGAATCTTTACCTCTAATTAACATGGTATCCATAAATATTTTTTGTATTGCTATGTTATTAAGCCTCTACTGGTAAAACAGCCATATAAAATGCTACCTCTTGTATGTATGTATATAATAAATATATATATATAGATATATAATTTAAATATAATTAACTTCTACTGGAATATTGCTATTATTTTTGAATGGTTCACATATTATTTGTCTACCTTATTTTTATGCTGTGTTGTAACAATACCCATATACCCAGAATGTGTATATTCTTGCCATTTTCTTGCGTGTGTTTGGATTGTTCGTTGAGCTACAACACACGGCCCAGGAGAGGAGGATTAGTGAGAGTAGCGAGAGAGGTGCAAACAGAATAAAATAGGTCGCATTGGTGGATTGAGTAAACTTGTACACTTACACATATTCTGACATATTGCACACATTGCATACATACATATACAAATACATCACACTTTTTTTTCTAACATCTCATATATTTTATTTTATTTTTACAGTGTAATAGGCTGAGTGTTTGGTTGTGATTGTGTGTGACTGAACTGGGAGTGTCAGGGTTTTTTCCCTGTTGTGTTTGCCATGTGCTGCTGGCAGCCATTTTACTCACCTCTCTTCCTGACTATGGTGCATTGTGGGGGATGCTGCTCAATTCCTGCACTTCCTTTTATGGCCAGACTGTTGTGCCTCATCCATGTGAGACAGGATGCAGTCTCAAAATTGTAATGTCATCACTTATTATTTAAAGGGCCTCTGTTCAGTATGCTTTGCCTTTGCATTGTCTCAGACCTGTTTGTGAGAGTTCCTGTGTATTACCTGGCTGCCTGACGTCCTTCCTGGTTCCTGATCCCTGGCTTGTTCCTGACTCTGCTGTTTCCTTGTTCCTAATTCTGGCTCATCTGACTATTCCCTTTGGCTCCTGACTCGGCTCGTCTGACTACCAGCTCTGGTTTTGACTCCTGGCTTGTTATTTGACTTGTGGACTTTTTATTATTTTTTACTATTAATAAAGGTGTGATTATTTTTGCACTTCTCGTCTCAGTCTGATTCCTGGCACCCTGACAGGGAGTGAGTGGGAGTGTGTGTAGTTTGAGGATGGCAGGGAGAGGTAGGGATGAGGGGAGGAGGGGAGAGGAGTGGCAGGGAGAGGAGGATAGGAGAGGACAGGAGGAGCAGTGGGCCCCCGACAGGGAGTAAGTGGAGTGGGGAGAAGGAGAGCCAGAAAGGATGATAGGAGGAGAGATGCCAGAGAGCCCCAGATACCAGGCACATCCAGGAGAGGGACAGAGGGTGCACATGGGGACAGAAGGGGGAAGGAGGGAGAGGATAGGGAGGAACGACACTGCCAGGGACATCACAGGGAGGAAGCCAAGTGGCCATGGAGGATGAGAGGCTGGGATGTTCCAACTTTTCATTTGATGAAAATGTTGCCCTAGTCCAGGCCATCATGGACCACTACAGTGACCTCTTTGGGCAGGAGAAGGGCAAAGGCATGACCAAAAAAAACAGGAATGCATGGATGGCGGTAGAGGATGCCGTCAACAGCGTGGCCCCGCAGAGGAGGACTGTAGAGGGCCTGAAAAAGATGTGGAATGAGGCGGGTCAAAGAGAAGATGGGGCAGGAAGCTGTCCACCAGAATGGAACAGGCGGTGGGCCATACCTAGAGATGGAGTACAACACCTGGCAGGAGATGATATGCAGATCCCTGAGTATCACAGCAGTCCGTGGACTTCCAGGGGCTCATGACTCAGGGGTTGCAACCACAGCACATCATGCTGGTGAGTAACATCCCACACACCTGTATTATATGTAATTGCAATACAACATCCTTTAATATCACACATTAATGTACATGATGAGGAGCATGGTATTTGGAGTACTAACAAAAACATCTACAATTGCACTTGACATTACTGCTACATAACACAATGCAATTCATGATGTGAGGTAGAATAGTGCAATACTAACATGTTTTAGAGTAACAGAGGCCACAAGCCACATGTAGAGTTTTCATTAAATGGACACTATAGCCATCCCAATACATTTAGCTCAAAAAAGCAGGTTCAGTGCCTAGATCAAGCTGAAGTATATTGTGTGACCATAGTGACACTTAATGAACACATTATTTCATCACTGACATGTATACATAAGTATTGTATGAAACACATCCCTGTATACTGCTCATATTCAAATCCCTCATAGACCAACTAATAATGTGCACATGCATGTTTTAGAGTTTGACATGTGAATCTGTATAGGCCCTAGCATGTATCAATGTATATTGTATGCCCACATGGACATATATCTGACTATACTAATCCCTCTCATCCTTTAACTCCTCCACAGAACCTCCTGTTGGTTTTGAGGGGGAGCCAAGACAGGCACAAAGGTTCCATGTATTTACAACCCTCCCCCCCCCACACAACACAATCACAGTCTCATTTCAGTCATGGATATTACCCACAGACTATGTCACAGGATGTGCCTATTGTAAAGGCTGAGTGGTCACACACTGGTCATCAGTAGGAATACCAATCATCTATGAGACCTCCACCATTTACTGGGATGAGCTCCACCATCCTCTTCCCTGGGATGAGCTCCACCATCCTCTTCCCTAGGATGAACTCCAACATCTGCAGATGAAAATACAGCAGAAGCTACAACTGCCCCTCATGTACCACAAGCTACAACTGCCCCTTAAGCACCAGAAGCTACAACTGCTCCTCAAGCACCAGAAATGACAGCTGCCCCTCAAGCAGCAGAAACTACAGCTAACCCTCAAGCAACAGAATCACATCCACAAGCATCACCTCTTCTCCAACATCGTGGCCCTCAAGCAACTGCCAGCCCTGTTGCTCAAGAGTCTGTGGATGCATTGTATTCTCCCCTGATTGAGGAATACATAACACTCCAGAGGAGACTCGTCACAAGCACTGAGAGCATACAAAGAGGCCAAGAGAGGTTCTTCAGGGGCCAAGAGAGGTTACACAGACGTAGCATAGAGTTACAGAGGGACATCCCAGCATCGTTAAGTGCAAGTGTTCAAAACCAGTTACAGATGATGCAAATTCTGTCTGATATGCAGATGTAGATGGACAATAGATGGAGAGAACAAAATCAGCTTTTGGGTGTGTTGGTTGAGCACTTTACACACCAGCAGGACACTGCTTCTAGCCTATCATCTGTGGCCAGCACACCAGCAGAAACACCAGAATCTGCTAGAACAAGGAGAACAAGGCAATCCACTACAGGCACCTCAGCTCCCTCATCCAAGAAGCCAAAAAATAAATAAATATTATTATAGTTCACCATAAACATTGTCCTCTGTGAGGTGTGTTTTATTACACTAATATTGTTAAAACATATAATATGACCTGTGCTGAAATGGCAATGAAAAACAAGGTAATATTATGTTTATGACATATTCTTGTACTATAACTCACATCCACATAGTTGTGTATGAAGGGTACATATAGTAATATTCACTTATAAGATTTAAATCAATGTATCTCACATCCAATATAAATTGACAGATGGGTATATATAATACTGAGGTTACTGATAGGTTGTGCATTGTCAGGTGTTTTAAAGCTGCAGGTGAGAGGGTGTGCTGTTTGTGATTGGTTTGACAAAATTGCAGAAGAGGAATATACACAAATAAATCTTAAAAAAGCAAATCTCATACATTTTATACTCTGCAGCTAGTAAAAAAAGTAATTGGAAAGAGAAAAACAATGTTATAGTATACTATCCCTTTAACTATTTGAGATGCTGCTTAAAGGGATAGTACCACAATATTTTCTTTTATGATTCAGATAGAACATACAATTTTATACAAATTTGCAAATGACTTCTATTATCAAATTTGCTTCATTCTCTTGTTATCCATTGCTGAAGGGACAGCATTTCACTACTGGCAGCTAGCTGAACACATCTAGTTATCCAATCACAAGAGACAAATGTGTGCAGGCACCAATTAGCAGCAGCTCCCACAGGTGTATGATATGTGCGTATTCATTTTTAACAAGGGATACTAAGAGAACGAAGCACATTTAAAAATAGAAGTGAATTTATAAGTGTCTTAAAATTACATGCGCTATCTGAATCATGCAAGTTTAAATTTGACTTTCCTATCCCTTTAAATGTATGTGTTTACTATACAGCAGGCGCTGCTACACAAAAACATTGACAAATATCACAGATACCTCAATACCTTTATGAAAATAATATGTACTATAACGAGGATATGTATTGAAAAATATTGGAAGGTGGGATCCCCCCCATGGTCAGAGATATATAATAAAATACACCATACATACACTATGTATGATTCTGCAGCCGACATCCTAAACAACAGGGTTTCATTTCATAATATCTGGTACTACTGGATCAGTAAATCAACTCCTCCTAGAGGAGTACACAATATACACAATAATTGATGCTACACCGTGGCCCCTAACAAGGAATCTATGATAAACTTTTATATTACAGGTAATCACTGAGAAGAAGGACATTTCCTTTGTTCTTCCCCCCCCCCCCTCTCCCATTCTTCCAAAAAAATTTCGTTTAGCTACCATCTGATTAAAGGAAGCATATGTAATTGTTTATGTGTATGTTCCCAGGTTTAACAATTCATCTGTTTATTTTTATGTTCACGAATTATCAGCATCATAATACTTACAAAAATAACTAGAGACTTTGAGACAAATAAAGATGAACTCCAAGATGATATGGAGAGAGAAGAGAATAAGGAGAAGGTCTGCGGACCAACACCTAAGTGTATATACTGTATTGTCTCTCACCATAATAACGTGTACACTCCACTAGAGCATGTTGATATTCAATTTGTAATATATGTGAACCAGAAAATGTTAATAAAAATCATTTAAACATAAATGTATGTGTTTGGTAAGGCTTCCAGGAAGTTAAGTTGCTTTTTTAGTCAGTGCAAGGGTTGCTGCGCCTGCCTATGTGTGGCGAGATGAAAATGGAGTCGATTTTTTCAATTCGGCATGCGTAAGTCCTTGCGTTGAATATGTAATACCGAATAGCGATGCCAGTTCTATGTTAGTTTATGGGAGTAAAAATGCGGGCGAAGGGTAAAATATACGCGCGTAACTTGTATGCTACGCCGTATATGTGATATTAAAACCGCGTAAAAATACCTTGTTGACGGCTTATGCGGGCGACGCCGCATATGTAATCTTGCCTGTATTCTACAAATTAGTCTCAGAATGAACTATGATAAAGGGGATAGTAAACACCTTGCAATTATAATATTTTTGTGCAGCCCTGCAATAAATTAATTTATTAGGTGAGTGTGAAAATAGTTTGAATAACCTTGTTCCTTGCAATTGTTTTTCAATAACCAGACACCATCCACCAGAGCTAGCCATAGTCAATATGTTAGCAAGACATGCTGTGTTCTGCAGTTATTATCTTATCTTCCTCCTGAAGCCAATTAGGTACAGGTATGTGGCAGGGTCAGGCCATGTAAACTTTTAGTTCTTAGAATTGGAAAATTCACAATTTTTTGAATAAAAGTTTTTGGATTTTGATAAAAAAAAAAAGACTGCTAAATTCCCTTTCTGTACAAAACCTTGAGAAGTTTGGTCTCTCAATCTCTTCTTTGTGGCTATAAATAAAATAAAACATAGGCCTAACTTTTTTTGTATTATAGAAGGTATTTATCTACTGAACTCTAATACAGTATATTAAAATTTAAAGGAACACATAGAATGTTGTCCTTTCAGAGAAGCACATAAATCTTCAGAGAAGAACATTAGTTAGGGCTTTATACTTTTACTTTGCTCTACATTATGTAGCCATTATAATCTAGCAGCTACCCATATTTGAGTTCTTATATTTCTAAATAGAATTCAGTGTAATCATAGCAACCCTAGGACGTATGTATAACCAAGGTAATTACGCTAGTAAAAGTCATTTTAAAGGCATCACATATTTAAATATATTCACGTAAAAAAGAAGTCAAAATGTGATATCAAAAACTTTCATATACATTTTGGGGATGGAACACAAGTTACACCCCACTCTTAAAGGGCCACTGTAAGTAATTATTTTCTATGCCTGTTACTAACTAACTACCCCAAATACGCTTTTTATCAATAGCATTTCATTGACATATCTCTACCGTATATCAGAAATCTTATCTGCAAATTTAATTATTTTCCAAACCCACTCCGTGGGTATCCTTTGCTCTGTACCAATCCGTTTACAATACCTAGGTTTCAAAATGGCGCTTTAAACACAAAGTTATTGGTTTAAGTATTTTGAACACTCAGTGCTGAAAATAGTGGGCAAGATAACGTGACATCATCGGCGAATAAAAGATATAGGCCTAGATTTAGAGTTTGGTGGTAGCCGTGAAAACCAGCGTTAGAGGCTCCTAACGCTGGTTTTAGGCTACCTCCGGTATTTGGAGTCACTCAAAAAAGGGTCTAACGCTCACTTTTCAGCCGCGACTTTTCCATACCCCCTTACGTCAATTGCGTATCCTATCTTTTCAATGGGATTTTTCTAACTCCGGTATTTAGAGTTGTGTCTGAAGTGAGCGTTAGAATTCTAACGACAAAACTCCAGCCGCAGAAAAAAGTCAGTAGTTAAGAGCTTTCTGGGCTAACGCTGGTTCATAAAGCTCTTAACTACTGTACTCTAAAGTACACTAACACCCATAAACTACCTATGTACCCCTAAACCGAGGCCCCCCCCACATCGCCGCCACTCTATTAAATTTTTTTAACCCCTAATCTGCCGACCGGAGCTCACCGCTATTCTAATAAATGTATTAACCCCTAAAGCTAAGTCTAACCCTAACACTAACACCCCCCTAACTTAAATATAATTTAAATCTAACGAAATTAATTAACTCTTATTAAATAAATTATTCCTATTTAAAGCTAAATACTTACCTGTAAAATAAATCCTAATATAGCTACAATATAAATTATAATTATATTAGAGCTATTTTAGGATTAATATTTATTTTACAGGTAACTTTATATTTATTTTAACCAGGTACAATAGCTATTAAATAGTTAAGAACTATTTAATAGCTAAAATAGTTAAAATAATTACAAAATTACCTGTAAAATAAATCCTAACCTAAGTTACAATTAAACCTAACACTATACTATCATTAAATTAATTAAAAAAAATACCTACAATTACCTACAATTAAACCTAACACTACACTATCAATACATTAATTAAATACAATACATACAAATAACTACAATGAAATAAACTAACTAAAGTACAAAAAATAAAAAAGAACTAAGTTACAAAAAATAAAAAAACAATTACAAACATAAGAAAAATATTACAACAATTTTAAACTAATTACACCTACTCTAAGCCCCCTAATAAAATAACAAAGACCCCCAAAATAAAAAATGCCCTACCCTATTCTAAATTACTAAAGTTCAAAGCTCTTTTACCTTACCAGCCCTGAACAGGGCCCTTTGCGGGCATGCCCCAAGAAGTTCAGCTCTTTTGCCTGTAAAAAAAAACACATACAATACCCCCCCCCCCAACATTACAACCCACCACCCACATACCCCTAATCTAACCCAAACCAACCTTAAATAAACCTAACACTAAGCCCCTGAAGATCATCCTACCTTGTCTTCACCTCACCGGGTATCACCGATCGGTCCTGGATCCAAAATCTTCATCCAACCCAAGCGGGGGCTGGCGATCCATCATCCGGTGGCTGAAGAGGTCCAGAAGAGGCTCCAAAGTCTTCATCCTATCCGGGAAGAAGAGTAGATCCGGACCGGCAACCATCATCTTCCAAGCGGCATCTTCTATCTTCATCCGATGAGGACCGGCTCCATCCTGAAGACCTCCACCGCGGACCCATCTTCATCCGGCGACGTCCAACTGAAGAATGACGGTTCCTTTAAGGGACGTCATCCAAGATGGCGTCCCTCGAATTCCGATTGGCTGATAGGATTCTATCAGCCAATCGGAATTAAGGTAGGAATATTCTGATTGGCTGATGGAATCAGCCAATCAGAATCAAGTTCAATCCGATTGGCTGATCCAATCAGCCAATCAGATTGAGCTTGCATTCTATTGGCTGTTCCGATCAGCCAATAGAATGCAAGCTCAATCTGATTGGCTGATTGGATCAGCCAATCGGATTGAACTTGATTCTGATTGGCTGATTCCATCAGCCAATCAGAATATTCCTACCTTAATTCCGATTGGCTGATAGAATCCTATCAGCCAATCGGAATTCGAGGGACGCCATCTTGGATGACGTCCCTTAAAGGAACCGTCATTCTTCAGTTGGACGTCGCCGGATGAAGATGGGTCTGCGGTGGAGGTCTTCAGGATGGAGCCGGTCCTCATCGGATGAAGATAGAAGATGCCGCTTTGAAGATGATGGTTGCCGGTCCAGATCTACTCTTCTTCCCGGATAGGATGAAGACTTTGGAGCCTCTTCTGGACCTCTTCAGCCACCGGATGATGGATCGCCAGCCCCCGCTTGGGTTGGATGAAGATTTTGGAGCCAGGACCGATCGGTAATACCCGGTGAGGTGAAGACAAGGTAGGATGATCTTCAGGGGCTTAGTGTTAGGTTTATTTAAGGGGGGTTTGGGTTAGATTAGGGGTATGTGGGTGGTGGGTTGTAATGTTGGGGAGGGGTATTGTATGTGTTTTTTTTTACAGGCAAAAGAGCTGCACTTCTTGGGGCATGCCC
The DNA here is from genome assembly GCF_027579735.1 of Bombina bombina. Classification (NCBI taxonomy): domain Eukaryota; kingdom Metazoa; phylum Chordata; class Amphibia; order Anura; family Bombinatoridae; genus Bombina; species Bombina bombina. The sequence goes on along the minus strand of NC_069504.1, from coordinate 347,409,559 downwards.
TGCAAAGGGCCCTGTTCAGGGCTGGTAAGGTAAAAGAGCTTTGAACTTTAGTAATTTAGAATAGGGTAGGGCATTTTTTATTTTGGGGGTCTTTGTTATTTTATTAGGGGGCTTAGAGTAGGTGTAATTAGTTTAAAATTGTTGTAATATTTTTCTTATGTTTGTAATTATTTTTTTATTTTTTGTAACTTAGTTCTTTTTTATTTTTTGTACTTTAGTTAGTTTATTTCATTGTAGTTATTTGTAGGTATTGTATTTAATTAATGTATTGATAGTGTAGTGTTAGGTTTAATTGTAGGTAATTGTAGGTATTTTATTTAATTAATTTAATGATAGTATAGTGTTAGGTTTAATTGTAACTTAGGTTAGGATTTATTTTACAGGTAATTTTGTAATTATTTTAACTATTTTAGCTATTAAATAGTTCTTAACTATTTAATAGCTATTGTACCTGGTTAAAATAAATACAAAGTTACCTGTAAAATAAATATTAATCCTAAAATAGCTGGAGGGACTTTAATCATCAAATCCAGACAGATTACCGGTCGGAAGGGGAGGAGCTAGCAGCAGGCTGCACGCTAGCACAACGCTCTAACATGAAGGGCAAGAGTGACCAGCCCCCACCTGCGTTTTTTCCTTGACCGGTGAGACATACCCGGCTTGGAAAGTATCCAGCAGAGGCCGACACTATCCCTGCAGATTGACTCTGGTGCAGAGTCACGATGCCTCGATGGCGTTCCTGCAATAGCACATCTAAAGAGTAAAGAAGCCGGTCTGGAATACACTTATCTGAGGGCCAGGAGAAGAGTGGAGTCCAGTTTGCGGTAGCTGAGGCGGCAATCACAGAGGTGTCCGGGATCTGCAGCCCTTTCCATCTTACCGCGTCTGGCAAGTTACCCTCTGGATCCTGCAGCTGGGAGGGCCCCGGCACTATACTCAAGTCGCACAGGAAGTGCGCATACACTTGCCGGAACTACCGGTGGAATTAGTGCGGTTGGCTGGTGAGCGGACATCGAAGACAACGGAGCGGTCTGGGTTGCTGGGGCAAGGTCTGTACTGCCCGGTCCGGTAAGACTGCTCGTAGAAGCTCATACAAGATCACACCAAGTACTGTTTAAACTCTTCAATATCCAGGAGACTTTTGAAATGGAAGGGGTATAATTATTTTTTTTCTCCCCTCTTAAGTGGAACTAAAACAGGTTTGCTTCTGCTCCTAATTAGAATCTAGCTGGGCCTATTAAGTTAGTCTCTGTGAGGACTCTGAGAATAAAAGCGGAGACTCTGAGAAACAAAAGTTTTAACACTTCCCTCAACATAGAAAATCCGCTGTTTGGGCCCATTAAAGGAGTCTTGGGGACACATTCCTTGTATTAAGTTACATCAAAGAAGCAGCATTTTCTATAGAATCCGGGTAATACATTTAATCAGTTTATATAACCTGAAGACATAACCAGACTCTAAAAGGAATAGAGCAAATAAGGAACTCTTTTCTCTGCTTGAACAATTCTTTAATTTTTGACTGCTTTTGGAATTGTAACTGTAATAGCCAATCTATAAAAGGAAAAAACTGGTTATAGCTTTAAACAAGTATATTTTCTGGAGAAAGGATATACTAAATATGTCTATATTTGTCAGAGCTATTGTTATAGGTGATCCAACTGAGGTTATTATATGTAATAGATAAAGATACTCTATTTATAGAGAGTGGTTAGCAACACTGGTCAAGTGCATACAGGCTTAGCAGCCATCAATGGGTTTTTAACTATAAGAGCTCCCCTCAGAAAAATTGTCCTGAAGAGTCAATGGGAAAGTATAACTTTGTAAATCTCCTTCTTGTGGTATCTCCCCTAAGATTATAGTTTTAAGGTGGAATACCCCTCTTTTGAGAGGCAGAGAGGTTTGGAGAGGAAGGGGAAGAAAAGGTAATCACTTACAGTATATAATTAAAAGGGAAGAAAAGAGGGAACTTATTTTGCTCCATCTATTTTTAGTTGGAGTTATTCCTCTTTATATTAATTTACACATAAAAGATATATTAGGTATACCCTTGAACAAACTGTGTAATCCTGGCAAGTGAGAGAGTGTATTGGACATAGGTATACAACAAGAGGCACAGGATAGGGGAAGGAGTAAGCAAGGAAAGGAATTATAAGGAGACAGGTTGCCAGCCTGTAAGACTGCACCCTCTAACTAAATATCTTCAATACATAAAGTAGTTAAGATTTGAATTGCATTGTGGCTGTGTTGCACTGAAATAAGTGTTTTAAGCTTAAAATTGAAAGTTTAACGTGGTATGCTCACTATGTTTCTTTCTTCTCTGTTTCTTTTTTTTTTCCTCTTGGTAAATCGATCACTTTTTTCGTTTCTCTTTTTTTCTATCTACTCCCCCAATTTTTTCTTTTTATTTATTTATTTATTTTTTTCACTGTTGGAATTATATTTTATGTATATTTTGTTCAACCAATGCATTGTGTGATGTTTTTCTCATTTGTGAGGTCACTGTATTGAAATATGCACATTATGTTTTTTTGATCCACAGTTTGGTATTTGTAGATACACTATAACACACTTACTGTGTTTAATTTATTCCAGCAGGTTTGAAGGCTGGTCTGATATATTTGGTTAAGTTGCACTTATTGCGTCACCTTTGATTCTGTAGGCATTAGCTGTATATCAAAGGTGCTGCAGTAATTCTAGTGTTAATAAACACGGTTAGGACTAAGTTCTTAGCTAGATTTGGTAGTTGTCACGGTCTGTCTTTCACTAAATACATGGAAAGATATATATCACATTCTAAACCCTCTTCACCCAGCATGCCACCCAAAACTAAAGATAAAAAATCTAAGCCCAGTGAAAACAGTTCAGATATACAAAGTCAGAATGAAATAGCTGTGAGCTCTTTAGACAACACTTCATTAATTCAACAGATTTCAGAGTTAATTATGCCACAATTTGAAGCTTTAAAACAAGAAATGGCTACAGTCACTAATGAAATAAAGCAGTTCTCAACCCGTATGAATGAAATTGAAACAAGAGTTTCAGATTTAGAAGATAGAGCAGTAATACAAAACCAGATGACCAACTCGCATGAGATTAAACTTCTTTCATTACATGCTAAAATAGAAGAACTTGAGGATAGGGCACGGCGCAACAACCTGAGGGTTGTTGGGCTACCGGAAACGGCGGAGTTTCATGATCTGATAAACTTTGCCGCTACACAACTCCCAAAATTACTCGGTAGCAATATCGAAAATGTAAGAATCCCAATTGAGAGAGCGCATAGATTAGGCCCTCCCAGAGGGAGTTTAGATGCTCAGGCAAGACCACGAGCAGTAATTATCAAATTCCTGAACTTCCAAGACAAATTCCATATTCTCAGACTATATCGCAAAAACAACAATCTCATGATTGGTTCCCACAAAATTTTATTATTTCAGGATTTTTCAATAGAAATTCAAAACAGGCGTAGGGAAATGGCTCCTTATTGCTCTAAAATGATTAAAGCCAACTTAAAGGCAAGGTTGGTATATCCCGCTAAGGTGATTCTGGAAAAAGATGGCGAATCTCACAGCTTTACGAAGCCGGAAGAGATTAAAATATTTTGCCAGAGCATAGGTCTACAATAAAGGATACTCAAGGTAGGAGAGGGATTCTATAGAGAAGGAAAGCAAGAGTAAATGACAATGTTGGTTGTGCAGGGAAATGATATAGGTACAGGAATGCCCAAGCACATAAAAAGAATCTTGACAACAAGTAACTGGGAGGGAAGCGAGGAAGAAGATATTAGTAACCTTTTAGACTCGAGGGGGGGAATGGGGTGGGGGGGGGCTCCCCTTCCTTTTTTTTTTTTTTTTTTTTTTCTTTTTTTTTAGATGGTTAAGTTGAAATTAGTGTCATGGAATACTGGGGGGATTTCATGCCCAAGCAAAAGGAAATTGATTATTAGACATCTTGGACTCCAAAAGCCAGATATAGCATTTATCCAGGAGACCCACCTCAGACCAAAAGAAGTGATTAAACTTAAATCCAAATGGGTGGGGGAGGTAGTGTTCACCCCATATGACAAAGCAAAGATAGGTCTTGCTATCTTAATACGCAAACAATTGGACTATAAAATTATTGCAGTAGAGAACGATTTTAACGGGAGATATCAGATTTTGGAGATCGAAATTAATGGTTCTAACTTTGTTTTCTGTAACATATATGGTCCCAACTTGATTGATAAAATTTTTTGGGAGGACATAAGTTTAAAACTATTCATGCATACCGGGAAAAATCTAATGGTGGTAGGGGACTTCAACATGGCTTTCTCTCATGTTTTAGATAGATCAAAGACCAGATTTTTGCCGAGGAATGCCAGGGAAGCTGATATTCTCCAAACATTTAGAAAGAAACTAGCTCTATATGATGTTTGGAGGGGACAAAACCGGGATCGTCATGAATATACGTGTGTTTCACGCGCCCACTCTTCTTTTTCAAGAATAGATTATTTTCTAATTGCTAAGCATATGGCTAAAATGCAAACTCGGGCGGACATTGGTGAGATTGTGGTCTCTGACCATGCCATTATCACACTAGAAATTGGATTAACTGATAAGAGTAGGATAAAAAACGGCAGGATGTATTTCCCCCAATATCTTTATCATAATCTCCATTTTAAAAAATGGATTCAGAACAGATGGTACCAATTTAGGGCCGAGAATAAAGAACATATAAATAGTCCAGAAATCTTCTGGGAAACTGCGAAAGCAGTTTTTAGAGGAGAGATTATGGCATACCTGACTAGAATGCGTGCAATTTGGGGGAAAAGGGAGGAGCAACTAGCGAATACTCTAAGTAACAATTATAGGAAATATCTCAGTAATCCTTCGGTAGAGCAGTGGCTCAAATATAAGGAGAGCAAAGCGCTCTACGACCTTTTCCTGAAACAAAATTTGGTATCAGAGGAACTTAAATTAAAGGCCATTTATTCAGGGGCTCAAGGTACGTCAGCTAAATACTTAGCCAGAATCGTTAAGAACAGACAGCCGAAGAATTTTATCACTGCAGTCAAATTTAGGAATACCAGGGTGACTGATCCTATAGGAATTAAAGAAGCCTTCCTACAGACCTTTCAGGAATTATATGCAGCCAAACAGATAGATATTCCATCGAAACAACAATTCTGGCAAGGGTTCATCATGCCTCAAATCGCGAGAGATGATCTGCAAAGATTAAATGACCCTATTTCTGCGGAAGAAGTCATTAACGCTATTAAAAATTTAAAACTTGGGAAAGCCCCCGGGCCAGACTCTCTCCCAGCAGAATTCTATAAACTACTGCTAGATCAAGTTCCGACGGTGCTTGTCCAACTCTATAATAATTATTATACCCAGAATAAATCACAGTCTTATCTGTTTGCGGCATCCAATATAGTTTTGATCCCTAAGAAAGATAAAGACTTAGAGTTGCCCTCATCCTACAGGCCCATCTCACTCTTGAATCAGGATTATAAAATTCTCACTTATATTCTGGCTAATAGATTAAAAGTTCCTTTAGGTTATCTAGTGCATCAGGATCAGACCGGTTTTATGACAGGCAGGAATCCTGTTAAGAACCTAAGGAAGGTACAATTGGTCCTGGATTTCTTTTGGAATAAAGTGGAAAGACAGAGATCTCATACTAAACCAGACCTCGCTATTCTCACGATCGACGCCAAGAAAGCGTTCGATTCTATTATCTGGGATCACTTAACAACGGTTCTGGGGAAATTTGGCATAGCTGGCAATTTCCAACAATTTATTTCACAGCTATATAAGGCGCCAACTTCCACAATCATAGTGAATGGGGAAGCAACGGAAAAGGTTATTCTCGGGCGAGGTACGCGGCAAGGGTGTCCGCTATCGCCTTTTTTATTTAATCTTTCTCTTGAACCTTTAGCTATTTATTTAAGGAAGGAATTACAGGGTATCCAGGTAGGTAGTCATAAGTTAGTTCTCTCTCTATATGCAGACGATCTCCTTCTTTTCCTCAGCAATACACAGGACTCTATTCCCCGTCTTTTGGATATATTTAACCTGTTTAGTTCCTTCTCAGGATACAAAATAAATTATGAAAAATCTGAGATTATGTGGATCCGTAAACCTCTAGGTCAGAGCCAGCACTCATTTATGGAATCACTTCAGATCACATACCTAGGAATTAGGTTAACTAGGGATCCCAATCGTTGGTATGAGTTTAATCTCAAACGATGTATTAGGGGATTAGTTTCTAAATTACAGAGTTGGAGCAACCTTCCCCTCTCGCTTACGGCTCGAATTATGTTAATCAAAGTGGTTCTATGAGATGGAGTCGATGCTGATAAAGCCATTTAATCTTAAGGCGATTCTCCATCACCCAGCAAATAAGCTTCCAGATCCAATTAATTATCTTTACACTTTTAAGTATATTGTACAGGCCTGGCAGAAAGTATGTAAGGAATTGGGAATAGACTTCCGAAAATCAGAATTTTTACCCTTATGTGGTAACCCTAGTTTCCCAGCAGCTCACAATCCATCGATATTTGAGCTATGGGCTGAACGAGGAGCGGAATATGTGACCCAGATATGTGAAGGGAACAATTTGAGGCTCCACTCTTTTGAAACTATAATACAGCAGTTTGGTATTCCAAGGTCCAGTTTTTTTGCTTACCTACAAACTAGGCATTGGCTAGAGAAATTAAGGCAGGAATCAGGTTTGGAGATTGATAGTAAATACTGGCAGAATATTATTTCACAATATAGCGAGGGGGTGAACTCTATCTCCATAACCTATGGTATAATTATGAAATTTTTGGGTCAGAAAAATATAATAGAGATATTATCAAAGTGGGCTAAAGAAAAAGTTGAGGTAGAGATTGAGATCTTCACACAGAGTATTACACACGCAGCAGGGGCGACTTGCATGCACTCGTGGAAAGAATCTCACATGAAACTACTAAATAGGGCGTACTTAACGCCTACTAGAATAGCAAAATGGAGCCCTGAGAAGAAGAATTGCCCCAAATGCTGTAAAGAACAAACAGATTTTCTGCATTGCTTTTGGGAGTGCCCCAAAATATTCCAATTTTGGCAAAAGATACATTTCTGGGCATGTAAAATAACGGGGACAAAGTTTAAAGTTAATTTCTATCAAATACTTTTTCTCTGTAAATTCTCAGCCGCCTTACCTAACAATAGATTTATGAATTTATTAATATTGACGGCTCGTAACATAATATTAAAGAAATGGAAAAGTCACAAATCACCTAAGCTTACAGACTTCTTAAAAGAAGTGCAGCATCAAATGGTGATGGAACAGTGTCAGGTAAAAGTTAACAATCCAAAAATGATCGCCAGATTCTTTGGTAAATGGAAGAAATATATTTATTCACTTCCTTTAGAGATGCAGAGACAAACGGTGAATCAATTTGAATCTTCAGCGTGGGTACAACGCCAAATAGAGTTGGGCTCCCTTCCTAGAGCATGGTTTTGAACCAATAGCCCTCAAAAGAGGTCAATATATCCCCTCCCTCAGTTATATATTACTATTACTATCCCTGTAATTTTTAGTTTGGGTTTTTTTTTTCTCTCTCTCCTTGCCCTCCTCCCCAGGTCAAGGTTAAGCTAGACCAACTCTCGAGACTTAAAAGGGAATCAGGAGTCTAGGCCTTGAGTATTAGTATAAATTAATAAACGCATCTTTCATATCATGCAATAAACTCTAGCCTGTAGAAGCGGAGAATTTACTCCAATTGCCATAATAAAAGAGGACAGATATTAAACAGGTAATGGAGTCCCGAAGTCCATACAGACCCATAGTCTTACTCTTAGACCAGGTATTGTGTTTTCAGTTAAAGCTAAGTTATTAATATGGATAGGAGGTATGGCTCATACCTTGGTATTAAATCATGTTAATATATAAGAAGCCATTTTAGGTTAGGTAAAGTATCGGTGAAGGCAACTGCTTGTATTTATTTTTGGAATTTGCTTGTATGTGTGAATGTGAATTATAGGAGCTGCGTCTCCTAAACATTTGTATTACAATTTTTTTTCTTCAATAAAAATTAAAAAAAAAAAAAAAAATCCTAAAATAGCTATAATATAATTATAATTTATATTGTAGCTATATTAGGATTTATTTTACAGGTAAGTATTTAGCTTTAAATAGGAATAATTTATTTAATAAGAGTTAATTAATTTCGTTAGATTTAAATTATATTTAAGTTAGGGGGGTGTTAGTGTTAGGGTTAGACTTAGCTTTAGGGGTTAATACATTTATTAGAATAGTGGTGAGCTCCGGTCGGCAGATTAGGGGTTAATAATTGAAGTTAGGTGTCGGCGATGTTAGGGAGGGCAGATTAGGGGTTAATACTATTTATTATAGGGTTAGTGAGGCGGATTAGGGGTTAATAACTTTATTATGATAGCGGTGCGGTCCGCTCGGCAGATTAGGGGTTAATAAGTGTAGGCAGGTGGAGGCGACGTTGTGGGGGGCAGATTAGGGGTTAATAAATATAATATAGGGGTCGGCGGTGTTAGGGGCAGCAGATTAGGGGTACATAAGGATAATGTAAGTAGCAGCGGTTTACGGAGCGGCAGATTAGGGGTTAAAAATAATATGCAGGGGTCAGCGATAGCGGGGGCGGCAGATTAGGGGTTAATAAGTGTAAGGCTAGGGGTGTTTAGACTCGGGGTACATGTTAGGGTGTTAGGTGCAGACGTAGGAAGTGTTTCCCCATAGCAAACAATGGGGCTGCGTTAGGAGCTGAACGCGGCTTTTTTGCAGGTGTTAGGTTTTATTTCAGCTCAAACAGCCCCATTGTTTCCTATGGGGGAATCGTGCACGAGCACGTTTTTGAGGCTGGCCGCGTCCGTAAGCAACTCTGGTATCGAGAGTTGAAGCTGTGTTAAATATGCTCTACGCTCCTTTTTTGGAGCCTAACGCAGCCTTTATGTGGACTCTCAATACCAGAGTTATTTTTATGGTGCGCCCAGAAAAAAGCCGGCGTTAGCTACGCGGGTCCTTACCGACAAAACTCTAAATCTAGCCGTTAACTTTTAGAACGTTATGAAACTTTGTTTTGGAGAAAATATAGGTCAGTAGGTTTTAATTAATGTTTATTAACTTTAATATGTTAGTTGTTTAGCTTAAAAATTATAACAGAAAGTAATCCTTTAATAAAAAAAAATTTCTGGATTTGAAAATATTTAATAAAAAGGGAAAGCCTTGTTTGAAATGCAGTGTAACGCAAACTGCTAGGTGGCAATTGCATACTTAACCAATTGATTTATTTTAAAACAGAAATTCGTCTCCACTGCATCCTGTGCTCTTTGAAATTGCTGAAACAGCATTTTCTCTCTCCTAAATAATTAATGTTGTCAATTTTTATCATTAAATATTTAATTTCTATATTATTACATAAAATATTTTCAGTGTACTTACTGCAGAATGTTACTTGTGACAACTTTCAAATCAGATGACAGAGCCCCAGAGCCCCACTACTTCACACTCACAGCCTCTGAACTGACACTTTATCATATTCTGTTACACTTTTCCAACCCTCATTTACTCACCACACGTTTCACTCACTCTCAGTTTACACTGCCTTATATCAAACATATTTCCCATCTCCCTCACCTTTTGTGTCCATTCCCTCTCCTTTAGATTGTAAGCTTGAGAGCCTCTTTACCTGTAGGCCACTTTGTATTTAAAGTGAACTATTACTGATTGTGCTCAAGGGCAGGGCATTCCTCTCATTTTGTATAACTCAATTATTGCACCTACAACGGTAATGTACCCTAATATTGTACTTGTTTGTGTGTTTAATGCATCCCTGTAATGTTCCATTATTTCTTGTATAGCGCTGCGTAACCTGCTGGCGCTTTATAAATACCTGATAATAATAATAATAATAGGGTTGCCACCTCAGCCATGTTTTTCTGGACACTTATGAGTTACACATGCTGCAGGGTGTGCGGGGAGGAACATGTATTGTGTTTCTGGACAGCACTATTCATATTCCTCCCTGCACACCCTGCAGCATGTGTAACTTATAAGTGTTCTGTATTTTAAGGGACGGGTGGCAACCCTACCCAGATAGAGCCCCAGATATGCATCTTGTAGAGACTGAAGCCAAGATGTTATTTGCATCAAGAATGTTAGTATGCATGTTAAAGGGACAATAAAGTCAAAATTACATTTTCACAATTCAGATAGAGAGACCTATTTATCAAAGGTCTTGCGGACCTGATCAGACAGTGCGGATCAGGACCGCAAGACCTCGCTGAATGCAGAGAGCAATACGCTCTCCATATTCCGCATTGCACCAGCAGCTCACAAGAGCTGCTGGTGCAACGCCGCCCCCTGCAGACTCGCGGCCAATCGGCCGCCAGCAGGGAGGTGTCAATCAACCCGATTGTACTCGATCAGGTTGAATTGTGGTGATTTCTGTCCGCCTGCTCAGAGCAGGCGGACAGGGTTATGGAGCAGCGGTCTTTAGACTCGCCAGAAACACGGGCCCACAAGTTCCATACGGAGCTTGATAAATGGGCCTCCATGTGTGCAATTTTAAACAAATTTCCTATTTACTTCTGTTAGCAAATTTGCTTTTGTTCTCTTGATATCCTTTCTTGAAGAGTAAACCCTGGTAGTCTCAGGATCAGCAATAACTTACTCAGAGCTAGCTGAGCTCCTTTCATAGACTTTACTGTCCCTCTCTCTAAACAGGTTTACACATAGCTTAACATGTGACCTCTATGTTATGGCCGAATAAAACCATGTTAACTCTCATTGTAAAATGATATTAAAAATAAAATAATGATAATACTGATAATTGCATTTCACAGTAGATACACATTTAGGATTATTACAATTTTACTAATCTAGTTGTATAGTTAAAGTTATTGGCTGAGCCACATGGTTACATTCAGCACCAGCGAGGCACATCTCAGTGTTTGTGATTAAAGGGATACTAAACCCCAGTTTTTTCTTTCATGATTATAGAGCATGTCAATTTTGAAAAGTTAATTTTTGCTGCCAAAGATTTGGGAACTTATTGGAACACAGGGATCACGTGGCCAGAACTAAGAACACTGACTTTTTTTCCATCAGACGCTGGAGCTGCAACCTGCGAATATCCACGGACTAGTCAGATTATCAAGGTAATCGGCAAGGTGCACGCTATGGTGATTCAGATTCAAGTGTCTGAATGAGAAATGCACACTATCGGCAAAATGCACACTATCGGCAAAATGCACACTATCGGCAAAATGCACACTATCGGCAAGTAGTCTGAATCTTGATTTGTGTCCTTATTATATGCAAATCGGCCGGAAGTCTGACTGGTAAGAAACTACAGTCTGTGTCTGATACTATGGGGCCTATCTATCAAGCTCCGAATCTTTAGACCGCTGCTCCATAACTTGTGTTTTGGGGCATTCCATAACCTGTGTTTCTGGGGCATTCCATAACTTGTGTTTCTGGGGCATTCCATAACTTGTGTTTCTGGGGCATTCCATAACTTGTGTTTCTGGGGCATTCCATAACTTGTGTTTCTGGGGCATTCCATAACTTGTGTTTCTGGGGGAATTCCATAACCTGTGTTTCTGGGGCATTCCATAACTTGTGTTTCTGGGGCATTCCATAACTTGTGTTTCTGGGGCATTCCATAACTTGTGTTTCTGGGGCATTCCATAACCTGTGTTTCTGGGGCATTCCATAACTTGTGTTTCTGGGGCATTCCATAACTTGTGTTTCGGGGCATTCCATAACTTGTGTTTCTGGGGCATTCCATAACTTGTGTTTCTGGGGCATTCCATAACTTGTGTTTCTGGGGCATTCCATAACTTGTGTTTCGGGGCATTCCATAACTTGTGTTTCTGGGGCATTCCATAACTTGTGTTTCTGGGGCATTCCAAAACTTGTGTTTCTGGGGCATTCCATAACTTGTGTTTCTGGGGCATTCCATAATTTGTGTTTCTGGGGCATTCCATAACTTGTGTTTCTGGGGCATTCCATAACTTGTGTTTCTGGGGCATTCCATAACTTGTGTTTCGGGGCATTCCATAACTTGTGTTTCTGGGGCATTCCATAACTTGTGTTTCTGGGGCATTCCATAACTTGTGTTTCTGGGGCATTCCATAACTTGTGTTTCTGGGGCATTCCATAACTTGTGTTTCTGGGGCATTCCATAACCTGTGTTTCTGGGGCATTCCATAACTTGTGTTTCGGGGCATTCCATAACTTGTGTTTCTGGGGCATTCCATAACTTGTGTTTCTGGGGCATTCCATAACTTGTGTTTCTGGGGCATTCCATAACTTGTGTTTCTGGGGCATTCCATAACTTGTGTTTCTGGGGCATTCCATAACTTGTGTTTCGGGGCATTCGGAGCTTGAAAGATAGGCCCCTATGTTTGGAGCAATATTTTGCAGCCTCGCAGCACTTTCAATCATCAGGGCCTATGTTGGATGTTAAAGGGATATAAAACACAAAGTTTTTCTTTCATGTTTAGCTATAACATATCATTTTAAACAACTTTGCATTTTACTTCTAGTATCAAATTTGCTTGATTCTCTTGGTATCCTTTGTTGGAAGAGCAGCAATGCACTACTGGGAGCTAGCTGAACACATTGGGTGAGACGATGACATGAGACATATCTGTTTATTTCTTACTGTAAAAAGAGAGAAACTAGATACCTAGTGAGCCACGATATGCTCACCTCAAAAGACAGGGAAATCAGCACTCATAATAAATGTGTCACAAAAAGCGGAAATGCAAATGTATCATTTATTCTAGCAAAATCCTGGCATATAAATGCCTCCAATATGGAAAAGGTTCATACGAAAGAAAATCAAAAAAAGAAATCAAGGAAAGAAAATAAAGTGCAATGATAAAACATAAGAAAAAAGACATATGGGTAGTTTGAAACTGCAGTATGGTTATTAAGCATATATCCAATTCAAAGCATGAGTAGCCGAAATCTCTTGACCAACTACACCCCTACTGTACACAGAACCCTCCAGCAGCAAAAGCAGGAAGGACAGTGTATTCATGGGGATCTACGTCAGAGATTATGTGCCACACTTATACACACTTTGCAAAAATGTTTTGTGGATGATCTATTTATAAAGCCCATAAAGTTTTTTTTAAAATAAATGTATAGTTTTGCTTATTTTTAAATAACATTGCGCTGATTTTCAGACTCCTAACCAAGCCCCAAAGTTTTATGTGAATACCGTCAGCTACCTTCTCCAGCTTGCTCCTGTTTGTGTAAAGGGTCTTTTCATATGCAAAAGAAGGGGGAGGGGGAGTGTCTTATTTCCCACTTGCAGTGGGCTTTCCAGCTGCCTTTTTATCAGAGCTAAACTGAGAGCTTCTAAGTAAGTTTTTAAACAGTTTTATACTGGATTTTTATATCAGTATCTGTGCATCTTATTCTTTATAGCTGTGTCTATTACATGCAGCTATATGACAATTGGTGTATACTGTCCCTTTAAGGTTACCCATGCATGGTGAGTTTTAACTCTTGGATATCACAGTCCTTTGGTGCTTCCTTAATAAATAAAGAGGCCCTCCTATTGCCTTAAGTGTAGGCAAAATTAACTGCAGCAATTAGCTGTTTTCCAACATGCATCCCAGCATAACAGCACATATGTAGAGAGTTAAACACAGTTCCTTGTCACCTCAAGACCCAGGAATGAGACTTTCAGTTGTCTGTAATACTCACACCTTTTAAGGCATCAAACTCTCTGTTACCTCAGTGTCTTCATATTGCAGGTACAGGGTGAGTTGTTAGAGCTGAGATGTCTTGCCTTAGAGTGGCTGCCTATAGACACCAGTTGGCAGGCCGGTTCCTCATGTATGCGGCAAGTCCCGTGGTAGATGCCAATGTCCCAAGCTCCAGTCCACATACAAAGACATATATGTTTATCCACCAATCAGCTGCTAGTTACCAGCAGGGATTTGCTGATCCTAAACCTACCTAGGTATGTTTTTTCAATGAAAGATACTAAGAGAACAAAGCAAATTAGATAAAACAAGTAAATTAAAACATTGTTTAAAATTGCATGCTGTATCTGAACAATTGAAGAAATATTTTTCCATGTTAAGTAGACTATTGTATATTTGAAATAGTTGATTAATAACTCATCTGGATATCTAAAACCTAGAAAAAAATCTATAGTATTCTATTCTATTTCTTAGGTTTAAATGTCCTTTATTAAAATGGAATAAGCACACTGAGATTGTAATACAAAGTGTTTTAATATGTGTAGTAGAAAACTTTGCAGTGTAATGTCATTATTTATTTTGCACCCTTTCTATGAAATTAAACTATGACAATTGTGCGTTTTCCAATTCTGAGAATTGATGCAGACTTTATAAGCTTAACCCTGCTATATATGTGTTCCTAACTGACCCCAGCACAGGCAATAAAGTAAGGAACTAACAAACAATCAGCTAAAGTTTTGCGTTATGAGTGAAAAAGCATCGTTATGCTTCATAACGCTGCTTTTTCCCTAACGCCGCTATTACAAGTCTTGTAGGTATAGGTGTACCGCACACCTTTTAGCCAGTCACGCAATGTCAGTACCCCACTTTCAATGGGACTTCCATATCGCCAGTATTACGAGTTTGCCTGGGAGGCTAAAAAGTGAGCGGTACACTCTATAACCACAAGATCCGTACCGCCATCTAAAGTCAGTACTTAGATGTTTTACATTACAAAGCTGTAGCATAAAAATCATAACTAAAGTGTTAAAAAGTACACTAACACCCGTAAACTACCTATTAACCCCTAAACCGAGGCCCTCCCGCATCGCACACACTATAATAAATGTATTAACCCCTAATCTGCCGCTCCAGACATCACCACCACAATTTTTTTTTATTAACCCCTATTCCACCCAACATCGTCGCCACTATAATAAACCTAATAACCCCTAAACCGCCGCCCTTCCGCATGGCAAACACTATTTAAAGATTATTAACCCCTAATCTGCCATCCGCCCACACTGCCCCTATAATAAACTATTAACCACTAAACCGCAAGCCCCCCACAATTAAATATACTAAAATAAATTATTAACCCCTAAACCTCTGATCTCCCACATCACTAACTCTACATAAATATATTAATCCCTAATCCTAACCCTAACGTAACCCTAACCCGAAAATCTAACCCTAACACCCCCTAACTTAAATATAATTAAAATAAATCTAAATAAACCTTACAATTATTAAAGGGACAGTCTACACCAGAATTTTTATTGTTTTAAAATATAGATAATCCCTTTATTACCCATTCCCCAGTTTTGCATAACCAACACAGTTATATTTATATACTTTTTACCTCTGTGATTATCTTGTATCTAAGCCTCTGCAAACTGCCCCTTTATTTCAGTTCTTTTGACAGACTTGCAGTTTAGCCAATCAGTGCTGGCTCCCAGGTAACTTCACGTGCATGAGCACAGTGTTATCTATATGAAACAGATGAACTAACACCCTCTAGTGGTGAAAAACTGTTAAAATGCATTCTGAAAAGAGGTGGCCTTCAAGGTCTAAGAAATTAGCATATGAATCTCCTAGGTTAAGCTTTCAACTAAGAATACCAAGAGAACAAAGCAAAATTGGTGATAAAAGTAAATTGGAAAATTGTTTAAAATTACATGCCCTATCTGAATCATGAAAGTTTATTTTAGACTAGACTGTCCCTTTAACTAAATAATTCCTATTTAAAACTAAATACAAACTTACCTGTAAAAAAAACCCTAAGATAGCTACAAAATAACTAATAGTTATATTGTAGGTAACTTAGGTTTTATTTTTATTTCACAGGTAAGTTTGTATTTATTTTAACTAGGTAGACTAGTTAGTAAATAGTTATTAACTATTTGCTAACTACCTAGTTAAAATAAATACAAAGTTACCTGTAAAATAAAACCTAACCTGCCTTACACAAAAAACTAACATTACAATAAAATTATTAAAATACGGTGGCCAAGATGGCTGCTTCTTTTTAAAGGATGATCACAGGAGCAGATAAAACCGCTATTTACTGCTCTAAAAATCTACAATCTGAGGAACTTTTCAAAATATTTTACAGCTCAAGACTGACTGCACAGGAAAAGCTACCTTTATATACAGATTTCAGCCCGGAAGATCTAAATTGATGTGGTGCGTAGCGGAGGCTTGCTTGCGGCCTGAGCCCTCATCTAGCCCTCCCCATTATCCTGCAGACACAGGACGAACAGCTGTATAGGCTGCATACTTCCCAACCTCAATAACCAATACATGTTATTTTCCCTTCCCTGTGATGCACAAAATGCAACTTGCAGAAAAATCCCTGGTGATTACTTTGGACAAGTGGTTGTCGGATCGTCTTGACCTCATGGTGACACAACTGAAATTAGCATGGGGAAATACAGATACAACTGAGGAGTGTAACTGCCTACAGAGAAACCCTATGCAGCCTCAAGTGGCGATGAATCCCAACGAATATGTGCCTCTGGCGGCAATAAACCCACCCGCTTTGGTCGACAACACACTTTTGCAGGAAGCCGCTGGTGAAGTGGTTGCGACAGAGGGCAGTCTGAGACCTTCGGTGAGACAGAGTGAAATTATGTGTGACCAGTCTTGTGGAGAATCGTTATCTACCATCCTTACTGTAGGGGCCATGGGTGAGAGCGGAGTAGGGGAAATGTTATCAGAGTCGCAGCACTTTTTCACAGCCTACATATCAGAAATCTGTGCTGTGCAGCAGTGTGAAAGTAGCCTGTCTGGGACACATATATCGCAACCTACAGCAGCCCACAGGGCTGGAGTGGGGTAAGGCTGCAAACTTTATTTGCCCCGGAATGCTCCTCAAAATCATTCTAAGGAGACTTTTGAATATGCTGTTCTTCAATGTGGAACTGTTTATGACGACTTGGTGGTCTGAAGTTCACAGACGAGTTCCAGCCCTAAAGCCGCAGAACTTTACTATCTATATTCAGCATTTTAACGTTTTGCCACTTGCTTTGTCCTGCCTAGAGAAGTACTGCTACCTTTATGTTTGATAAGTTGATTTGCACCAGCTCATTTGGATTGTGCATATAGGAATGTTTATCTAAAGATAGCACTATAACCTGCCCATAAGCATAGAACACTAGATTTGGTCTAAACATGTATTGACTACCTGACACAACACTGTTAATTAGCACTCGTCCTTTGGTATATTGTACATTAATTTGTTTACATCAGGCAGTTTCTGTTTATATGTTTGCATAGTGCAGGAGGTTTTATACGCTTACTAGTCCTGATTATAGTAGTTTAATATATGGGTATGAACAGCTTGATAACCTTGTCCAATAATGTATGTTTCACTATGTTTGTTTAGGAGAGCTTTACTGACATATACTTCTGCTTACATTAGCATTACTTAATAAGTAGTCTAGACTGAGCTACTAAGTTCCAAAGCTTTATAACAAGCACATTAACTAGAACAGAAACTTCTAAGTCTGTAATAGATATGTTTGCTATGCAGGATTTAACTTGGAGGAGTGATGGTGACCTGAAGAGAGCTGTGCTGTGCAATGTTCTTTTATTCTTTTTACTCTTATTTTTCTTACTAGATGGTAATACAGAGGTGTTAATTGTTCATAAGTACATTTTGTGGCCCATTAGATCAGTCAGTAAAGTGGAACTTTGCTTGGTATAAGTATTCCCAGCCCTAAATTCTATAATGTGAGGTTTCATACTGTATATATTTTCAAGTAAGAGTTCTGACCATACTTATGTAATTTTAATTTTGCAATATTCTATGCAATGATCTATACTCTCATTACTTATGACATATAATATTGTTGTACATATTGCTGTTCTTGAATATAATTTCATGTGACACACCTCATCATAAGATATTAACTTAATTTCAAGGTCCAAAAGTGACCGTATGTAACTTTAGAGCTCCTCTTCCTATTCATTTAAAGTACATAGGCCCATGAGTGGCTTGCAGGTCTTGTTGAGGTGCTTTCATTTCCTACAAAAAATATAGAAAATGAGGTTCCCATATGCATATTCAGTGTTTTGTTCAAAAGTACTGTTCTGTCTTTCTAATTATGCGCTGTCCTGCACATGGTAATTCAATTCTTTCTATATGAATGTAAAAGCTAAATAATTATTACTGTACCTAATGTATACATGTTACTGAACTTTTGTTTATTGTTTGCTATCTACATAACCTCAATAAAAATCTTTAAAAAAATAAAAATAAAAAATTATTAAAATACAATTTTCTAATTTACAAAAAAATAACACTAAATTACAAAAAATAAAAAATGAAATTATCAAAAATAAAAACGAATTACTCCTAATCTAATAGCCCTATCAAAATAACCCCCCCAAATAAAAAAAATCCTAGCCTACACTAAACTGCAAATGGCCCTTAAAAGGGCCTTTTGTGGGGCATTGCCCTGAAGAAATCAGCCAATAGAATGAGAGCTCAATCCTATTGGCTGATTGCAACAGCCAATAGGATTTTTTTCCCTTTAATTCCTATTGGCTGATAGAAATCTTTCAGCCAATAGGAATGTAAGGGATGCCATCTTGGATGACATCACTTAAAGGGAACCTTCATTTTCCAGCGATGACCTAAGAAGAGGATGCTCCGCGCCGGATGTCTTGAAGATGGACCCACTCCGCGGTGGATGGATGAAGATAGAAGATGCCATCTGGATGAAGACTTCTTTCCGCTTGGATAAGGACTTCGCCGGGTGGATGAAGATCGAAGAGGCTTCCTGGATGAAGACTTCTTGCCGCTTGGATGAAGACTTCGCCGTCTGGATGAGGATGGATGTCCAGACTTCGATAACTGTAAGTGGATCGTCGGGGGCTAGTGTTTTTTTAAGGTTTTTTTGGTTGTTTTTTTTTAGGTTAAGGTTTTAGGCAATGTAAAAGAGCTAAATGCCCTTTTAAGGGCAATGCCCATCCAAATGCCCTTTTCAGGGCAATGTTTAGCTTAGGTTTTTTTAGATATATTTTTATTTGGGGGGTTTGGTTGGGTGGGTGGTGGGTTTTACTGTTGGGGGTGTTTGTATTTTTTTTTACAGGTAAAAGAGCTGATTTATTTGGGGCAATGCCCTGCAAAAGGCCCTTTTAAGGGCTATTGGCAGTTTAGTGTAGGCTAGGGCTTTTTTATTTTAGGGGGCTTTTTATGTTGATAGGGCTATTAGATTAGGAGTAATTCATTTTTATTTTTGATATTTTCGTTTTTATTTTTTGTAATTTAGTGTTTATTTTTTTTGTAAGTTAGAAAATTGTATTTTAATAATTTAATTTATTTTATTTTATTGTAATGTTAGTTTTTAGTGTAAGGCAGGTTAGGTTTTATTTTACAGGTAACTTTGTATTTATTTTAACTAGGTAGCTAGTAAATAGTTAATAACTATGTACTAACTAGTCTACCTAGTTAAAATAAATACAAACTTACCTGTGAAATAAAAATAAAACCTAACATAGATACAATATAACTATTAGTTATTTTGTAGCTAGCTTAGTTTTGTTTTACAGGTAAGTATGTATTAAGTTTTAAATAGGGATTATTTAGTTAATAATTGTAAGGTTTATTTAGATTTATTTTAATTATATTTAAGTTAGGGGGTGTTAGGGTTAGATTTAGGCTTAGGGTTACGTTAGGGTTAGGTTTAGGGGTTAATAACTTTAGTATAGTGGCGGCGACATTGGGGGCGGTAGATTAGGGGTTAATAACTTAATGTAGGTGGCGGCGATGTTAGGGGCAGCAGATTACTGGTTAATAACTGTAATGTAGGTGGCGGCGAGCTTAGGGGCAGCAGATTAGGGGTTAATAACTGTAATGTAGGTGACGGCGATATCGGGGGCGGCAGATTAGGGGTTAATAACTGTAATGTAGGTGGCGGCGATGTAAGGGGCAGCAGATTAGGGGTGTTTAGACTCAGGGTTTATGTTAGGGTGTTAGCTTTAAACGTAACTTTTTCTTTTTCCCCATAGACATCAATGGAGCTGCGTTATGGAGCTTTTGTTTCCGAGATCGCAGGTCTTAGTTTTTTTTTTGCCGGCTCCCCCCATTGATGTCTATGGGGAAATCGTGCACGAGCACGTCAAAGCAGCACTTGATTTTGGTGCGGTATGGTGCTTAATGCTACCATATCGCCCGCACAAGCCTGCTTTTTTAAAACTTGTAATAGCAGCGCCATAGGGAGGTGAAATAACGCCAAAAATGTTGCAGTCGTTATGAATGGAAGTTTATCTAATAAAATAACAGTGGCAATCCTTGTCTATGCCAATGGCAATTCAGGATGGGCTGCCCCAAATATAGCAAGTGGAGGGGGGTTTGGACATTGAAAAACAATTGAAACAAACAATGGGTTAATATGTTAGGAAAGTGTTGACAACTGTTTCTATAAAGTCCCAACATGGCCAGGGTCAGATTTTTTATTAGACAACATAAGCAGCTACAGCTTCAAGAAAGTTTTTTGTGAACTCTTTCGGCTAGATTTGGAGTTTTGTCGGTAACGACCCGAAAAGCTAACGCCGGCTTTTTTCTGGCCGCACCATAAAAATAACTCTGGTATTGAGAGTCCACATAAAGGCTGCGTTAGGCTCCAAAAAAGGAGCGTAGAGCATATTTAACGCAGCTTCAACTCTCAATACCAGAGTTGCTTACGCAAGCGGCCAGCCTCAAAAACGTGCTCGTGCACGATTCCCCCATAGGAAACAATGGGGCTGTTTGAGCTGAAAAAAAACCTAACACCTGCAAAAAAGCCGCGTTCAGCTCCTAACGCAGCCCCATTGTTTGCTATGCGGAAACACTTCCTACGTCTGCACCTAACACTCTAACATGTACCCCGAGTCTAAACACCCCTAACCTTACACTTATTAACCCCTAATCTGCCGCCCCCACTATCGCTGACCCCTGCATATTATTATTAACCCCTAATCTGCCGCTCCGTAAACCGCCGCTACTTACATTATCCCTATGTACCCCTAATCTGCTGCCCTAACATCGCCGACCCCTATATTATATTTATTAACCCCTAATCTGCCCCCCACAACGTCGCCTCCACCTGCCTACACTTATTAACCCCTAATCTGCCGAGCGGACCTGAGTGCTACTATAATAAAGTTATTAACCCCTAATCCGCCTCACTAACCCTATAATAAATAGTATTAACCCCTAATCTGCCCTCCCTAACATCGCCGACACCTAACTTCAATTATTAACCCCTAATCTGCCGACTGGAGCTCACCGCTATTCTAATAAATGTATTAACCCCTAAAGCTAAGTCTAACCCTAACACTAACACCCCCCTAAATGAAATATAATTTACATCTAACGAAATTAATTATCTCTTATTAAATAAATTATTCCTATTTAAAGCTAAATACTTACCTGTAAAATAAATCCTAATATAGCTACAATATAAATTATAATTACATTGTAGCTATTTTAGGATTAATATTTATTTTACAGGCAACTTTGTAATTATTTTAACCATGTACAATAGCTATTAAATAGTTAAGAACTTTTTAATAGTTACCTAGTGAAAATAATTACAAAATTACCTGTAAAATAAATCCTAACCTAAGTTAGAATTAAACCTAACACTACACTATCAATAAATAAATTAAATACAATTCCTACAAATAACTACAATGAAATAAACTAACTAAAGTACAAAAAATAAAAAAGAACTGTTACAAAAAATAAAAAAATATTTACAAACATAAGAAAAATATTACAACAATTTTAAACTAATTACACCTACTCTAAGCCCCCTAATAAAATAACAAAGACCCCCAAAATAAAAAATGCCCTACCCTATTCTAAATTTCTAAAGTTCAAAGCTCTTTTACCTTACCAGCCCTGAACAGGGCCCTTTGCGGGGCATGCCCCAAGAAGTTCAGCTCTTTTGCCTGTAAAAAAAAACATACAATACCCCCCCCCAACATTACAACCCACCACCCACATACCCCTAATCTAACCCAAACCCCCCTTAAATAAACCTAACACTAAGCCCCTGAAGATCATCCTACCTTGTCTTCACCTCACCAGGTATCACCGATCCGTCCTGGCTCCAAAATCTTCATCCAACCCAAGCGGGGGCTGGCGATCCATCATCCGGTGGCTGAAGAGGTCCAGAAGAGGCTCCAAAGTCTTCATCCTATCCGGGAAGAAGAGGCGAT
The DNA here is from genome assembly GCF_027579735.1 of Bombina bombina. NCBI lineage: Eukaryota > Metazoa > Chordata > Amphibia > Anura > Bombinatoridae > Bombina > Bombina bombina. The sequence continues at coordinate 347,387,360 of NC_069504.1, read as the reverse complement.
CCGGACCAGGCCAGCAACGATCTTGATCCAAGTGGCATCTTCTATCTTCATCCGATGACGACCGGCTCCATCCTGAAGACCTCCACCGCGGACCCATCTTCTTCCGGCGACGTCCAACTGAAGAATGACGGTTCCTTTAAGGGACGTCATCCAAGATGGCGTCCCTCGAATTCCGATTGGCTGATAGGATTCTATCAGCCAATCGGAATTAAGGTAGGAATATTCTGATTGGCTGATGGAATCAGCCAATCAGAATCAAGTTCAATCCGATTGGCTGATCCAATCAGCCAATCAGATTGAGCTTGCATTCTATTGGCTGTTCTGATCAGCCAATAGAATGTGAGCTCAATCTGATTGGCTGATTGGATCAGCCAATCGGATTGAACTTGATTCTGATTGGCTGATTCCATCAGCCAATCAGAATATTCCTACCTTAATTCCGATTGGCTGATAGAATCCTATCAGCCAATCGGAATTCGAGGGACGCCATCTTGGATGACGTCCCTTAAAGGAACCGTCATTCTTCAGTTGGACGTCGCCGGAAGAAGATGGGTCCGCGGTGGAGGTCTTCAGGATGGAGCCGGTCGTCATCGGATGAAGATAGAAGATGCCGCTTGGATCAAGATGGTTGCCGGTCCGGATCGCCTCTTCTTCCCGGATAGGATGAAGACTTTGGAGCCTCTTCTGGACCTCTTCAGCCACCGGATGATGGATCGCCAGCCCCCGCTTGGGTTGGATGAAGATTTTGGAGCCAGGACGGATTGGTGATACCTGGTGAGGTGAAGACAAGGTAGGATGATCTTCAGGGGCTTAGTGTTAGGTTTATTTAAGGGGGGTTTGGGTTAGATTAGGGGTATGTGGGTGGTGGGTTGTAATGTTGGGGGGGGGGTATTGTATGTTTTTTTTTACAGGCAAAAGAGCTGAACTTCTTGGGGCATGCCCCGCAAAGGGCCCTGTTCAGGGCTGGTAAGGTAAAAGAGCTTTGAACTTTAGTAATTTAGAATAGGGTAGGGCATTTTTTATTTTGGGGGTCTTTGTTATTTTATTAGGGGGCTTAGAGTAGGTGTAATTAGTTTAAAATTGTTGTAATATTTTTCTTATGTTTGTAAATATTTTTTTATTTTTTGTAACTTAGTTCTTTTTTATTTTTTGTACTTTAGTTAGTTTATTTCATTGTAGTTATTTGTAGATATTGTATTTAATTAATGTATTGATAGTGTAGTGTTAGGTTTAATTGTAGGTAATTATAGGTATTTTATTTAATTAATTTAATGATAGTATAGTGTTAGGTTTAATTGTAACTTAGGTTAGGATTTATTTTACAGGTAATTTTGTAATTATTTTAACTAGGTAGCTATTAAATAGTTCTTAACTATTTAATATCTATTGTACCTGGTTAAAATAATTACAAAGTTGCCTGTAAAATAAATATTAATCCTAAAATAGCTACAATGTTATTATAATTTATATTGTAGCTATATTAGGATTTATTTTACAGGTAAGTATTTAGCTTTAAATAGGAATAATTTATTTAATAAGAGTTAATTTATTTCGTTAGATTTAAATTATATTTAATTTAGGGGGGTGTTAGTGTTAGGGTTAGACTTAGCTTTAGGGGTTAATACATTTATTAGAATAGCAGTGAGCTCTGGTCGGCAGATTAGGGGTTAATAATTGAAGTTAGGTGTCGGCGATGTTAGGGAGGGCAGATTAGGGGTTAATACTATTTATTATAGGGTTAGTGAGTCGGATTAGGGGTTAATAACTTTTTTATAGTAGCGGTGTGGTCCGCTCGGCAGATTAGGGGTTAATAAGTGTAGGCAGGTGGAGGCGACGTTGAGGGGGGCAGATTAGGGGTTAATAAATATAATATAGGGTCGGCAGTGTTAGGGGCAGCAGATTAGGGGTACATAGCTATAATGTAGGTGGCGGCGCTTTGCGGTCGGCAGATTAGGGGTTAATTATTGTAGGTAGCTGGCGGCGACGTTGTGGGGGGCAGATTAGGGGTTAATAAATATAATATAGGGGTCGGCGGTGTTAGGGGCAGCAGATTAGGGGTACATAAGTATAACGTAGGTGGCGGTCGGCAGATTAGGGGTTAAAAATATTTAATCGAGTGGCGGCGATGTGGGGGGACCTCGGTTTAGGGGTACATAGGTAGTTTATGGGTGTTAGTGTACTTTAGAGTACAGTAGTTAAGAGCTTTATGAACCGGCGTTAGCCCAGAAAGCTCTTAACTACTGACTTTTTTCTGCGGCTGGAGTTTTGTCGTTAGATTTCTAACGCTCACTTCAGACACAACTCTAAATACCGGAGTTAGAAAGATCCCATTGAAAAGATAGGATACGCAATTGACGTAAGAGGATCTGCGGTATGGAAAAGTCGCGGCTGAAAAGTGAGCGTTAGACCCTTTTTTGAGTGACTCCAAATACCGGAGTTAGCCTAAAACCAGCGTTAGGAGCCTCTAACGCTGGTTTTCACGGCTAACGCCAAACTCCAAATCTAGGCCTTTGAAAGCTGTTGGGTTAACACTAGGAATGTGCATTCATTTTCGGACAAATGTACATTCATACCAAAAATTGGATATTTACAAAACAAATATTGAATTAATGCACAAATTAAATTTAAAAATGTGTCAGTATTTATTTGTTAATGTATAATTAATTGTGATTTAGATGAAGATAAAACCACATTTTATGAGTAATCAATGAAGATATCCAGGTCTTTTTCTTGCAACTATACCTACAAATTGCTACTGTCATAGTGGCGTAATCCTAAATGGTCAAGTGCCAAAACTTTGCAATCCAGTGTCATACCACATCATCTTAAAAACTCTCTTTTTAGAACAGCTAGCCAATCAGAAAATGTAGCAAGGAATGTACAGATTATCCAAAAGCAGAGATATGACATTTACTTCAAGCTTTGTATTATGGTTCTGTAAAGTTATGTACAATATGATAAAAGAATATTGTAGCTACGAGAATTCAGCAGGTAAAACTATAGAGCATTAAGAAAACTATATAATATAGTTAGATTTCCTTTCTGAAGAAATAAATATTGAGAAACAGAGAAAGAGTTGAAAAAGAACTACTGACAGCCAGGGTTATGAAAATAACAATAAGATGGAGATGTCATTTATTTTACTGAAGCATTGTATGCCAATCATGTTACTTAGTGACTGTAAAATAACCATATTCAAAACAAAAGTGAGCTTTCATTACTAGCCACAGAACGCATTGTGCTTAAGTCATTTAATTACAATACTATGTCTTACTTATTGTTAGAAAACAGTCAGTTTATAACAGTTTTGTTCCACAGAACAATTATCTAAGCTGTTCAGGTAACTCAATACAAAAATACAATGTAGGGCAGAAGGTGAGGTCCTTCTGAATAAAGCTTCCTACACACTCAATTAGGATTACAGTTGCTGTCAAGCTTAAACAAAAGAGCATTTTGCAGTACACTTTAACACTGTATGCTATTTTAACCAGTCATCAGACAAGAAAATACATAAACTAATCCTTAAAGGGAAACTGAACTCAAATTTAATTTTTCATGATTCAGATAGAGCATGCAATTTTAAGCAACTTTCAAATTTACTCCTATTATCAATTTATCTTCATTCTCTTGCTATCTTTATTTGAAAAGCAAAAATATAAGCTTAGAAGCCGGCCCATTTTTGGTTCACAACCTCGGTTGTGCTTGCTGTTTGGTGGCTAAATGCTGTCCAGGGTTCTGAACCAAAAACTGTCTGGCTCCTTTGCTTTGATGCCTTCTTTTTCAAATAAAGATAGCAAGAGAACAAAGAAAAATTGATAATAGGAGTAAATTTGAAAGTTGCTTAAAATTGCATGCTCTAGAAAGAGCTTTTCTCCCGAGAGGTTCCGGTGGAGGAGGAGGAGCAAGCACGTGCTGCTGAGCTACCTGCTGAGCTACCTGCTGAGCTACCTGCTTCAGCCCTACAGCTGCTGGCGGTTGTTTTCGCGCCATACCCCAGTCCAGGGGATAGCTAACGGGTTAGCCAAGACAACGCACCTGAACCTGAACAGCGATAAACTCTATCCCGCTGTTATTGCAAGAAGGGAGGTGATATCCCCCCAAACAGACGAACCGAGGCCAACTTGCTTACCCAGCACTCTTAACCAACTGCTCTGAATAAAAGACACAATTTGCCGGGTAAACTTAAGCCCCCACTACCTCTTCAAAAGGCATAGAAAATAACCCAGGAGAAACCCCTTTACCTTGGAAGATCCCTTTTGCTCCTCTGCCCAGCTAAGGACAGAATTTAACATTAGACGGCAACAACTGAGGCCGCATCTGTTGCAGCACGTACCTCATTTCCTATTGCCGAAGTCTGCTTTCAGCAAGCTCTCCGGACTGCGTCTATCCATCACACACTGCTCTCCCCCTTTCCGCCACGAACTGAGCAGAGGCGCGGCTGGGTCCTAATCCAACAGAGGACCAACTGCATCAAAGTCAGTACAGACGGGCCCACCCACCGCTGTGGCTGAACTCTTTCTCACCCCTCCCGCCAGCGTGCCCGGCATCACGGAACTCACACTGCGGAGTGATACTGAATCCTACATGTCTCCCTGAGGTGGCCCTCCCCTTGAGACTCCTCGTTGGATCCTTGGCTGCAGCGCAGATCACCCCATCCCTCTCCCACCGGTGCTGCGTGAGAGGGACTGGAGTAAGCGCTATCTGGAGGGCTAGGAACGAAGGAAAAAGCCCCTGCACGTAGGAAGCCTGCCTCTTGTTTCTCTTCCCTCTCTCCCACCGCTGCTGCGTGAGGGAGGGAGAGATAAATAGCTGCCGGAGGTCAAGACAAGGCAGAGGCACCTAAAGCTGCGGGAGCTGCATCTGCAGGTCTCAGGTAGGAGAGACATTCACCGTATATTCAAGAACCCCATCCTCCAGGGCAAGATAGAATACGGGGTACAGCTGGCGAGGAGAGGTGAGTTAACTATACACCCCTAAAGACTTATCATTGTGCACCTTAAACTGAATGGGCTGCCTGGGTGAAGTTGGGGGAGCAGACAGGGATATCATAATCTTCTCCCAATACTAATATCAAGCATTTCCTTACCAAAGTCATAAAAGGGGGAAGGTAAAAGGGCCCTATATTTCTCACATTGCACTGAATTGGACGGACCACAGCGGATCACGGTCCACCTAAATAAGAGCTCTATCTCCCAGACTATCTGTAAACTTTACTAACATCGGCTTGAACTCTGGTAAAGGCTAAAAGAATAGGGGGAGAGGAGGAGGAAAGGAGAAGGGAAGAGGAAAGAGTTAGTTGCTTTACATCTAATGAACATGCTACTAACGTTGATTGCTTATTTTCTGGCTGACAGATTAACAGCTGCTTTCACCACGAAAAATCTGCTATTAAACTAATATGGACATTTATGCTTATCTTGCTCGCAGAATAACAACCTAACTGCTGGACATTTCATCTCCTAACATATTGTTTAAATGCATACCTTAAATTTATAAGCTTTAAGGAAAATTTAACACACCGCATATTCTGTTCTTATTGTTTAGGATTTAAGTTACTCTTTCTTTCTTCTTTTTTTTTTCTTCTTCTCTGCAACTAACAATTTCTTCTAACTGTGTTTCTCTTGTGGCACACGAGTAATTTGATTTTGTTGTCTAGGCAGATACGCTGTCCCAAGATTAATTGGCCTAATCTCACACTCAGAGATTTGAAAAACCAGGACATAGGTTTCCCTTCACTTAAAATATATCTAAATGCCCAGTAATATTAGATTTTAGCTGTAAAGGTAAGAAAGGTCTAATACAACAAAAAAAATAAGAGAACTATAATCTATACCTACTCACTTTGATTAGGGGAACCTAATGATATTAAAGTAAACCTGAGTTCTTTTTTCTTTTTTTTTTGCTTAGTAACTGGACCTAATTTAATCAGGGACCAGTAGAGAATTATTTAACTCTTAGAGAAGGGTTTGGTTCTCTTGTCTCTAAGCTACACGCCATAGGCTCTCTGACTGGTATGGGGGCCCTTAATTATAGGAAGCCACACACATCACTTCACTAAAACCAAGGGTGCTAACATATAAATCCCCCCCTTTTTTTTTTTTTTTTCCCCCCATCCTTCACTTTCCTCACTCCCTCCCCTAAAACCCCCTCACTCACTTGTCCCTCACATCCCTACCCCTTCCAATAAAATCACAAATGTTTTGCAGCACAGCATAAGTTATTAATTGATCATCACTCACACTATTATCACGTCTTATGGACAAATTCCTCCACAGCCACTCCCGGACTCCCCCACCAGCCATGACAGCTAAAGCAAGAGATAGAAGAAATAAAAATAGTACAGAGCTATCCACAGAGCGAAACATTTAACATGCAGGCCCTGGTGACAAACATTGCAGAAGCTTTAAATCCTAAATTTGATGCCCTTAGGGCAGAGATCAAACAAGAAATTGTATCACTATCGCAAGAACTGAGACACTTCACTAACAGGATTAGTGAAGTGGAACAAAGGGTCTCTGATCTTGAGGATCTCACACTTACTCATAGTGCAAGCATAGATGCCACCGCAACTAGTCTGTCCAAAATGCAAACCAAAATTGAAGACCTAGAAAATAGGGCCAGAAGGAATAACATCCGCATTATTGGCATACCTGAGGGGAAACAGCCTGAGAATCTAAATTTATTTATCACAGATACTTTAGTACAGTTACTTAAAATCCCTCCTAGCAATGCTCAAATAGTGGTAGAAAGGGCCCATAGAATAGGGAGGATGCAGGTTGATAATAGGGGCAATAATAGACCTAGGCCAGTAATAGCTAAATTGCTCAATTTCACTGATAAGGTAACCCTTCTCCAACATTTTCGTAAAAATCAGTCCATCATGTTTAAAGAGAACAAGATTCTCCTATTTCAAGACTATTCAGCAGAGACGTCAGTGAGGAGAAGAAATATTTCTCCAATCTGCTCTAAATTTATTCAGCAGGGTTATCAGGCCTTAATTATGTACCCATCTAAACTTAAAGTTTTTGCCAGAGGAGGAACTCACCTTTTTGAAGGTGCACAAGAGGCAGAAAGATTCTTAAATCAATTAAGCTCTAGTGAGTAAACCGAACAGATATCAAGGATTCACTGTCATTGTTTTTACCTTTTTTTTTTTTTTTTAAGGTAATGCTGACAGCGGAACTAGTTCAAAATAGCGTAGGTGTCTTGCGGGGGGTTTCTTTTTTTCTTTTTTCTTTTTTTTTTTCTCCTTAGTACCAATTTCATGTATCTATTTACTAAATTAAATGCTTAATTTTAAAATAGTATCTTGGAACGTAGGAGGTATCACCACTCCTATAAAGAGGAAGTCAATCATTTCTCATTTAAGGAAAATGAATACAGAAATAGCTTTCCTCCAGGAAACGCATCTTACCCTAGAAGAAGTATTGAAGTTAAAAACATCATGGGTTAAGGAAGTGTTCGCCACTTCAGGACAGGGGAGAAAGAGAGGGGTAGCCATCTTGGTGGGGAAAAAGATCAATTCAGAAATTCTGCATGTTGGGACAGACCCAGAGGGGAGAGCAGTGATTTTAAAAATAAAAATTGATAATCGTGTGTTCACAATGTGTAATGTTTATGCACCTAACACTCTTGATCCAGAGTTCTGGAATCAATTACAGACAGAGATACTCTCTGTACTAGAGGGTAACCTTATTCTCGCAGGAGATTTCAACATGGCTCCACAGTGTCCACTTGACAGGCTGAGACAAAACACAAAACAGAAAAAACATAAAAAAGACAACTTGGAATCTAAAATTTTCACTAGGCTTATGCAAAACTTAGGTGTTAGGGACATATGGAGGATGCAAAATCCCGATGTTAGAGAATATTCTTGCCTATCTAAAGCCCATAAAACATTATCAAGGATCGATCTCTTTTTGATAGACGAAAGACTCTGCACATTCGAGGTTAAGGCAAAAATCCTTCCTATATGTATATCTGATCATGGGCCAATATCTTTAGATCTCCAAGATAAACAGCCTAAGTTCAAGTTAAATCGCTTCTTCTTCCCCTCTCACTTAGCATCAGACATGAAATTCAAGAACTGGCTAAGAGCTAAATTTAATGACTACGACCTCTGCAACTCAGATTATAGAGATCGTCCTGCCATATATTGGGAGGCAGCAAAGGCTGTAATAAGAGGTGAAATTATAGCGTATATGGCCATATTAAATAAAAAAAGGCAACAAAGAGATAAGGAATTAACGCATGCAGTTATAAACGCATATAATAGATTCCTTCTTGACTCTAACCCTGCAAATTGGACCAAGTATATCAGAGCAAAAAGCAATAAAGACGATTTTTTGCTATACAGAGAAACCCAGAATGAACTAAAACTACAGTCCAAATTATATAAATATGGCAATAAATCTGGGAAACTCCTAGCTAGACTGGTCAAAAGCGAGAAAAAATCTTCGCTAATCGAAAAACTGGTGCTAGAAGGGAAGGAAGTATTTAAGCATGAAGAAATAGCGCAAGAAATGGAAAAATATTATCAGGAACTCTATTCATCCAGATACTCAGATTCACCTCGAGCAGAGGACTTTTGGAGCAAAATATCAATCCCCAAGCTATCTATTGACATAGCCGAAGCTATCAATATGCAAATCACAGAGGAAGAAATTAAAAAAACAATTTCTGACCTTGCTCTGAACAAAACTCCTGGGCCAGATGGGTTACCCAATGAGCTATACAAAATACTATCTTCTGAAATATCAACCCATCTTTGTAAATATTATAATTCTATCTATATTAAGGGAGAAGAGATGACAAAACTTTTTACATCCTCCTACACAACCCTAATACTTAAAAGTGGAAAGGATCCAACTTCAAGGGGGTCTTATAGACCAATTGCTCTATTAAATTCTGATTACAAGATTTTCACATCAATCATTGCTCAAAGGTTACAAAAAATACTAGGTGGCATCATTCATAAAGACCAAGCTGGTTTCTTAAATGCTCGAAATTCTGCAGCAAAAATTAGAGAGATCTTGGTAACATCAGAATATCTTTTTAATGTTGGGGAGGAGGGGAGAAGAGGGGGAAGGACCCCACCAGATCTAGCGGTCATCTCGGTTGATGCCGAGAAGGCCTTCGATTCCGTTCACTACGACCATCTTCTCACTTCATTAGTGAAGTTTGGCTTCACAGGTAGTTTCCTTCACTTTATCAAAAATCTTTATAAACAGCCTTATACAAGGCTAATCGTAAATAACTTGTTGTCATCCCAGATAGTACTGGGTAGGGGGACCCGTCAGGGCTGCCCCCTCTCTCCTCTCCTCTTCAACATCTGCATTGAACCTTTGGCAACTGTGATCAGGCAACAATTAGAAGGTATTAAAATACAGGATTATGAAATAAAGTTAGCCCTATATGCAGATGACATTCTTATATATCTATCAAACAGTAAAAAAAATCTTCCTAAATTACTACAAATCATTGATCAATTTGGGTCCTTTTCTGGATATAAAGTAAATACTACAAAGTCAGAATTACTCTGGCTTAAAAAAAACAGTTCCTCTTCCAGTAATATTCCCTTCCGATTAGTAAAAGACTCATTTAAATATTTGGGTATCCACATCCCGAGTGATCCCAAAGATCTTTATAAGCTTAACATCCTACCAATTATATCAATATTCAGGGAAAAGCTCAGAAACTGGGAGAGTTTGCCACTCTCCATTTCTGGACGGATAGCACTTTTTAAGATGGTCCTCTTTCCAAAACTGTTATATGTTCTACAGAACACGGCGATAATGCTTTTGGACAGGGACATACGAGTAATTAATAGCTTACTTCAGGGGTTCATTTGGCAAAAAGTAAGACCCAGAATCTCCTTGACCAAATTGTCATCCTCTAAAGCTTGTGGAGGCTTTGCATTGCCAGACATAAAGTTTTATAATCTGGCATTCTTAGCTCGAATAACGGCGGATTGGATCTGTTCCAGAGACTATGTCCTGAACAACAAATTAGAAGAGAAAATTTGCTATCCATACACACCTATAGCTCTCCTACATTGTGAACTTAAAGAGTGGCCAGTTAATATTAGAGCACTTAAAATGTTCTCAAATCCCCTGAGGGCCTGGAAGAAAATAGGAAAGATCCTTGATTTTAACTGTCAGATATCTCAATATTTACCGTTAATAGGTAATCCTAAATTTCAGGCAGGCATAGACTCAGCGGTGTTTAAACATTGGCACGTATCAGGATTAAACAGACTTATACAATTCGTGGATCAAGAGAGAAAATGTATTATAGCATTTGATGAACTTAAAACTAACTTTAATCTTTCAAACAAGGATTTCTTTGCCTATCTACAGGTAAGGCACTACATCACAGATACTATGAGACCAATTAACTGGCGATGTGACCTGGGTAGGCTGGAGCTCTGGCTGACTCTGGTAAGGAGCGGGTTAATGTCAATTACCCCATGCTACCATCTACTGGGGGAAGGCAAAGGGGAACATCTCCTTGGAAAACTAACCCAAGCTTGGAGCTTGGTCTTGCCACAAGAGCACATTGACAGCCAACTCATAAAAACCTCTATTAGTAGAGTATCTCAGGCCACAATCTCAGCCACCTGGAGAGAGGCTCATTTAAAACTTTTACATAAATATTATTATACCCCTGAGAAAGCATTTAAGTTCAATAATCTAAATTTTGACAAATGCCCTAAGTGTTACATGGAGGCCGCAGACTTGAGACACATGATCTGGGATTGTCCACTGATTAGACAATGCTGGTATAAAGTTGAATTCTGGGCAAGAACGTCACTTAAAATCTCCCCTCTGGGTCTTTCACTGCTTCAGGTCATATTCTGTTTAAATAATCCAGAAGAACATAGCCCTAATGGAAAGTTAATTACCATAATTATTTTGGCAGTTAGGTATTTAATCTTCAAGAAGTGGAAGTTAAGAAACTTACCAACAGTACCAGAGATTAAAAATTTTCTTAAAAAGCAATGCATTATAGAGCAGCGAGACACCAATATTGATAAGGAATCGGATATTCAGTCCTTCTTTAATAAGTGGGCACCATTTATTAAATCCCTTACACCACCAGAAATTGATCAAGTAATATTTCCTTTTCAAAACTCAGAACTGGTACTTCTGGGATTATGGTAAAAGCAAGACACATTATCTTTTCTCTTTCTCCTGGTACGATACAGGAGAATCTTTTTGTTCTTTTTATCTTTATATATAAATATATATACCCCTTTTTTTTTTCTCTTCTTTTCTTTCTTTTTCCCCCTCGCAAGACTAACCTTGAACACGTTGATATTATCATCACCTGAGATAGCTTAGGATCTTATCTACAAGACATGACTCACAATGTAACTCTCCAGGGATGACGATATATGCTCAGAGGAGGGGGGGGTGGGGGGAGAGGGGAAGATTGCTTCTGGCCCTGTTCCTGGCCATAGTTGTGATACTGATATTGATGTTTTTGTTGGGGGGAGGGGAGGGAGGGGAAAAAATGGGGATAAAATATACTCCATCAGAGAAATTATAATCATTTAGGATTGACAGAATGGAATTTAAATCATAGTATTCTTATTCTATTTCTTTTTTTATTTTTTCTTTATTTTTTCTCTTTTTCTTTCTTTGCTTGCTGATGTTTCTTTGACGGTTTATTCTTTGTTTTGGAAATTATCGAAAATGTATAAATCTGTTGGAGTTTAATAAAGATGATTTAAAAAAAAAAATACACAGATGGATGCATCTTGAGGAATTGAGCATTCTATATTATAAGATTATTTATTAATCCAAAATTTCAAATTTCAAATATCAAATATCCAACCTAACGGGACCAAAAATTAATTAAGTCAAACTCTGAATTAGGGCCCCCCGGAATCCTAGTCTTCAGCTTGAAGATCCAGAAGGCCTCCTTCTCTCCAAGTTTGTTAACTCTATCTCCCTGTCCTCTTCTTAAAGGAACCTTGTCAATAATGGTCCAGACAAAAGATCTTAGTGACTTGTTATGAATCTCCACAAAATGTTACATTTCGTTGATCATTTATGCATGTAGTTTCTTCATTTCATTATTATTATTACTATTTTCTTTTTTTTGTTTATATTTGGACGTGAGATTGGTTGTTAAATATATATTCTATCCACTAGTGTGAGCTTTCGTTAGGAACAGTAATTTGGTCACTGTCTGAGACAGTTTTTGGCTGTACCTTTTGTGCCTATCTGGATTTACTTATATGTCCTTTTGAGCTCTCCACACGTTCCTTTACTGTACCCTTTATTTATAGGATTTGCCCCCTATCCGGTACTATATTTGCGCTTCAGCGCTCACTTTGTTGTTGTTTTTGTTGTTTCACGACATTGACGTGTGCTTGGGAGGCGTAAAAAGAAAAAAAAAGAAAAAAAAAAAAGAAAAAAAAATTGCATGCTCTATCTGAATCATGAAAGCAAACATTTGGGGTTAGCATCCCTTTAATGTAAGTTATAAGGAATTTGAAACGAAAACGTAATGGGAAATACAGTGTCCTGAAGATACTAAAAATGAGTGCCTGACAGCTTATACTCCAGTGCTGAATGGACTTGGTGGATACCAATCTGGAGAAGTGGTGTTTTAAGGCTTGTTATACTGTACCCTACTCCTAATGCTCTCATTACATACAAAATGGAAGCTGTTTGAAATTATATATTTATATCAGATAAACATTTTATAATAAATAAAGCAGCTTCAGTTTATCAAATTTGTATTTGTTTAAGTTTTTTTACTGATTTACCTCCTCTCAGAACAAAAGGACCCTTGTTAATCAGTCACTACCCTCTCCATATGTGTGTGGTAAGAATATGCATTGTTATTTCTGCATGTGCAGTAGGAGTGAGTTATAAGACTCTACTCTGTTTATTTATAAAGCAACCCCCACTTTAACTCCCTTCAGGCAGTTTAGCATTGATTCTTCTTAGATAGTTATCTATATTATATTTAACATTTTTTATTTAAACAAACACAACGTTGTTTCTAACCTCTGCGTTATGGGGCCGATTTATTAATGTCTGGCGAACATCGCTGAATGCTGACAGCATATGCTGTCGGCATTTATCATTGCACAAGCAGCTCTGGTGAACTGCTTGTGCAATGCCGCCCCCGGCAGATTCAATCAACCCGATCGTACACAATCGGGCGGATTGCAGACCGCAGCCTCAGATGCGGCGGACCAGTTAAGGAGCAATGGTCTTAAACTGAATATTGTTTCTGGACACTTTGAAATGGCTGCCAAGCTCAGCCCACTGATGACATCATGATCTGGGGCTACATATGGCATTTAATCACAAAAAGCTCACTAGTTGGATGCAACAGACTGTTAATGCTATTCAGCAGAGTGCCTAGATGCAGCCCAGATCATGATGTCAACCGTGGGCTGATCTTGGCAGCCATTTCAAACTGGCCTGAAACAATATTCATTTTAAAATAACTTTTTTACTGTTACTGCTGCATGATATAAAAAGGGTGCAGGAGGCTATATGCAGCTTAATTTAAGGTAAGCCTTTAAGATGACTAAGGTGTAGACTGTCCCTTTAAGCACTATTTTCTTCATAAATGGAAAGAATCCACAGCTGCATTCATTACTTTTGGGAAATAAGAACCTGGCCACCAGGAGGAGGCAAAGACACCCCAGTCAAAGGCTTAAATACTCCTCCCACTTCCCTCATCTCCCAGTCATTCTTTGCCTTTCGTCCCAGGAGGTTGGCAGAGAAGTGTCAGAATGTATTTCGTCTCTTATGGAGGGTAGTACTCTTCAACAGGGGACAGGAGTTTTATGTAATCCTATCAGTCTCTCAGTGAGGGCCTGGAT